>NC_041226.1:25603413-25634458 GCF_002837175.3 Physeter macrocephalus | reverse complement strand
ATAACCAAGAGATCACTGAAGATATCAAAGAGGAAATTAAAACATACCTAGAAACAAATGACAATGAAAACACGATGACCCAAAACCTATGGGATGCAGGAGAAGCAGTTCTAAGAGGGAAGTTTACAGCAATAGCATCCTATCTCAAGAAACAAGAAAAATCTCAAATAAACAACCTAAACTTACACCTAAAGCAATTAGAGAAAGAACAAAAAACCCCCAAAGTTAGCAGAAGGAAAGAAATCATAAAGATCAGATCAGAAATAAATGAAAAAAAATGAAGTAAACGATAGCAAAGATAAATAAAACTAAAAGCTGGTTCATTGAGAAGATAAACAAAATTGATAAAACATTAGCCAGACTCATCAAGAAAAAAAGGGAGAAGACTCAAATCAAACGACAGAATTAGAAATGAAAACGGTGAAGTAAAAACTGACACAGCAGACATAGAAAGGATCATGAGAGATTACTACAAGCAACTATATGCCAATAAAATGGACAATATGGAAGAAATGGACAAATTCTTAGAAAAGCACAACCTTCCAAGACTGAACCAGGAAGAAATAGACAATATAAACGGACCAATCACAAGCACTGAAATTGAGACTGTGATTAAAAATCTTCCAACAAACAAAAGCCCAGGACTAGATGGTTTCACAGGCGAATCTATCACACATTTAGAGAAGAGCTAATACCTGTCCTACTCAAACTCTTCCAAAATATAGCAGAGGGAGGAACACTCCCAAACTCATTCTATGAGGCCACCATCACCCTGATTCCAAAACCAGACAAAGATGTCACAAAAAAAGAAAACTACAAGCCAATATCTCTGATGAACGTAGAAGCAAAAATCCTCAACAAAATACTAGCAAACAGAATCCAAAAGCATATTAAAAGGATCATACACCATGATCAAGTAGGGTTTATTCCTAGAATGCAAGGATTCTTCAATATATGCAAATCAATCAATGTGATACACCATATTAACAAATTGAAGGATAAAAACCATACGATAATCTCAACAGATGCAGAAAAGCTTTTGACAAAATTCAACACCCATTTATGAAAAAAATGCTCCAGAAAGTAGGCATACAGGGACTATAACTCAACATAATAAAGGCCATATATGACAAACCCACAGCCATAATCATCCTCAATGGTGAAAAACTGAAACCATTTCCTCTAAGATCAGGAACAAGACAAAGTGGCCCACTCTCACCACTATTTTTCAACATAGTTTTGGAAGTTTTAGCCACAGCAATCAGAGAAGAAAAAGAAACAAAAGGAATCCAAATCAGAAAAGAAGAAGTAAAACTGTCACTGTTTGCAGATGATGTGATACTATACATAGAGAATCATAAAGATACTAAAAGAATAAAATACCTAGGAATAAACCTACCTAAGGAGACAAAAGACCTGTATGCAGAAAACTGTAAGACACTGATGAAAGAATTTAAAGATGATACAAACAGATGGAGAGATATACCATGTTCTTGGATTGGAAGAATCAACACTGTGAAAATGACGAAAGTACCCAAAGCAATCTAAAGAGTCAATGCAATCCCTATCAAACTACCAATGGCATTTTTCACAGAACTAGAACAAAAAATTGCACAATTTTAAGGAAACACAAAAGGCACTTAATAGCGAAAGCAATCTTGAGAAAGAAAAACGGAGCTGGAGGAATCAGGCTCCCAGACTTCAGACTATACTACAAAGCTAGAATAATCAAGACAGTATGGTACTGCCCCCAGAGATAAACCCACACACATACGGTCTCATTGTCTTTGATAAAGGAGGGAAGGATATACAGTGGAGAAAAGACAGCCTCTTCAATAAGTGGTGCTGGGAAAACTGGACAGCTACATGTAAAAGTATGAAATTAGAACACTCCCTAACACCATACACAAAAGTAAGCTCAAAATGGATTAAAGACCTAAATGTTAAGGCCAGACACTATCAAACTCTTAGAGGAAAACATAGGCAGAACACTCTATGACATAAATCACAGCAAGATCCTTTTTGACCCACCTCCTAGAGAAATGGAAATAAAAACAAAAATAAACAAATGGGACCTAATGAAACTTAAAAGCTTTTGCACAGCAAAGGAAACCATAACCAAGACGGAAAGACAACCCTCAGAATGGGAGAAAATATTTGCAAATGAAACAACTGACAAAGGATTAATCTCCAAAATTTACAAGCAGCTCATGCAGCTCAATAACAAAAAAACAAACAACCCAATCCAAAAATGGGCAAAAGACTAAATAGACATCTCTCCAAAGAAGATATACAGACTGCCAACAAACACATGAAAAGATGCTCAACATCACTAATCATTAGAAAATTGCAAATCAAAACTACAATGAAGTATTACCTCACACTGGTCAGAATGGCCATCATCAAAAAATCTACAAACAATAAATGCCGGAGAGGGGAACCGTCTTGCAGTGTTGGTGGGAATGTAAATTGATACAGCCAGTATGGAGAACAGTATGGATTTTCCTTAGAAAACTAGAAATAGAACTACCATATGACCCAGCAATCCCACTACTGGGCATATACCCTGAGAAAACCATAACTCAAAACGAGTCATGTGCCACAATGTTCATCACAGCACTATTTACAATAGCCAGGAATGGAAGCAACCTAAGTGTCCATCGACAGATGAATGGAAAAAGAAGATGTGGCACATATATACAATAGAATATTACTCAGCCATAAAAAGAAACGAAATTGAGTTATTTGTAGTGACGTGGATGGACCTAGAATCTGTCATACAGAGTGAAGTCAGAAAGGGAAAAACAAATACCATATGCTAACACATATATATGGGCAGATGTAGAGAATGGACTTGAGGACACGGGGAGGGGGAAGGGTAAGCTGTGACGAAGTGAGAGAGTGGCATAGACATATATACACTACCAAATGTAAAACAGATAGCTAGTGGGAAGCAGCTGCATAGCACAGGGAGATCAGCTTGGTGCTTTGTGACCACCTAGAGGTGTGGAATAAGGAGGGTGGGAGGGAGACCCAAGAGGGGGGGATATGGGGATATACATATGCATATAGCTGATACACTTTGTTATATAGCAGAAACTAACACAACATTGTAAAGCAATTATACTCTAATAAAAATGTTAAAATAAATAAATATAAACTAGTGACGTTTTCTTAGTATCCCAAGGGGCAACATAATGCCAAGGAAAGAAAAAGCCTCTGAAGCCAAACAGACCTAGTTGTGATTTCTCATCCTGTCCTTTATCAGTGTCCTTGGACAAGTATTCTGAATCTCCTGGGCCTAAGTTTTCTTATTTTCAAAAGAGCAGTAATAATACTTACTGAGTAGAGTTATTGTGAGGATTATAGGTAAAGCACCTTGTCCAGTCCCTCAGACAGTGAGAACTAGGTGTGGAAGGATATTAAAAGCCCATCCTCACCTGCACAGTCCTCTACCTGGTGTGCACCCTGGACAGCAGGCTGCAAGGTGTGGACTCAGTGGTCATGAGTGAGCTTCTGGGTTTACACTCAAATTACCTTCTGCACCTAGAACCCACCCTGAAAAAATAAGGGAGAAAGGAACCTACCTAACTAGTACAGCCTGTGTGAGGTGCTTTCCCAAGACATTACATTTTATTCACCAGAGTCATCCTATAAGATTTCTCAGAAAGAATCTGAACCCAGGCTCATCACACTCCCTGCATGCATTACCATCTCAAGAGAGATTTCAGAAGAATCACAACTAATCTCACTGCAAGTGCACGCTCATTTACTAAACTGTGACCTATCTACCGTGTATCACTCTCTACTAGGATATAATGGATATCAAGGGGAAAAACAGGGGAGCAAGGGACATAATACAATATGTTTAGAATCAAAGTCCTCAGTATTTACCACATGCGCTAACTGAACTAAGAAATTAAATCGTTCACACAGTTACATTTATTCAGGATCTTCTATATGCTTAGCGCCAAGAACACGAAGGTAAGTACAATAAGATCCTTTGAAGGTGTCAAAGGAAAAAAAATGCATACATATAAAGCCCTACCTTATATAAGCCACTCATCTATAAAGTGGGCTGATGGGACTGATCTAATACAGATAGCTGTAATCAAAAGTAAATAAGAAGTGTAATACTGGCCAGTACAGTACTGAGCATAGAAAAGGTATTCAGTTTTTCTTAAAATTGGAAAAATACTTCAATATACATTAAATAAATCAGAGTATATACATATACATTAAGTATCAAGCTATACATTTTTTGTGTAGAGGTGTTAGAATAAGAGTATTTATGCAAATTTTCTTGTATTTGCATAGGGAAACACAGGAAGAGGAGGAAATACTTCCCAATTCTCTCTGTGAGATCAGTGTTACCCGAATACCAAAATATGACAAAGACATCATTCAGTCCACCACAGCTATGGACTGAATGTTTGTGTTCCTCCAAAATTCATATGTTGAAATCCTAACTGCCGATATGATAGTATTCACAGGTGGGGTCTTTGGGAGGCCATTAGGTCATGAAGATAAAAGCTAGACAAAAATAGAACACGTGTTGTATTATTACATTTACATAAAATTCTAGAAAATCCAAATAAATCTACAAAGTAGATCAGTGATTCCCAGAAAAGGGAGGAACCAGGGGACATTATAAAGAGGCACAAGTAAACTTTTCAGAGTGATGAGTTAATTTGATTATTATCTTGATTTTAGTGATGTTTCATGGTTACATACATATGTCAAAATTTATAGAGTCGTACATTAAATATGTACAATTTGTTGTATGTAAATTACACTTAGTAACACTATTTATTAAAAGATTAGAATTAAAATGTTAACAGTGCTTATAATTAGGCTTACGAATGATTTGCATTTTATCCTTTGTTTCAGTGTTTCCCAAGTTTTTGTACTGATGTTTTGTTTTTGTGATAGGAATAAACAGTTATATTTCTTTTGAAAAACCATATTGCAAAGTAATCATAGCCATACTGGAAGTAGAAAAGAATTGTGATACACAGAGAAAGTAGCAATTTGATGGGTGACATATATTAGAATATTTTGACTAATCAATAGATCACAATTTAATACCCCAAATTCAATTTGCAATTCAGCCTCTTAAAATGCTTATCCATAAACTATCGCTAAATTGTGATAATTTACAAAAGACAACTTTGTTGGTCTTAAGGTACCTAGTCATATTCATGACAAGACAACAATAATCAACATAAAATAAGATCAAGGAATGACCTTCAGTTATGAACACATCTCAGACGAAGCAAGAATTTTTAGGTCCTGTCAAATTCTTTAAACACAAAGCATTAACTTTTTAATTGTATGAGTCAGATCACAGAAAAAGCAGTTATAATGGATGTATTCTCTAATTTAATAAAGTTTCACTTTAAACATGGGAGTTTAATAGCTTTTTTAAAGTTACAGTCTAATATATACTTACTATAACAAAGAAAAAAATCCAAAAATGTAAAAAGAAAAATTAAATGATCCCTTCCATTTCCAACCCCACTCTTAACCCAATGCCCTAGAAAGAAGTCAAAGAGCCTGGAGTTCAGCCTTCTACACTTTTCTCTGTGTACAGGGAGACATATAATACACCCGCAAAGGGTGTTCCAAGTTTGTTTGTTTTATAAAACAAAAACAAAAATTGTATCATACTTTATATACTACTCTGCAGTCTTCCATTTTTGCTTAACAACATCATATGGACACCCTCTAGGTCCACAGATATAAATCTAATTTATTCTTTTTTAACAGCTGCAGAAGTTTCCATAATATATCTGTAAAATAATCTATTCAACTATTCCTCTACTGATACACTCAGATTCCTTCTAGTTTTTGTCACTATCAAAAACAACAAAATGCTTCAATATATATTGTGTACAAATATCTTTTTTATGTGCTGATTTTTCCCTTAATGGATAGAACCTAATAAAGAAACTGCTACATCCAGAAGGTATTTTATTTTAATAGCTATTACCATATTACTTTCCAAAGAAGTCAAATGAACTCACACTTCCACAGCAATGTATGAAATGCCATTTCCCTGCGACCTTGTAGATACTGGACATTATAATACCTTTTAATTTTGGCCCAGATGATGTATGAATATTGCTATCTTATTGTATAATTTGCATCTTTCTAACTATTAAGCAGGGTTAGAACATATGTACATATGCACATATTGGCCATCTGGATTTCCTGTCCTGTGGCATGCCTATTTAAACCCTTTGCCTATTTTCTACTGGATCATATGATGTTTCTCATCAATTTATATGCTATATTTGTATATAAAGGGTATTAAATCTCTGCCTATCATATATGTTATATATGCATTGAAAATGTGATTTTTAAGTTAGGGGTTTAGTACTTGAATTCATTTAAACAATGTCATTAATGGTGGTTAAATTGCCAGGTAAATCCAAAGAAGCCTATTTAACATACTACCTAGCTCAAAAACTGTACATCTGCAATGAAAGTTGCAGAAAGCAACAACAGTCATTAAAGAGAAAATTACAAGCAATAAAACACATCAATAAACTTTAAGTCATCTTCAATATGGTACTTGGGAGAAAGAAGATTAAAGAAAAACTAGGGGGCTTCCCTGGTGGCGCAGTGGTTGCGCGTCCGCCTGCCGATGCAGGGGAACCGGGTTCGCGCCCCGGTCTGGGAAGATCCCACGTGCCGCGGAGCGGCTGGGCCCGTGAGCCATGGCCAATGAGCTTGCGCGTCCGGAGCCTGTGCCCCGCAACGGGAGAGGCCGCAACAGAGGGAGGCCCGCATACCACCAAAAAAAAAAAAGAAAAACTAGGCACTGAATAAACACTGCTATAGAGACCCCAGAGGAAACTTCAGGGCATGTTCAGGAGCTTTAAAAGTTGGTGGGACTCTTCCTTTTGAGGACTCTATGCTTAAAAATATATCTAAAGAAATCTCAAATGAAATCCTTTTCCAAAGTAAATTCTCATGTAATGAGAGGCAATTAGGACACTAGTAAAAATAAGGCAAGTCTTAAGGATTGGAGGCTTTGCTTCTCAGATTGTCTTTCAAGAACTGACGATTAAATAAGGGAATCTGAGGTAACACCTCCCTGGAGGCCTTTTGTGTAACCTCTGTCACTAATTTATTAAAACTGACAAGTAGCTGCAATGATTGTTCCACATTATCTACCCTGACACAAAAATGACATAGCTTTTCCATGCTATTCTGTCATTTATAACATTGATGAATTTCTCAAACCTCTTGAAATCATTTACAAACTAAAGAAAAGGTTCTTTCCCACCTAAAAAAACTCTCATCCTGTTAATTATGCCCAAACTCACCATTTTAAGAGCACAATGCTGTAATTCTTGCAGTAAATCTTTATGGGCCCTAATTGCTTAGATAAGAGTTCAGTGTGTCCAGTAAACCTTAAATGACCTCACATATAATTGGTTCACTGACTGCAACAAGAAGATTATGTAAGGAAGCAGAAATACAATTCTGAGGTCAGGTTTAAAGTCATCTCTTGAAAACTTGCTACCTTGGAGCACCACTTCATAAGTCAAACCTTGGAAGAAATACCAGCTTTGATACAATATCGTTTAACTTCAAGCACAAAAACATGAAGGAACCCCTTTTCAACAGCTGCCAATTTCAACTAAGCCTTGAGATTTGGTTCTCATACAAAAAGGCAAAAAAGCTTCAATTATCCACTTCAACACTTGCAGGTAAGAGACTAGGGACTAAGATGATAAGTGGAAGTTATAATGGTCAAGGCGGGAGGTAACAAGACCTAGATAATAAAAAAAACTAAAGAACACTCTAACTCTTATGTCTATTATATGCCAGGCACTGGGCTAGATACTGGAGCTAAAAAGATGTCCTGCTGTGCCCAATGCTGTGAAGACAGAAACAGTTCAAATGAGAAGCTGACAACTGACTATAAAATATAAGCATTCATTATCTCAATCAAATGGTCAGTGAATTAAGAAATTTTACTTTGATGAGATAATACTGCTTTTGTGTGGTTTTTAGTTGAATTTTAGACTTCCACTTAAGAATACCTCCAGTCTATAGCTTCTGCCAGTTAGCAGGATTTCTATCATTCCATTAAATAGATGATACATATGAATATCAGGGATCATAGTTCAACATTGTGACTTTTATTTCTTCATTACTAAAATACAAGAGTGATTTTCAGTGCTCTAAATAATAACTTTAATTAAGACAGAGATAAAATAAAACTGCCATGCTTCAACTATTTCAATATTTTTCAATAATCCTTCACACTTTTACATTCCAAGAGTTTTTTCTAACATCGCAGGACTTATTCTAAAGAAAGCCGCCAGAGACACTGTGGCAGACTATAAAAGAAAAGTCAAACGGAAGTCAGAAAATCTGGGTTTTGCTACTAATTACTTAGTCTTCTGACCTCTTTCTTGTGATCCTACTTTTCTGGCTATAAAATGAGTTCCAAAGAGGATAATAATTGCTAAAGTTCCTTTCCTTAACAAAAGTCTACCATTTTATGTTTCATTTCAAAATATTAAATATCCAAAAGGCAAAAAGCTAAAATGAAGCATAAATACAGGAAGGAAAGTAATAAGGTATCAAACTTCAACAAAACACCATTTCCAAAATATTTTAACATATTTTAAAAAATAACTCTTAGGGAGAAAAAATCCATCAAAGTTCTCTCATGGCCAAAACCCATAATCTCTAATCAGTCATGTAATAGCAAGAATGAAGCCAAAGAACTGTAATTTTCCCATTCTGGTAATAGTCCCTGAGAGAGGGAGAAAACGTTCAAAGAACTGTATTTGAACATAATACAGTAAATAGATGCATAAAAACATGTTATATTATGTAATACAATATATCTGTCTAATCTATGTGCAGCAACCACATAATACTTATGTGAGTATGTGAGATTTTGGTTGAATTAGCTTGGCCACTTTTCCTATTTCAAGTTAACAAACTCCCAACAGTCTTTTTCTCACAAATGGTACAGCTGCTCGTAAGAAAGACTAGCAGAGGCAATATAACAATTCACTATTGGGTAAAACATATACTATCATCCTCTTGATATATGGTAGGAACAATGATGAATGGATAGCAGGCACAAACCATCCAACTGATTTCAGTATAAACTCTCTTCTGATATATTTCAAAGGGTAAGCTACTAATAACGAAACAAAAGAAATGAAAACTTCTGATTACATAAGAGATGCATGCAAACAATAATAAAAATTGAAAGTATGTAAACCAGAAAATGTTGAGGGCTTTTCTTTGTTTTTCTGGGGGGGTTTCGTGACAATTTATGGGAGTTTTGCTATATTTAGGAACAGATACCTTTTACACTTTGGGACTTGGTCTGAGCCAGCCACTGTATTGTCCCTCAGTCATTTGCAAAGTATGAGAATACATTCATTCAAAGCACATGCTTATAAGTTCTTTAATTGATATTATTGCTAGGATCCCTTGAATTCTTGAAGCTAGTACAGACAGTCCTGTTAATTCTCTCACTGAATAAGAAGATCCTCAAAATGAGTAAGTATCTGTGATTACGACAAAGTACTTCAGCAGACCCCAGACAAGACACTATGGCATCTTAGTTGTTAAAAGAAGGGATGGAAGTGCTATCCCTTGTTGATAGCTATCAGGCAATGACCATGCTTCAGGTCTAGGTGAGACTAAAAAGGCCAACATTCTTTCCACACTGTAAATATGTTAAGTTTGATCTTTTTAAACTGAAGTGTATTTGAAGAGCCTACCAACATTGGTGATCCTGCAAACAACCTGAGGGCAAATTCAAAATTAAATCTAGCTGAAATATATTCCAGATTCATTTTTTAGGGATAAGACTGAATGAAGATGAAACTGTTTTTAGCATATCTCTTAAGCAGAATCACAGCAGCCTTTAGTGATCCCCATACTCAAATAGTGTCACAGGCATGGGATAATGGAAAATGGAAAGGAACAAGAACCAGGAGACTGGGGAAATGGTTGTATCAGGAACTCATATGTATTCAGCACTATGTGCCAGGCACTATCGTATATATTTCACATATGCTATTTGATTTAATCCTTACAATATATCAGTGAGGTTGAAATGATCATCCCCATAGAGTCAAGGAGACTCAGAGCACTTAAATGACTATGGAAATTGACACATATAAAAAGAAAGAAAGAAGGAAGGAAGGAGGGAAGGAGAGAAGGCAAGAAGGGAGGAAGAGAGAGAGAGGAAGGAAGGAAGGGAGGGAGGGAAGGAGGAAGGAAGGAAGGGAGGGAGGGAGGAAGGAAGGAAGAAAGAAGGAAGGAGGGAGGAAGAGACGGAGAAAGAAAGAAAGAAAGAAAGGGAGGAAGGGAGGAAGGAAGGAAGGAAAGAAACTCATACATCTAGAAAGTAGTACAGTCAAAATTTTAAACATAATTTCCCCCCACCAAGTAGTTGTTTCCCTACAGAACTCAAACTATATAGCACTTTTCTTATTGTCTATCAAGAGCAGATATTATTCTTCACATCTGAAGTCTATTATAAAAAGTTAGATACATTCATAATGAGAAAAGACCCAGAAATCAGGAAAAATGAGTGGGGTTTTTTTGTCAATTATCACATACCTATGACATGTAAGATGTTATAGATCTATTTTGTTAATTTTTCTCTAGACAAGTATAACAACTTGTTAAAGAATTAAGCCATTAGTCTCACCCCTGAAAAGAAAACCTGTCTATTAAAATAATATGATTAGGCATAACCATTAAATAATGAACATCAAAAATAAATATTCCTGACTGCCGCTTCTAGTTAGGATGGCGAGAATTGCAAGAGAATTTCACTTCCAACATAACAACCAGGACAAACCAGTTAATCTACAAAAATCACAGTTTCTTAAAATCCATCATACAGCTAAGGATACAAAGAAATCTAAATGAACTAGATTATAGAAAGTAATGAGTCCTTTCAAGGAGAGAAGAGACCCACAGCTAACTTTCATCCCTAGTAGAATGGCAAGAGGAGGAAGAATCTGCCATAGATGTGTCAGGGTAAACAAGTTGAACTTTTAACAAACCTATAATGGCCATACATGGGCTGGCATGATGAGAAGTCCCAGCAACAGAGAAAATCTGCACCTACCACCAACTCTTTCCCATCCACGTATTCAAGCATGAGAGATGAAAAATAAAAAGGAAAACTAGGGACTTCTCTGGCAGTCCGGTAGTTAAGACTCCATGCTTTCACTGCAGTGGGTGTGGGTTCCATCTCCAGTGGACTAACTAAGATCCTGGATGTGGGGCGGCATGGCCAAAAAATTAGAAAAAAAAAGGAAAACCAAATGGACATGGTAGAAATGAAATATATTAACCGAAATGAATGAATCATCAGATGGGACTAACACAGAACATACGAAACAGAAGAGAGAATCAATTAACTTAGTTATGGACAAAAAGTTACCAAAACTGATGACAGTTATTAACCCATAGATTCAAGAAGCTTAGAGAAACACAACAAAGATAAATTCAAAGTAAACTGTACCTTGGTACATCAAGCCAAACTTCTGGTGAAAAATAAAAAATAAAAAAAGAATCTTAAATGCAGATACAGAAAACAGACAAGTTACAAACAGGCAAAAAACAAAAATTATAGCTGACTTTTTATTAGAAACAATAGAAACCAGAAGACAATAAAATGATGTCTTTAAAGTACTAAAAGAAAAAAAACTGGCATTCCATATCCAACAATTACAAAAAAAATGCTTTGAAAATGAAAGCAAAATAAACACAGTATAAGACAGACAACAGATGAGAGAATGCATATCTAGCAAACATACTAAAAGAAATGCTAAAAGAAACTCTTCTGGCTAAAGGGAAATGCTTTCAGATGATGTATGCCTGAATATGCAGAAAGGAATAAAAAGCAGTAGAAAGCATTAAAATATGGATAAATATTAAAAGCTTCTAAAACTATCTTCATTTTATACCTATATATTTACTTTATTTAAAATTCTATTATTGCTTAAAGCAAAAATAACAACAATAAATATCACTGTTTTAGCAAAAATGACAATAAATATCATAGTATTTTAGCATATATGGAATTAAAATATATGTTGACAAACAGTACAAAGGGTATGTGATGTAAATGAAAGTATAGTATATATAGCTCAACAAACATCAGGTAGGAAAACTCATAGAGACCACATTCAGACACATCATAGTCAAATTATCAAAAGACAAAGACAAAGAGAAAATATCTTGATAGCAGAAAGAAAGGTGATTCATCATGCAGAAGGGATCCTTAGTAAAATTAATAACTGACTTCTCATCAGAAACTATGGAGGCCAGAGGCAGTAAGATGACATATTCAAAGTGCAGAAAAGAAAAAACTGTCAACCAAGAATTCTTCAAAGAATAAAGGTGAAATTAAGAAATTTCCAGACAAATAAAAACTGAGAATTCATCTCTAGCAGATCTGCCCTATAAAAAATACTAAAGAGTGTCCTTCTTTCAGGCCAAAATAAAAGCACACTAGACAGTAACTCAAATCCACACAACAGCATTCCAGTAAAGGTAACTGGAATATATGTAAATGTAAAAAATATATGTAAATGTAAAGACAATATAAACATATTTTTGTTTGTAACTGTTTTCTTCTATCTGATTTAAAAGACAATTTCATAAAATGATAATTATAAACTTGTGTCACTAGATTTTTAATATATAAAGCTATAATTTGTATGACAATAATAGTACAAAGAAAGTAGAAGGGAACAGAGCTATACTGGAACAAAGCTTTTAAATACTATTGAAATTAAGTTAGTATTAATATGAACACGTTTGTTTTAAGTTAAACTGTTAATTATAACCCCTAGAGTTACCACTAAGAAAATAACTCAATGGACCTCCCTGGCGGTCCAGTGGTTAAGATGCTGCACTTCCACTGCAGGGGACATGGGTTCGATTCCTGTTTGGGGAACTAAGATCCTGCACGCACGTGGCATGGCCAAAAAAAAAAAAGCCAACAGAAAAAAACCTCAAAAAAAAATACAGTAAAAGAAAAGTGAGACAGAGTAGAGAGGACAGATCACAGAGCCATTTAGGAGGTAGAGTCAGTGGAAATTTGTATTGGATGAAAGTGAGATATTCTCCCTCAAGGAGCACATTTGTCTACTGAAAGAATCTGAAGAGTGAACAAAATATTATTTTATATTGTGCCCAATGACTGGAACATAGAACAGGGGAAGTACAGTGACAGGAGATGAGGCTGAGACTAGATCATGAAAGGTAAGGATTGACCTTTGTTCCTAAGGTATTAGAGTGCTTTAAGGAATTTTGAGAAAAGAATTGACATGATTTTGAGCAAAGAAGTGATTGTGAGTCATTAGAGAAATTCAAATCAAAACAATAATGAGACACCACTTCATACCCATGAAGATGGCTACAGTAAAAAGGACAGACAATAATAAGTGTTGAAGATATCAAGAAACTGGAACCCTCGTACATTGCTTGTGGGAATGTAAAATGGTACAGCCTCTTTGGAAAACAGTTTGATGATTCCTGGAAATGTTAAACAGAGTTACCATATAACCTAGCAATTCTACTCCTAGGCACATATCCAAGAAAACTGAAAACATATGTCTGTATAAAAACTTGTATATGAACATTTATAGAAGTATTATTCATAATATCCCAAAACTGATGAATGAATAAACAAAAAGTGGTATATCCATACAACTGAACACTATTTAGCCATGAAAAGGAATGAAGCACTGATACATACTACAACATGAATGAACCTTGAAAACATTATAAGTGAAATAAGCCAAACACAAAGGCCACATAGTATATGATCCCATTTATATGAAATGTTAAGAATAGGCAAATCCAAAGAAACCAAAAGTATATTAATGATTGCCAAAGGCTAGAGGGGCAGCAGGGGGAAGAGGAGGAGGGGGAAACAGGGAGTGACTGTTAATGAGTGTGAGGTTTCTTTTTGACTTGATGAAAAATGTTCTAAAGTTAGGTAGTGGCATGGGTGCACAACTCTGTGAATATGCTAAAAACCACTGAGTTGTACACTTTAAAAAGGTGAATTTTATGGTATATGAATTGTATTTCAATAGAGCTGTCATAAAAAAAAAAACCATGATGAGTTACCATTTCATACCTTGTAGAATGAGTAAAATCTAAAAGACTAGAAATACCAAGGATGGCAAGGTTGGCAAGGATGTGGAACACTGTTGTTGGTCAAAGGGTAAAATAGTACAACTACTTTGGAGAACTTTTTGGCAGTGTTTAGTAAAGTTAAACAGGCATCCACATTATGACACATCAACTCCTGGTTATTTATTTAAGTGAAAACTTATGACTACAAGACTTCTACAGGAATGTTCACAGTACCTTTTTCATAAAAGTCCCAAAATGGAAACCATCCAACCGTCCATCAACAAAAGAACAAATAAATTATGGTATATTTATACAATGGAATATTACTCAGCAGTTAAAAGCAAGCTGATTGGTACAGGAATATGGATGAACCTCAAAATTATTCTCGGTGGAAAGAAACCAGATATACACACACAAAAAAAAACTATACTATATGATTCTATTTATAGAAAGCTGAAGAACGAATTAGATTAGCAAAACTAATCTACCATGGTAGAAAATAGAACAGTGGTTTCCAGAGCAGGAGAGCAGGAGAGCAGGGAAGGGGCACAAGAGAACATTCAGAGGTGATGAAAGCAATCTTGGTGGTTATACACATTTATAAAATTGTCAAAATTAATCAAAATGAATACTTAAGATCTGTGCATTTTATTAAGTATAAATTTTATTTCAGTTGAAACAGAAACAGTAATATGTGGAAAAATAAATATTTTACTGAAATATTCATGGATGAAGTGATACAAAGTGATAAATTCATAAAATAAATGATTAGTTCTTACAGTAGTTCTGTGGCACAAGTTCCGGGCTCTTAGGCGTTTTCAACTTGTAGGATACATCTCCAATATTAACTGTATCACCTAAAAAGAGAATACAGAAACACAGCCATTACAAGAGACAAGTAAGAAAACAACACACTATGGCTTTTGCAACAATGACTCTCCTGACCTACAGAGAGGGATGTGTGTACCACAGATCTGTCTGTGTTGGGCATCCATAGAAACACCTGTCTATGTCAGGCACTGTGCTGTACAACTAGTATCCATAGTATAAGTTATATATATAAAGAAGAAGTGTCGGTGAAATTCACTTTTTAAATGCTATTGTAGCAAAAAAGGTGAAATACTATAAAATATATTAACCAGCTTTATTTTCTCATTAATAGCAATACTAATAAAGTCAACAATACAGAAGGATGCATTTTTGTTTAAGATCGTCCAAAGCACCCATAAGGTGGTACCTTTAACATGTATTTGCAACCTTTTTACATCTTTATAGGTTCTTATTTTTACTACATACAACTTCAAGTTCTCTAGCAACATAACTCCCAAATTCAACATTTCTAGGTACATGAAAAGAGCAAAGCCCCAGAGGCATATATGCCAAGAATTCCTACATGAAACAAGCAAAACAGAGCAAAATCTCTCAGTCACTTCTACATGGTTCTAATTTTTTAAAGTAACATTAATTTCTGGTTGATCTTCTAAAGTGCAGGAGTGAACCAAACAATCTCTGCTTTGCTCTCTCCAACAGCAAAATAGACATATTGATCCCATCTGCAACTGGAACTTCACTTGGAAAGGGCTCAAAAACACTTTTTACACAGAAAAAGTAGCTGTGTGAAACACATCTTTCAACACTGCCAGTTTTGAGCTAGTGAGGTATCCTGGAGAATAAGGCCTTAAATCATGGTACTAACAACAGCCAACACTTGTTGAACGATTACTATCTTCTAAGTCCTTTACACATTCCCCAAATATGTGAGACAGAGACTTTATAATCGAGGAAATTTGTAAAACTATGGAAAAAAAAGTTTTTATAGATGAAGAAATATATTACAGGTATGTGGTAAATTAAGAGATAAGTAGAAACACTGTGTAAAACACAGGTATAATTTCTAATACAGAATGCACATACATTTAGAGTGTAAATCAAAGGAATTTTCCTCTGAATTAGTCTAGACATCAGCTACTACTTACTGAGTACCAGCTATTTGGCAAATACTATTATAGACATATTTATTTATGTTATTTCATTTAATCTTGACTCTAAATAACCCATGGTTCCTTGAGCTATTTCACAGAACTACTGTAACAGAAACTCCATCTCAAACTAGGTTAGTATGAGGACATTGGGGTTTTTGTTACAGCGGTTCTATGAAATACCTCACAGGAAGCATGAACCCATCATGAAGAGACCTAGGCTCAGAAACTAGTCCACAGTATGTTAGGGAAGGCAACAGGAAGCACAGTCAAAGTCACACCCCAGGATAAACTCACTGAGATACCACCCCAGGCACTATTAGATCCATATTGTGGGACAACACAGTCAGAGGACAACTTTTTCCCCCATTTTATTTTGATATTTCTCAAACCTGTAGGAAAGTTGGAAACACACTACCTTAAGATGCAAAAGGCATGATTCTTCGTCCTTAAAGTCTTCAGATATATCTTCTAGTAAAAAGGACACTGCCATAAATAAACTGTTCCTGCAGCCTTTGCACAACTCCCTCATGACTCAAAGTCATGGGCAGGAACATTGAACTGGCCAATCCTATGTCATTAGCCACAGCTTGGCTGCCAGGGTACAGGTAGCAGGAAGAGCTAACCACTGTGATTTCTGGAGTGGAGTCAGAGCCCTGCGTCCAATCACGACTAACTCCACAGGGATTCCACCACTCTCTCTCTCTCTCTCTCTCTCCTTGCCCTCTCACCTCCTCTCTTTTCCTCCTACCTCATTATGACTCAAGTCTTCTTCACCTTTTCTTCCTCTCCTCCTCAACTTCCGATCACTGGGTGCGGAGGCCCGGTTCTAGCCTCTTTTCTTTTCTATCTATAACCTCTCCTTGATGAGCTCATCTAGTCTTATGCCTTTAAGTGCAACTAATACGTTGCTTGCTCCCAAATTTACATCTCTAATCCAGACCACAGAACTCGAAGCATGGATACCAACAGACTCTGAGGTGCCTGATAGTCAGGTTCAAGTTGACATATTCAAAACTGAACTTCTGATCTGTGTTGTGTTCCACTCACTGTATTCCCCAATTCTACTAATGGCAGCTTAATCCTTCCAGCTTCTCAGACCAGAAATTTTGCAGCCATTCTTAACTTTTCTCTCCCACCCCCCATCAGAAAATTGTAGTGACTCTGTCATTAATATATATGTAGTATTGCCCACTTCTCTCTACATCCTCTACCAGCACAATGCTGACCCAAGCCAGGTAGGGGTTTACTACTTAAATTCATTTTCTCATTTAAACAGCATTACCTCTCACTCCCTTACAGATCTCCTGTCTCAACCCTTGCACCCTACAGTTAATTCTCAACAGAGCAGCCGCAGTGATCATAAGAAAATAGGAATCAAGTAATGCCAGTCCTCTGCTCAACCCCCATCTTTGCAATGGCCTAAAAGGCTATTTCTGATCTGGCATCCCATTTCCCTTCTGAGCTCATGTCCTACTAGTGTCCTCCTCACTTATACTCCAGCCACGTGGGTCTCTTCGCTACTCCTTGAGCATGTCAGACATATATTCATTTCAGGCTTTTGCACTGGATTTTCCTACTAACTGAAATGCTTTTCCTAAATATATCCATTATCAATCAGGGGCCCAGCAAGACACTGATAGTCCATTCAAAATGAATAACTGAGGAGAGAAAAATAAAGGAACCATTTATGAAGGTATGGGCAGAGTTTGGGAAAACCAACAAGGACGGTGCAGTGCAGTACCCTGGGACTAGCAGTAACAGAAAGCCATTACCACCACTGGGCCTGAAGGGCCCACAGGAGAGCAAGGAGAGAGAGTGAGTGTATTTAGAATAACTCCTGAAAGGAGCTGTGACCCTTTGTGGGGGAAGACAGCAAACTTAAGGTGGTGACTGGCAAAGAGGGAGCTGGGGAATAAACATGAAGCAAAAACTGACAGAACTGAAAGGAGGAAGAGGAAAATTCAAAATCATATCTGGATATTTTACTATATCTCTCTCAGTAAGTGATGGAAGAGCAGAAAAAAAAAAAGAAGGATATAGAAGTAAAAACAATCAGTTCTTGGCCTTTTGGCTAAGACCAAGTGTAGAAGTAAAGATCTGAAAACCTTATTAACCACTTAACCTAAATGACCTTTATAGAACACTACACCCAACAATGGCAGAATGCATATTCTTTTTAAATGCACATGAAACATTCATCAAACTAGATCTTCGGCTGCACCATAATGCAAGTCTTAATAAATTTCAAAGGACTAAAATCATACAAAGTATGCTTTCTGATCAAAATGGAATTCAACTAGAACTTAGTACCAAAAAGATAACTGGCAAATCTCTAAACATTTGGAAATAAAGAAACAGGCTTCCAAAAAACCCAAAGAAGAAATCACAATGGAAATTTAACTCATTAAGAAACAGGGCAGTGATCAATTAGCCATGTCTGCTGTAGGCAAAGAGGAAAAAGACATTCATAGGGGTTAGGCATTTGCCCTCCCTGCCTCAAATGCTTATGTTCTTGGCCATCTGCTGTTACCATGCTACACTTGACTAAGTCATCTAATCCATACCCATAGCCCACATTTGACCTCTGTACAATTAAAGTCTTATATGTCTACTTTGGCTCAGATCTCTCTCCCGAGTTCCATACCTCTCAGTAGCCTGTTGGACACTTTACTTTGATATTCCAGAGACACCTCAAATTTAACATGAGAAACACGGAACTCTATATTCTCTGTGTGTGTCGTCCAACCAACTCCAACCAGCTCTACCTCTTGTATTCTTATCTCAGGAACTGACGCTTTATTCCCTTGACCTAGAAGACCTTCCACATCTCTCACACTTTTCCTTCACACAAGTACTCCTCAGATATCTTCATCTCCCCACTGAATCCACCCTAACTTTTCCTTTTGCACCATCTCCACCTCACTCAAGAATTGATCACTCCATTCCTGTCCACCTGCATAGTATCTGGCTCATCCTTCTGTAATAGCATTTCTCACACTGTACAATTATTGATTATGGCTCCTTTACATTAAGAGTCTTTAAATTAGGGTACACAAGGACTTTCCAAGGGGACAGACCATGGCAGTCTGAAGGGGATCAGTTTTCAGATCTTCATTTCCATGTGTTCTTCCCTAACATTGACCTGACTGAGAATGGCCCTACAGGCTCTCCATCCCCACGGGTCTTTCCAGGAGCCCTTCTCTCACTTAGTTTACTATAGTGAATGGTGCGTTGCTCCAGGGGACCAAAGAAAGGGGCATATTTAATTATGGTTGAGGAGAAGCCTGCTTTCAAAAGTATTCAAATCAACATAAACCTGCCTAGGAATGCTCTTTCCATCTCATATAGTTCTACTAAAAGTGAAGAGTAGCTTTAGAACTGACCAGAGTAGTTTGGCCTGTGTTGGCCTGTGTTGGCCTGTGTCAGATACAGTGTACTGCAGAGTGAGGAAGTGTGAGTATTGTTAAATAATCCAAGATGGGAGAGCTCAGAGAACAAAGTAAAAAAAGCTTCGAAAACTGGCTTTTCACAACCTTAAAGGTAAGCTATTTTTTCAGCTTTTCTCATTTCTTATCTTGAGAACATGCTATTCACAGAAAAAAAAAAAGGCACCTCTGAACATCTGAAGCAGTACACATTATTAATGCTGATTCATTTTAATGTAACTGAAATAGGTTTCAGCACTACCAAATTTTTCACAATACACTGGATAAAAAGAACAGAGAAAACTTTTAAATGTTTCAGATCAGATGTATATCTTTCAAAAAGGTAGATAGGGCTTCCCTGGTGACGCAGTGGTTGAGAGTCCGCCTGCCGATGCAGGGGACACGGGTTCGTGCCCCAGTCCGGGAGGGTCCCACATTCCGCGGAGCGACTAGGTCTGTGAGCCTTGGCCGCTGAGACTGCGCTCCGCAACGGGAGAGGCCACAACAGTGAGAGGCCCGCGTACCGAAAAAAAAAAAAAAAAAAAAAAAAAAAAAAGGTAGATAAAAAGTTATTCTCAAACAAACATCATCATGAAATATTCATGAGATATATATATATATATAATATAGTCATTCCTCATCTTATAAAATGTTATTTTCTAACTCTTATAATGAAAAGGTTATATACTAGCTTCTGAACCAAATAGTGTTCTGTTCCACTAAATACAATGTCAAAGATTGATCATGAGGTCTAAAGAAAAGGATGAATTTATTACTGATTGTTAAACATGATTTCTATTTAATTGTTCTCTAAGGCCCATAAACAAAGTTCATTACACATTTAATAAAATAATATCATGGCTTCTGCCACAGTCCTCTTTACATAAATAAATTATTTTAACTATATTATATTACTTTACTATACATTAAAAAGCAAAACTATATTAGCATATATTATGAAATAAATAACTTAAATATGTAACCACGAGATTCCTTTATTCTTGGCTTTACTGCCTTTAGTAATCTAGCCTTCAAAATGTGTCCCATAATTTTTCAGTGGCTTTTGTAACATTTCTTAAAATATACATTAACATATTCATCTGAATTGAAAGGGAAAAATACTTTTTTGTCAGAAAGTCTAATTTGGCTGATTGGATTGACAGTACAGACTACCTTTGTTAATTATGAAAACTAAGAATTTGACAGAAAGTATTTAAACATGAGATAAAGTAAAAGCGTTTTCTCCAAAAAATATTGTGCTGGCAAAGGTATGTTGAATGAAAGTTTTATTTTAACAACTCTTTCTGAGTACATTAGAATAAAAAAGCAGCCTCTACGTGAGAAAATAACCATAGCCATTTGATAAATTTTGGTGAAGCCTTTTTAGTGAACTTCCCAGATATTGAGGTGGAATGATTCTATTGGCTGGGTCAGTGACTTTACTTGAAAGTCAAGTGGCTTCCAATTCTTTGCCATGAACAAAATGAAAAGGCTATAATCAAGTTGCCAGTTTATAGATCATTAAAAATATCATTTTTGATAATAAATCAACATACTTTTGACTTACAGTCTGCAAAAAATTGAGTGATATTTCTATATCAAAATTCTTTATATTCCAGCAATAAATTGGGGAATATTAATTACAGTAATTTATAGTCAACTGGGAAAAAGTGTTACTCATGTTATTAATAGGTATGTTTCCACAAAATTTTAGTTTTTAAGAAAATTTGAAACATATTGATGTTCTTTTGAACAATTGTGCTCTAGTAATTATGATAGAAACACTTTAACATTTAGACATTTTTCATTGCAGAAAAATATGATAAAGATAAAACTTTCAAGAATAAGAATATATTAAGATAAAATTATGAGGAGTAAGTGTAATTGCAATACAAATCAAGGAAATAAAGAAATAACATACATTTTCTGACAGTTAAAGATGAGCTTTTTAATCTATTTTCAAAAAGAGATGGTAGCTAACAAATTACTAGGATATTCTGATTCCATTTGTGAACCAAAATACTGCCTGCCATATCAGTAAACAAAGGCCATTGCAGCCATCAAGCCACCACATTACAGCCACCCCGAAGGTGAGCCCTAAGGGAGCTCAGGATAAAACCAAAATGCCATGCCGGACAGTGCACCCTGAGGAGACTTGGGATAAGAAAGCACAGGATACTGGCCCTAAATATCTGAGGTGCATTTCAAAGGAATGATTTCAATGAGCCCAGACTTTGTATCTTCTCATACATAGAAAAGCGCTAAATTCCTTAACTTGAGATATCTGATTTTCTTTCAATAACAGTAATCTTTTGATGTTCCAACTACCTGGTCTTTATTGAAAAAACTCCTAAAACTCCTATATATCCTTGTATAACCTTGTTCCCCCCTTGTCTCTTCGATGAAGCAGTCCCGGCTTGGCTGAGATCCTGTGTTCCAGGCTTGAAGTTTTCAAACTGTCCACCGAATTAAACATAACTCAACTTCTAGGTTGTACATTTTTTTCAGTCGACAGTTTTGGCAACCAATTACGAAGGGACCCAGAGCATACTTCTCTCCTTTGCCTAAACTCTACAAGGATCCAGAACCTTGATACCAGAAGAGGCCTCTTGTGCCCATCTGCCTCCTCAGAGTCCAGACAAATCTGGGTCTCTCCTGGTTCTAGGATCTCCTGTTAATGGCTGATGATCCTGAGTTTCATTTGGCGGTGTCTAACAGGTACCTGGCTTCCCAACTGAAAGACATTAGGGAGTGACCCCCCTAATCTAAAGGTATTAGTGCAACAGGGAAGAGCCAAATCTAACTATATGTTGAATCTGTTTCTTTTACTTTAACCTTTACTTTCCGCTGCTTTTGTTCACTAAAAGGGTGCTGTCTATATGCAATGGCCTGCCTCAGGGAACCCTGCCCCTCTGCCCGAATGTTAAACCAAAGTGCCTTTGCACATCCTGACCCTGTCCACCTGCGGATGGCAGCAAGAAAGAAGAAATTAACACATCCCCTCCCCAAGGCTGGCCATTCCAGGGGACAGTTGCAAATCTTATGGCCTTTTTACATTATTTCCTCATCTCCTCCCCCTCTCTGTTCTATAAAAGAAACTGGCATCCAAACCCCGATAAGATGGTTTTTCGGAGACATTAGTCTGCCATCTTCTCGGTCTGCCGGCTTTCTGAATAAAGTCGCTATTCCTTGCCTCAACACCTGTCTCTGATTTATTGGCCTGTCATGCAGCGAGCAGAGTGAGCTTGGACTCAGTAACATTAGGGGAGCCTGGTTGAAAAACACTGGGAGACCCCCCCTAATTGGAAGACATTAGGGGAACCTGGGATTTGCTCAGTAAAGGAAACCAAGAAGTCTGAGCTGAGAGGTTGGAGAGGAGGCTGACCTGACATCTTTAAAGGGGCATCAGAAAGCCAACCTCCAACTAATACTCCAGCCAGATCACACTTGCAAGTACCTAAATTATACTAAGAGATCTCAACCTTAAATGGCCAAGTTGGGCTAATTTGTGTGTGTGTGTGTGTGTGTGTGTGTTTGTGTGTGTGCGTGTGTGTGTGTATGCAGTTAAGTTAAAAAGCCAGTTTGACAAGATATCTTCTCAGAATTCTGACCTTAAACAAAAGCCTTGTAAAGGGAACTGGCATTTCTCTTCCTGTGTCTTTGAGATGTCCATCAAATTTAAACATGTAATTAAAGCTAATTGAAATAATAACATAAACATTTCAGTATACAGTAGGAAAGCAGAATGTGTGTTTTTCTGTAAAGAAGATATTAGAAATGGAATTGTAGTTTATTAAGGGAAAAGAAAGTAAGTTTATCTTAGAGTTCGTTCTTTCTGGATGGAAAAAAATAAGGGACAAACTAATATGGATACAGAAAGTGATGGAAGGTTTGTGGATGGTCAGGATTGGCTAGGTTTAGATTAAAGTTAATTAAGTAAGTGAATTTTGTTGTTAAAAGTAAGCTGGTGCAAGACTAGATTTAATTTTCTCTCTCCAAATTCTTGATGGTTTACTGCAACCAGATTACAACTAGTTACACTAATCATTGTTTTAATTTGTTCTTTGTTTCTAAACTGTTTATGCTTTGTGTCTCCCTGCTGCACTATGACTGCCAATGTTACTAGCTGTATTACTGACATCTTGTCTATTTTATAAGATTCTTGACTCTTACATTACCCAATGTGTAACCAGGCCTCCAACAAAACTGATAATGGCTAAACATCTTGAGGAATTAGATCACATTTATAACTCTACATAGAATAATTGTAATAGTGTAATTCTAGGTATGGTAAGAAGCAACAAGAGAAAATATCTCCTGGAGCATAACAGACTAGTAAGACAGAGGATCCAGAGAATCTTAAATTATCAACAGGGCCTAATCCAGAAAGTAGCACCTGGAGTTGCATATCAACAAGAATCTTTGCCTGACCTAGGAATGAGCATTCCTAGCAACATGGGACAAAAATTGGTCATGAAATGTCTTCCAAACATTGGTCAACGTCGAGCCAGAGAGACTGTGAACTAAAATACTGGCTGCCATATCAGTAAACAAAGGATGTTGCAGCCATCAAGCCACCACATTACAGACGCCCCTAAGGTGAGCCCTGAGGGAGCTCAGGATGGAAACAAAATGCCACCCCTGACAGTGCACCCTGAGGAGACTTGGGATTAGAAAGCACAGGATACTGGCCCCAAATACCTGAGGGGCATATCAAAGGAATGATTTCAATGAACCCAGACTTTGCACCTTCCCATACATAGAAAAGTGCTAAATTCCTTGAGATAAATCTGGTTTTCTTTAATTAACAGTAATCTTTTGATGTTCCAACTACCTGGTCTTTATTGCAAAATCTCCCATATATCCTGGCTCCCACCCCCCCCCCCCACCCCCTTGCTTCTTTGGAGCAGTCTCTCAGAGTTATCTGAGATGATGTGTCCTGGGCTTGAGGTCCTCAGAAAGTTCACCAACTAAAACATAACTCTCAACTTATAGGCTGTGCATTTTTTTCAGATGACACATTTAAAAGATACATTTTAAAGAGTATTGTAACAATTTTTGTGTCAAATGTCAATATTTACAACACAATAGAAACAACATGCTCTTCAACTATTCATACTTATCAGGGAAATTTCTAGATATCAACCTACAAATGTATAAAGGGATATATATTTGCAAAACCCTTTTAGGAGATAAGTGAAAAAAATGTTTGAAGACCACTGTTCAGTCTGTAAGACTATAGCATTTTGTTGGCCAAGTCTATGTTTTAATCACCTTTGTATTCCCAATGCCAAAAATAATACCTCAAACCAAGCAGGTATTCAATAAGTGAATATATGAATGAATGATTACAGTTTCTAATTAGATATTGTTTTCTTAATTAAGTATTGTTTCAACCCCCTGTTTTTTGAGACTAGCCCATCTTCCAACATGCTCAGAAATCAAGTCATTAAAAAAAAAAAAACTGAACCAAAAATGTAGAAAAAAAAGAAAAGAAATCAAGTCATTTATTTGTAAAGGATTCATATAAGTGAGGTAGTGTAAGTATTCATCTAAAGGAGAATGACGATACTTATACAACAGGTAATACAATTTAGGCAAAAGAAACTAACGCATGCCTCTCTTCAAATAAACCAAATAAATACTTTGGTCAAGTGCAATCATTTTTTAAAAAGATTTTAGTTAATAATATAAGATACTCATAATGGAAATTGTTAGAATAACTAAGAATGAGTTAACAAAAAGTACAAATTGTTATAGAATAAGCTGCTTAACATTTAATTACATTTATTATTACAAATAATGCAAAAAAGCAAGCACACATAACTCATAATGGATTAACCTAAATCCGTGTACAATACACAAACTGTCACATAACTACTACTACCAATAAATTATGCATTTTATTCAAGCATGGAAAATAGGGACTTGAAAATTTAAAACCCTGAAAAGAATCGAAGAGTTTCCAAATGAAATCAAATTTAAGGCCAGTTTTAAAGTATCAAGGTTTGATTTTATCACCTGCAATTATCTTAATTTAAAGGGATTTCCCCAAAGTTTACAGGAAAATAATTTCTATATTCAAGATAATAATTAATATATCTTTTACATAACACTCTTGTACAAACCTGTTCGGACATTACTCACTTGATTTTTAGTGGACAGCTATTTTGTATTACATGCCCAATATTCTTTCCTCTTTTGACAACAGAATCCTTCTCTCCAGTGAGGAACCCACCCAGTTTGGTTTGGGTAGTTTATACCACTCCTCCCAACCTTTACCCCTGCATCCAAATGCCCAGAAATGAGTACCCTGCACAAGCCCTGCCAGAACATTCCACTCTCTGACCACAGCGGTTGGTTGTTTTAGAGATGGGCCTGTGACCCAAGCGTGGCCAATAAGATTTCTCGCCAGCATTTTTCAGAGCTCACAGGAAAAGATGTTCTCTCTTCTTCTTACATTGTGAACTGTAAGGAGAGTCAAAGTCTGGGGCTGTCAGTAAGGCTGTCACTGCTACCAGCTAAAGAAAGCCTGACAGACATTGAAACCAATACTGCCAAAAGTAGATCCAACAAAGGAAGAGTGGAGAGTGGGGGAACCATGGGGAAAGACAGAGAGAGCCCAAGTCCTACAGATGTTCTAATATCCTGCATCTAGTCCAGCCTGAAGCCATTGGACCTCCCACCTATGTGAACCAATCATATGCTTTTCTGTGCACATTTCTGTCACTTAAAACCTAATGACTGCTGACTAACACAACAATTTTTGTAAGGTAAAGGCAGGCAAAGCAAGTGTAGCTATCCCTATTTTACAAAGAAGATACATACTCAGAGAGGAATATATAACATTTTGATCCTGAGGATATTCTGAAAACAAACATTTTAATCAGAATAATACTAGCGTTCATAAATTTTCATCAAGTAAGTTAACTTTCGAGCAAAATTAAGCCAAAAGAACTCCTTGATCAATCTTTATAGAGCACATTTTTATTTTTCTTTTATTTAAAGAATTATTTTATAGTGAGGATTTATCAATCACTTTTTTTGTCCATATAGAATTTCACCAATTATATCTTCTGCAACGCTGTTTTCCTTTGTGGCCATCAGCGTGGACTGAACACCAAAAAGATTTTGCTCTTTCTTCAATGTTTAATCAATAACAAATTTTTTAGTATATAGCTTTGTCAGAGTTTTATTTTGTATTGATAGTTTCTAACAAGACTTTAAATTTTTATATGATTAATAATTTTTATTTAGTTCTTGGCTAACCAAGGAGAAATATGGGTATTTTCCTCAGATATTTCAAAGCTGTTCTATTGTCAAAATCTTTACCAATCTCAAAAATGCTTTTCTTAGTTACGTATTTCAGGCACATCTGTGGTAGCCCTTCTCCTAAAATGGGAGATGCTTAATATTTAATGCCTTCTGAACGGTAAACTACAAATTAAGTTAATGAATATACACACCTTAGGACATTCGACTCTGAAATGGACTCACAATTCAATGACTTGTAGCTTTGAACTAAACCAACCAAAGAAGTTGGTTTAGTTCAGGGTTTCTCAACAGCCAGCACGACTGACATTTTGGGCCAAATGATTCTTTATTGTTAGGGGCTGTCCTGTGCATTGTAGGATGTTTAGCAGATTCACTGGCCTCCACCCACTAGACACCAGTAGCACCTCCTTCTTCCTGGTTAGGACAACTAAAAAATGCCTTCAGACATTGCCAAATGTCCCCTGGGGAACGGGAATTACCCCTGGTTAAGAACCCGTAAGTGTCACCATTGTTTTTTTTTAATACAAAACTTAGACCCAAGAGAAAACCAAATATATCAGCAATTTCCAGGCTAGTCTTCATGTCCCCAATAAATTGTTTGTCCAGCAATTTATTAGGTTACAACTGTTCTCAGATTTTACTGCTAAATTCTTTAATACACAAAAGCCACAGTGTCCTCAGGGTCAAAATAGCCTACTGCAGGTTCAAAGTAGTTAATAATTTCCCCAAAGTTCAATACCTAGTAAATACAGAGCTAAGACCTGCACACACACAGTACAGTTTTTCCCTTTACACCATATTTCTGAATTGAAGCAGGAGTTCTATATTTCCCTTCCCCAAAGTCATTAGTTCTATTATAACCCAAGGATATAATCTTAAAGTTACAAAAATACATATGGATGGATGTTTATTGCACTGTTTATATATTTAAAAATAGATAACCTGAATGTCTAAGCATGGGAAACTGGTAAAATAAATTATATGGATAAATGTATAAACTTAATGCCTATTTAAAATGACCATATATAGCAATATTTATCACTATGTTAGTACGTTAACAATAATGGCTAAGTGAGAATAAACTGTAAAACATACATGATTCCATTTTTTAAAAAGAAATATGTATTTATATAAATGCACATTATATATATATTTTACAAAAATTGATAGTAGTAACACACACAAAAAAATGACAATCATGAATTTGCATGGAAAGATTGTATTTTAGGGGATTTGTCTGTATTTTTCACTACAATGAACATAGATTTCTTGTACAAAAAGTATCAATATTTTTAAATAGTTCTATAAACAAACTTATACACAAAAGTCAGAAAGATAAAATAGTGAACCCCTTTAATAATAATGGTGTAAAAGGATGGCACTCAGTGTGTCACAGTGGATTTATAGAGTTATGTTTCCAGATTTATCATTTGATCTTAATCTATGGTATATCTGAGCCTGTTTGACATCAGAATCCTACTGAACTAATTTGGCTCCTTCTGTGAAAACACTACAATAATCGTTATGAAAACTCTTTGCAGGGAATTCCCTGGAGGTCCAGTGGTTAGGACTCTGCACTCTCACTGCGGAGGGCCTGGGTTCAATCCCTGGTCGGGGAATTAAGATCCCACAAGCCGCGCAGCTGTCCAAAAAACAAAAAACAAAAAAAAACACAACTCTTTGCAGTAGCTAACCTCCTTGTTAACCGCTTTGCTCCTAAAACCAAGAGACAATACAACCAATTGAAGTGTAAAGAGATATAAATAATTTGCAAATTATGGATGTTTAGACTACCTAGCAAAAGATAAAAAGCAGTGGGTTTGGGGATTTTTTTTCTTTTAAACAAAATGACCCTCTCTTCCCTCTGCTTCTGAGGCTTTATAAAGCTCAAATCTTGAAAGCCAACAAGGCAATTCTAGGCTCTCCTGCTCCCTCTCTGTATGAACTGGAAGATAATAAGCCACTGAATACTTCTTAGGTACAAAGAGTTGACGTGCACAAAAAGGAATATAAAGATAAATAAGACATACATACAGCCCAGGAGAGATAAGAATAGTATATAATTTATATCCGTGTTGTTCTTTTTCCAAACTACTAGGAAGCAAGGTCAATTACTTGCAGAGAGGTGAGTTACTAGTCACATGCCTTGAGTGCAGCTGAGAGCATCTTTCCAATCTAAACTGTAATTCATTACAGCATAATGCTATTTGTGGTTTACATCTGTCTGTGTGTGACATCGCGTTCAAACTCGGACACTTCAACCTTGATGGCCAATGTTATGTCCCAGGGAAGCCCAGAACTTGCCTCCTGTTTACCTGGCTCACAGCTGTTCTTACCTGAGTCCAGATCTCTGGTGAATTTTCAGGTACATTTATCCACAGCCCTCATACCTTCAACCTTGAGAATCTTTGCAGTGGCAAGGCAAGTAGGGTTAACATAATTTACTCCATGTGGTGTCATGCTAAGTGACTGAGTCTAATAAGTTAATATGTTGTTTGTAATGTGTACATGACTCTCACATTTGAAGCAAAGCCTGTACTTTGATTTGCTGGACATACCACAAATTTTGAAGCCGTGTCTAATGTTTTTATAATCAACATGTATTATTCATGTATAGAGAACATTTTTCTTTTTAAAGTTCCCATGAATTAACCCTGCTCCATCAGCCTACCTAGCCAGTTCTCACAGTTCAAACCTAAAAGGAACTGGTTTCATTTCTTCTAAAGCCAAGGAAACAATAAATCTCACATAGCTGAAAATAACATACACTAAGAATAATAAAGAAGCTAATTTTTATTGAACATTAATATGTGCCAGGGATTGTATAAACTAAATCCTTACAACAACCCTATCAAATATACTTTCCTTATCCTCATTTTACAGTTAAGGAAACTGGGACACAAAATTAAGTAACCTACCCTCATAATCCCCATACCTAGACGGTGCAGAAATGGCCTCCAACTCAGACTGTTCACTCCAAAGCACGAGTTATAGATTATGCTACACTTCTACCATTGACCTCTGCCTCCTAGGACAAAGGAGAAACTAACAAATAAAAAACTCAAAGACTAAAAAACAAACGAACAAACACCCTAGAAGCATAATAATTGATAAAGGGTCAAAATCTCAAATCACAACCCTATACAGGAAAGAGGAAAAAAAAATTGTTTAATGAATGAATGATGAAATGGATGGGACTTAAACTCCCTCACTTCCGACAAGGAAAATTATTGGGATGGGAGGCGCAAGAAGAACCATGAAACTAGCAATCTCAGGTGAATACCTCCGTTATTCTAAGCAATGACACTGACAAAATCTTGCCTAGAATCACTTAGCCATTCACGTGGAGCAACAACAGACATCCCTTCCCTTAACCAATACAAATGCTCTAACTCCAGCGCGCTCACACACACACACACACACACACACACACACACACACACAGATCCCTAAAACTATCTCAGACAGAGCCAAGAAATACTGCGCTTAGAAATCAGAGCTGGGAATTCCCTGGTGGTCCAGTGGTTAGGACTCTGCGCTTTCACAGCCTAGGGTTAGCTGTGTGATCTTCTGGAAGTCACTTTTCCTTTCTGGGTCTCAATTACCTCAATTATAGAGTCAGGGGTTTTAACTAAATTAAATTGTGGTTTTCAGTTCTAAGAAACCGTGAACCTGTGAGAAATGCAAACTCCAAGTAAAACTTGGAAAGACTCGTGGATACATCTAAAACCTAATGAGGGGTTCTTTGGCGAGAACGTACACTTCTAAGCCGCCACTAACTCTGGCTGGAACATGGCACAGACTGACTTCCAGTCCCTTGGGACTCAGAGAGCAAGGTCAAGTCCAGCTTTCAACACCCTCTGAGGGCTGCTGCATTAAGCTCTGCGTGTGCTGTAATCTAAGTCAGAATCCCGGGGGTGGGGGGCGGGTGTGTGTGAAAGAGGCAGTGCGGCAAGGAGAAAGCACTATTCCAGGTCATCAGAAACCTAAGTCCAATTCCCACGGGTTACACAAAGAGGCTCAGAGAGTGCAAGAGCCTGGCCCCGCGTTACACAGCAGTTAGCGGCGAGGTGGAGACTAGAACCTCGATCTCCTGGCTCCCGGCGCAGCGCTCCTGCCCAGTTGAAGCAGCAGGGAGTAGGGCGGGGTGGGGGGGGGGGGGCGGAGGTGCGCAGGGGCCCCGCGCGGAGCGCTGGGCGGAGG
>NC_041226.1:25601068-25603273 GCF_002837175.3 Physeter macrocephalus | reverse complement strand
CAGGGGGGGGGGGGGGGGGGGGGGGGGGGGGGGGGGGGGGGGGCGGAGGTGCGCAGGGGCCCCGCGCGGAGCGCTGGGCGGAGAGGCGCCCCAGGGTTACCTGTGTCGGCCCCCGCCCCGGCGTGCAGCAGCTTGACCTCCGAGCGCCGCGCGTCACCGCCCGGCTGGCGCCGCACCACCTGCCGCAGGAGCAGCCTCACGCGCCGCGCAGCCGGGCCTCCGCGGCCGCCCGGGGCCCCGAGGAGCAGGAGCCGGGATTGCATGGGGCCGGGGGCGTCGCCGGGCACGGGGCGGGGAGTCCGGTGCGAGCCGCGTCCCGGACGGGCGGTGTGAGACGGCGCGACGAGGGGGACAGGAAGCGGCACCGCGCCGAGTCCGCCGGAAACTCCTTCCCCCAGCGCGGCCGCCTCAGCCGTCTCGGGCCGCCCTGGCCCAGCGGGGCGAAGGGAATCGGCTCCCGCCGCGGGGCAGACAGGGCGGAGCGCCTGCAGACCTGTGGCTCCGGGGCGCCCCTCTCCCTCCTCGCCCTCACCTGCGATGGTCCCCGTGGTTTCCCCAGGCAGGCCTCTAGTCGTTCCCCTGTGCTCGGGAGTTGAGGAAATGCTTAAGGGTTTAAGGAGCGAGCATTTGACTCTCTTGGTTAATGGCCCTGTCTTAATATATTGCGCTTTCCCTGTACACTGCTTCACACCCTTTTCAGAAATTGAGTACGTTTTCTGAAAATTGTGGGAACTTTCACCTATCTGGATTCCTTGTACCCATACCTGTGTTTCCAATCAGTACCTGAAAGCCTTACCCTTTTATTTTTTCCACATGTTTTACTACCACATCTTAATAAATTCTAAACAGGAGTGATACATAGAAGTTGCCAAAATGTCAGAAAGGACCCAAATCAAGCACTTTTTCAGTCGTTCTTCAATGCAAGAGTTATATAATTTATGTCTTTAGTAAGAGAAAAAAGTAGGACCCTGGCTAAGGCTGCCTTCCTGTCATCCAGGCCAAAAGGGGAAGTGGTCCTACCACAAAGCAGACTAAGCCTAATACAATTATACAGCATCTCCAAAATAATAAGCGTACATTGACCAAGGAAAAATGTTTCAATCGAGTTATACAAAGCAAACATCAAACAAAAAGAGTGCAGAAGGCTTCACTTTCAGCTAAAGGCCTTGCTAATTCTAGAGCTGTTACTATGTTTAAATCTACTTTTAGTGCCTAACGTGCATGACCCTGTGATAGGTGCTGAGAAGAAAATGGGAGACTTTAAAAGAAAGAAGCTGAGCTGGGTAAGCCTTTGTGCATCTTGCTGAGGATGGGACTTAATGTGTTCAGGCTGAAACGGGCTTCTAATCTAGTTGCAGGGACAGTGAAAATAAAGGTAACTACGTTTGCATAGTGCATTACAACATGGTTTCACATATATGTTCTCATATAATCTTCACAACAACCCTCTGAGAATACTAAGGGATAATGACATAAATGTAGTATGTAACAGTTTATGAAATGCTTCTCCCACTTTGAGTGTGTCAGGCACTGTGCTGAATATTTTAATGCATTGTCTCATTTTACACAGCAACACTTTGATTGAGGTGCTATTATTATCCCCCCTTTTACAAATGAAGAAACTGAGGCTGGGAGAGTTAAGAACCTTGGCCAGGGCATCTCCATTTCATCTTTTTTTTTTTTTTTTATTGTAAATCAACTCTAGTTCAATTTTTTTTTAACATCTTTATTGGAGTATAATTGCTTTACAATGGTGTGTTAGTTTCTGCTTTACAACAAAGTGAATCGGTTATACATATACATATGTTCCCATATCTCTACCCTTTTGTGTTTCCCTCCCTCCCACCCTCCCTATCCCACCCCTCTAGGTGGTCACAAACCACCGAGCTGATCTCCCTGTGCCATGTGGCTGCTTCCCACTAGCTCTCCACCCTATGTTTGGTGGTGTATATATGTCCATGCCACTCTCTCACTTCGTCCCAGCTTACACTTCCCCCTCCCCATATCCTCAACTCCATGCTCTAGTAGGTCTGTGTCTTTATTACTGTCCTACCCCTAGGCTCTTCATGACATATTTTTTTCTTAGATTCCATATATATGTGTTAGCATATGGTATTTGTTTTTCTCCTTCTGACTTACTTCATTCTGTATGACAGACTCCAGGTCCATCCACCTCACTACAAATAACTCAATTTCATTTATTTT
>NC_041226.1:25565587-25600040 GCF_002837175.3 Physeter macrocephalus | reverse complement strand
TGAAAAATGCCATTGGTAGTTTGATAGGGATTGCATTGAATCTGTAGATTGCTTTGGGTAGTAGAGTCATTTTGACAATGTTGATTCTTCCAATCCAAGAACATGGTATATCTCTCCATCTGTTTGTATCCTCTTTAATTTCTTTCATCAGTGTCTTATAATTTTCTGCATACAGGTCTTTTGTCTCCTTAGGTAGGTTTATTCCTAGATATTTTATTCTTTTTGTTGCAATGGTAAATGGGAGTGTTTTCTTAATTTCACTTTCAGATTTTTTCATCATTAGTGTATAAGAATGCCAGAGATTTCTGTGCATTAATTTTGTATCCTGCTACTTTACCAAATTCATTTATTAGCTCTAGTAGTTCTCTGGTAGCATCTTTAGGATTCTCTATGTAAAGTATCACGTCATCTACGAACAGTGACAGCTTTACTTCTTCTTTTCCCATTTGGATTCCTTTTATTTCTTTTTCTTCTCTGATTGCTGTGGCTAGAACTTCCAAAACTATGTTGAATAAGAGTGGTGAGAGTGGGCAACCTTGTTTTGTTCCTGATCTTAGTGGAAATGGTTTCAGTTTTTCACCATCTCCATTTAATCTTACTGGAATCTAGAACATGCTTCAAACAGTGAAAGAATAATCTAAGGCAATTTAGCAAAATGATTGGAATAAGCACTAAGAGCCCTTTCAGTTACAGCACTGGGGAGATCAATACAGGTTACAGTGTTCAGTCATCGGGCAACGTTTACTGAGCAACTATTAGATAAACAGTATTCTGCCAGGTACTGTGTAGCAATAGGCTCACATCAAGTATAGAATACAGACATACAAATAAAGAATTACAACACAATGTGACACATGTTTAGGGTATTTAGACTCAAAGTACTCTGAGGTGGAGTGCTTAACCTGGGAGAAGTCAGGGAGATTTCACAGAGAAGGTAATGTTTGAAGAGGTTCTTGAAGGATATGCAAGAATTTTTCAGGCTGAGAAAAGGGCAAGTCATATCTGGCAAAGGAAAGAACAGGTACAAAGGTACAGAAAACTAAAACTGAGTGGCAAGACTGAGAATCAGAAAGTGAGTCACTGTGTCTGGAGGTCAAGTGCATAAAGTAGTTTGTAGAGATGCGACCAGAAAGAGAAAGTGGGGCTATGTTGTATGCAAGGGGAAAGAGTTTGCATGTTAACCTCTAGGAAATGGAAAAATGGTGAAGAGTTTTTGGATTGACAGATCTGCAAAGTGAAGAAGAAAATGAAGCCAGAGAAAAGGTAACATCTGAGCTTCACTTTGAATGCTAGTTTAGATTTGGATAAACAAAGAAGAGTGATAGAAGGCTTGAGTGGAGCCTTAGAGTCCTGACAAGCCTGATTAATTTACAGAGACATTGAAACCAGCCAGGTGAGAGAGGCATAGTCTTTGGAGAGTGGGAAGGTATTGTCAGAGAAAGAGGAAAAGATTATAGACTGAAGAATCTTGAATGGCTGGGTAATCTCAAATGAAGAAGTTGGACTTCATCTTCTAGGCAAATTGGGTCACCACTAGATGATACAATTGATCATATTTGATCAATTTGATAATAATATTTTAATCTGTGATGAACTATGAATTGAGTAAGACAGGAAGCATCAAGTTCTAGCTATGTGGCGGTAAAAAAAAAAAAAAAAAACAGCTTGAAACAAGAGACCCCAGTTGGTGGCTATGAGGCTGAATGAGAAAGAGTAGAAGAGTAGGCCTTAGGAATGTTCAATAGATGAACCAGAGGTGTTTTATTTTAAGAGCTGTCCATCATAACCTCTAGGTAACTTCTCTCTCAACTTCTCCCTAAAATAACGAGTACTTTTGATAAAACACACTGCCAAAATCTGGTATTTACTGTTAAACTTTTTCCAGAGTCTGGGAGGAATATTTCTTGCCTGCCACACTACTGTAACTGGATGGAAAGTGCAATTAATAATCCATCCATGCTATGTCCAATTGCTTCATCCCTCCTTACTGCCCACCCTACTGAGAAATCAAAGGTCCGTACCAGTGGCTCCCAGACATTAGTGCGCCTCCTGATCATCTGGACAACTTGTTAAAATGTCCACTTTCAGGCTTCATTCCCCACCCCTACCCTGAGATTCTGATCCAGTAGGTCTGAAAGGGCCCAAGAAGATGCATCTTTAGCCATAACTATAGAAGATCACCTACATCCCACATATTTCAGTTATAAAGCTGGACAACAGTTCTTTCTGTTACTGTTTTGCTGCGAAGGCGGTGCCACCTCTTTATCCTCAACACTTTGTTAAGTGCTCTCCCTTCATCTGCAAGTAACCAGAATAAAAAATAAATACAATAGAATAAAATAAAATAAAAACTGAGCAGGGAATTGGGGAAAAAAGAAAAGAAGAAAACAGATGATGGCCCTTTTACATCCATAAAATGTTTTTGTTTGTTTTTTTTTTTTTAATTTTTATTTATTTATTTATTTATGGCTGTGTTGGGTCTTCGTTTCTGTGCGAGGGCTTTCTCTAGTTGCGGCAAGTGGGGGCCACTCCTCATCGCGGTCCGCGGGCCTCTCACTATTGCAGCCTCTCTTGTTGAAGAGCACAGGCTCCAGACGCGCAGGCTCAGTAATTGTGGCTCACGGGCTCTAGAGCGCAGGCTCAGTGGCCATGGCTCACGGGCCTAGTTGCTCCGCGGCATGTGGGATCTTCCCAGACCAGGGCTGGAACCCGTGTCCCCTGCATTGGCAGGCAGATTCTCAACCACTGCGCCACCAGGGAAGCCCCATAAAATGTTTTTAAACTAGGACACTGGCAGGAAAAGAGCAAGAGGGAGAGATGAGTAAAGTAAGAAAGTTACACTAGCAGAAACTCTCCCACTACAAAACACCTAATAATGCTGGATAAACTATTTTAAATTTTCATTTAAAATGAATTTGTAAATTTATGTGAAAGTAGGGGAAATTCTCTAAAACCAGCAATGAAGCTGGAAGAAGAGTCTAGGAAGGTAAGGACTCACTGAAGGTGCTGGATGCCCTGGGGATATCTACTGTTCCTGGTGCCCATAGCTATAGGGGCACCGACAGGGCAGGGAGTAGACTGAAGACCCCAACATAAAGCCAGAACTGACAAAGGGCTACACAGTTAGCTAAATGGTGGACTACAAAAAAAATTTGTAAAGGGAAGCAGCAAGAAAGCACATCTGTCTTCCTGATTCTAGGTAGAACTATTTTTTTCCCTCTAAGAATTGTGGCTTTTACTTGAAACTCAGATGGGTTTAAGGCATGATACAGTATTTGCATGTTATGAAGAAAAGTGTAATTTTAATTTTAATTTAAAGTGAACTCAGTAGATATATAGGATATTTGAGCAGCATAATTAACAAGCTTTATTTGATGAACATACAAAAAAATCAAAAAGCATCAGTTGGAGAGTGCCTGTTATTTGCAAGAACAAGTAAAACATTAGAAATGGGTTATAAAAGCTCCAAAGCAAGTGTCAAAAAAAATAAAAAAATAGAGGACTTTATTTCTGATCTTAATGCAATCAAATGAGAAATCAATTTTAGGAAAATTAAAATAATAGGTATACTTCTATATACTCATGAGTCAAAGAAAAAAAATTAGAAAACACTTGACACTGAACATTAATGAAAATGCCTCCTATTAAATCCTGTGATGTGGAGCTAAAGCCATATTGTGCTTAGAGCCTAAAAATTAATAGGCTAATTTGTCAACTTAAGAAGTTTAAAAAAAAAGGAATAGATTAAATCCAAAGGAAGTTGAAAGAAGGAATAATAAAGACATAAACAAAAATTAATGAAGTGAAAAACAAAGATAAGGAAAAGAATCAACAAAGGCAAAAGTTAGTCATGTGTAAAGACTAATTTTTATGGCAGAGATAAAATGAACTCAGCAGAAAGTTTACAGGATAAAGTTAGATTAAATCCTCCAGAAAGGAGAACAAAAAGACAAAGAAAATATTTCAAAATTAGAAGATCCGTCCAGGAGGTCCAATGTACAAGTCCAGAGTTCAGGAGTTCCTGAAGGTAAGAAGAGAATTAATGAGGAAGGAAATCACTGAATCATCAAAATTCAAGAAAATTTCCCAGAAATGAAGGAAGTGTCCAGATTAAAAGGGCTCAGTCCAAGGAAGCTGGTTGTGAAATATCAGTCAACTGAGGACAAAGAAACGAGTTTGCTAGCTTCCAGAGAGAAAGTCAGGCTTTATATAAAGAATTAAGAATCAGAATAACATTGGGCTTCCAAAGTCATAGCTAAAAGAGAGGGAAAAAATATAACCCCAGGTGCCTGTTTAACAGGCATAATAAGATGCTAATGAGATAACTTTTTATTTTACTTTTGCACTGTTAAACAATATTTACATTTATTGACTATTGAATGCATAAATGAAATGAACATTAAAGGCAGAAATAGTGCTTTTGTGGTGTATTTTTTTATTTATGAGTACATTATAGCAAGAAGTATATTTGCTATACAGTACATTTCCCCCAGGGAGAAATTTGCCCTTGCTATAGCAGTAACGGAAGCCAGAAGACAAAGAAGCAATGCCTTCAAAATTCTGAAAGAAAATTTTTGCCAAGAATTACTACCCAGCCAAACTATCAATTAAGAGTGAAGACAGAAGACAGACATTTTCAGACATGCAAAATCTCAAAAACAACTTATTTTCTATGCACCTTTTCACAGGAAGAGAGGGAGTAAGGCAAGAAAGAGGAAGAGACCTTGGGGAAAAGACATGTTGACACAAGATAGGAAAAGAGAATTCCCAAATGACAGTGAAGAGAGATCCAAAGGAGGTAGCTGTGCAACAGGCCAAAAGGCCACCGGTCTCCATAAGATCAGGTCAGGGTTCAAAGAGACTTCTTCAAGAAGATCAGAGTCACTAGTTATTGTCAAGAAAATGGAAAACAACACTAGTGGGTTTGAATGTAGTGAGTTAATGATGAATACATGAAAAGCTAAAAGAAGAAAAAATTATTAATTTCAAGGAAAGTAGAATGTGCTGAAAAGGTATAGTGTAGTATGTGGCTCAACTGTACCTGGCATTTACATAGCCATAATGATGTAAACACTGAATATTAAGCTAGCCAAAATTATGATGTGACTGCATTAGCAAGATAGTTCTGAAAACTCAAGAAGTAGCAATATAAGCATGCTGTTAGAGATATTAAGATAAATACCAAGAATCACCTAAAATATTCGAAAACAGTTGTGAGATGGGAAGGGGGGCTCAGGGGATTGATGGTTTCTCATAACAATCTTAAAAAAACTAAATTTGGGGGCTTCCCTGGTGGCGCAGTGGTTGAGAGTCCGCCTGCCGATGCAGGGGACACGGGTTCGTGCCCCGGTCTGGGAGGATCCCACATGCCGCGGAGCGGCTGGGCCCGTGAGCCATGGCCGCTGAGCCTGCGCGTCCGGAGCCTGTGCTCCGCAACGGGAGAGGCCACAACAGTGAGAGGCCCGCGTACCACAAAAAAAAAAAAAAAAAAAAAAAAAAAAAAAAAAAAAAAAACAACTAAATTTGGGTAAAATAAAGGGATTGTACCAATATTTACTCCCATCAGTTTGTACAAGAGTCTCAGCTTCCATGATACCTTGCCTACACAGGATATCATAAAGAAAGGAAGGGGCTTCCCTGGTGGCGCAGTGGCTGAGAGTCCGCCTGCCAATGCAGGGGACGCGGGTTCGTGCCCCGGTCTGGGAGGATCCCACGTGCCGCAGAGCGGCTGGGCCCGTGAGCCATGGCCGCTGAGCCTGCGCGTCCGGAGCCTGTGCTCCGCAGCGGGAGAGGCCACAACAGTGAGAGGCCCGCGTACCGCAAAAAAAATAAAAATAAAAAATAAAGAAAGGAAGGAAGAAAAAAAGGAGGAAGGGAGGGGAGGATAAAAGAAAGAGAAAGGAAATCATTGTCTATGTACCCCAAAACTAACATCCATTGCTATTTTAATTTTTATTCCTTTGATTACCAGTGAGGATGAACATTTATTCATAAGTTTAAAAGTCTTTTGTATTTCTGTTACTAATTGTGTAATTCTCCTTCATGTCGTTTTTGAAATATTGTTCTGATTTTAAGAATTCTCTCCATATTAAGACTATTAACACTTTTTCAGTAGATTGTCAACACCCTTGCTTTTTCCCTCCTCTACATTTTTGCAGTTCAAATCCTCAAATACTTGTGAGCAAATAAGTTGGACCAAGGAAGAAGTATGAAGTAGGAAGACTATGGGCTTTGGAACTAGGTGAATTTGGGCTCCAGTCGCACGGCATCACTCCTAGTTGTGTGTCCTTGGGCAAATTACCCACCTTTCTGGCCCTCAATATCCTCATCTTAAACAGAAATAATAATGTTCAATAAGGTGTTGTGAGGACTTAATAATATATGTAAAGTGTCTAGCAGATCACACTATAGGTTTTCAGGAAATGTTAACAATTTGAGTAACCAATCTTCAGAAATTAGGCAACTTGATAATTTAAAGGATTTTTTTTTTTTTTTTTTTTTTTTTTTGCGGTACGCGGGCCTCTCACTGCTGTGGCCTCTCCCGTTGCGGAGCACAGGCTCCGGACGCACAGGCTCAGCGGCCATGGCTCTAGGGCCCAGCCGCTCAGCGGGATGTGGGATCCTCCCGGACCTGGGCACGAACCCGCGTCCCCTGCATTGGCAGGCAGACTCTCAACCACTGCGCCACCAGGGAAGCCCTTAAAGGATTTTAAGTGGGTATTAAATGTAAATTCAGTGTTTGGAGGAGAGTCTAGAAGTCTTAATTACTAAGTAACTATGGTTACATTTGAAAACTTATAAAAGGGCACAACTTTCTTCTATCCCTTTTCCCCCAAAGCAGCAATATCTAGGTTTCTCTCTACACTAGGGAGAAACCACTTCGTCTACTTCCTCTAATGGAAGTAAGCCCTTTTCCATTCAGTACCTGCATCTCCCAGACCTGGTGAGGCTGTCAGTTACCTAATCCCACCTCATCGGGCATAAGGGTTGGGCATATGACTCAGACTCACAGAGCTTGATTCAGCACCAGAGAACTTTATCAGAGTTGGCTATGGGTGCAAGCACTCTTCCTGTCTAAAATTACGGTTGTTGGGCTTCCCTGGTGGCGCAGTGGTTGCGCGTCCGCCTGCCGATGCAGGGGAACCGGGTTCGCGCCCCGGTCTGGGAGGATCCCACATGCCGCGGAGCGGCTGGGCCCGTGGGCCATGGCCGCTGGGCCTGCGCGTCCGGAGCCTGTGCTCCGCAGCGGCAGAGGCCACAACAGAGGGAGGCCCGCATACCACAAAAAAATAAATAAATAAATAAAAATAAAAATAAAAATAAAATTACGGTTGTTCACAGCCCCCATGTAAGTCAAGCACTCTCAGAGCCATCTTTGCTGTAATTCAGGGAGAGCGTGCCTGAGCCAGAGAAAAGCAAAGCAAATGATTAAAACAAAACAAACAGTGTCCTGGCAATATTCTTTGAACCCTGAACCGGCCAAATTTGAACCGTCCCTTTGTATATCTGTGAGTAAATAATATTTACTTAAGAAGTTTGACTTAGCTTTCTGTCACTCATAATTTCAAGAGTTCTGACTGATGCCAGCTCTTATCCCTGAAGTCTTGCCAGAGATGCTTGACTGAGCGATAAGGCTGTCCTTGGTATTTACCACTTTATAAAGCCTCCTTACCTATGTGGAAATATGGTGGGCTGTAGATTATTAATTACATTAAGCTCTTAACTTACTAGCAAAGGAGAATCTTGGTGGAAGCAAGATGGCCACACATGAGTATTTCCCTCTGCCCTCAAAGTTCCTAAATGGGTGAACATCCTTCCAGCACAACTGTCCACTCAATGTAAGGTCTTGTCAAGTGTGGAAAGCTCAACCCTTCTAGCACCATAAGTTCCATCACACTCAGGGTCTATTCAGGAAAAACTTAATCAACCTTTGTACTTATAACTAAGGAAGTATTGATGTCAGGCTCTTTTCGTCCTTGACTTTACTCCTGCACCACTAAAGGCCAGCAAGGGAGAGCAGGGTGAGCCCAGGCGTCCCTGCTCTATAGTTTCTAGTATTCTAGAAACCTGCTCTGCCAGAGCCACTCTTTGATTTAATACCTATTACATCAGTTGTTCTAATACTGAGTTTGGTCTAAGGACCACAATTGCAAATCCATTTCATCATATATGAGTTATCAAGAAGCTAAATTAGAGACCAATTTTCTCTATTTAAAAGGATTAGCTATAAGATTTCTTAAAAATGGTCTCCCCATAGTGAATATAATCACTTGATAAAAATCAACAAATGCTCAAATTTTTAAGAACGATTCTGTTTACTTTAGGGATTTTAGAAGTTTTGTACATTTATCCTCAAAATATTTCTTAAAAAGAATCTAGTCATCACAGAATATTAATTACCCTCTTATTTTATAACCAAAATGTCACATCTCCTATTTCATTACTCTGTAAGCTTAAAGAAGTCCCCTTCATTCAGCATCTTTAAGGCAGGCCACTGCATGTAAGTACCACTTTCTTAAGTAGTTCAGGCATTATTGTGCTTTCACTCTTGCTCTTCTCTCTTCCTGTAATGCTCTTCCCCCAATATATCCATAACTGGTTCTTTCTCAGTTTCAGTTCTCAGCTTAATAGTCTACTGAGAAGCTTCCCTATTCACTTTATCAAAGTATTTCCCTATTTTCTATGTTTAAATTTCTGTCTCATTACCCTTATCACAGTCTATAGGTACTATTTGCCTTTTATTGCCTGTCTCCTTCACTGGACCCTAAGCTTCAGGAGGACTATCTGGTTGGGCATTTTCTCCCAAGTGTGTAACACATGACCTGGCAGAGTAAGTGCTCATTAAGTATTTCTTGAGTAAATGATAATGTTCTTTTTATTCTACATTCTAACAAGTCTCAAGAAATTGGCAAAGGCTGGTGATGACTGCCATGACTCCCACCAATACCAGATTTCATGACACAAACCATGGATAATGAGGTTGGTAAATTACACAATGACAGTTACACTGTCACATTTGGTTATTCTCATCACAGCTAACTTTGGTATGTTTAATAAGTAAGACTATTTGTCATTTTTTTAGACAAAAAATTTTTTAAATTGTGGCAAAATGCATATAATATAAAACTTACCACCTTAACCATTTTTAAGTGTGCAGTTCGGTGGCATCAAGTACATTCACATTGTTGTGCTACCATCACCACCATCCATCCACAGAACTCTTTTCATCTTGCAAAACTGAAACTCTATACTCCTAAACCAACAACTCCCCATTCTCCCTGCTCCTAGCACTTGCCAACCACTTTTCTACTTTCTCTCTCTATGAATTTGACTACTGTTGGTATCTCATATGTAATAGGCAGTGTTCTCCAGAGGAACAGAACTAACAGGATGTATAGACATAAATATAGACATAAAGATAGAGAAACAAAGAGATTTATTGTAAGGAATTGGCTCACACAATTATCTAGGCTGAGAAGTCTGAAACTCTTTGGTTGGCAAGCTGGAGACTTAGGAGAGCTGAGGGTGTAGCTCCAGTCTGAAATCTGGCAGGCTTGCCACCCAAGAAAAGCTGATGTTTCAGCTGGAGTCTGAAGGCAGGAAAAGACTGAAGTCCCAGCTCAAGCAGTCAAGCAGGAGGAATTCTTTCTTAATCACAGGAGAGTCAGCCTTTTTGTTCTATTCAAACCTTCAGCTGAGTGGAGGAGGGCCACCCACGTTAGGGAAGACAGTAGGCTTTTTTCAGTCTGCCAATTTAAATATTAATCTCATCCAAAAACATCCTCACAGACACACCCAGAATGTTTGAACAAATAACTGGACGTCCCATGGCACAGTCAAGTTGACGCATAAAATTAACCATCACATCGGTCAACATAAACACACACACACACACACACACACACACACACACACACCATAAAAGCTGTGAGTTGAGTTTATTCAGTGTCTTACTGAGAACTGTAGCCTTGGAGACAACCTCTCAGATAGCTCTGAGAAACTGTTTCAAAGAAGTAAAGGAGGAGCCAGGATATATATGAATTTTATCGCTGGGAAAATAAACATGGGCTTCCCTGGTGGCGCAGTGGTTAAGAATCCACCTGCCAATGCAGGGGACACAGATTCAAGCCCTGGTCCGGGAAGATCCCACATGCCGCGGAACAACTAAGCCCGTGCACCACAACTACTGAGGCTGCGCTCTAGAGCCTGCAAGCCACAGCTACTGAGCCCGTGTGCTGCAACTACTGAAGCCCGCGCGCCTAGAGCCCGCGCACCGCAACGAAGAGCAGCCTCCATTCGCCGCAACTAGAGAAAGCCCGTGTGCAGCAATGAAGACGCAAAGCAGCCAAAAATAAATAAATAAATACATAACATGTAGTCAAACATCAAAAGATTACCGCTTATCACAAAGAACAGACATCTCAAGTTAATGATGTTAGTGCTTTTCTATGTGTGGGAAGATGCAGGAATCTGGGGTCATTGAAATTTTTCCTTAGATATGTATCTTAACTATCTAGGGACTGGTGTCCAAAGCCCAGAATGCTTCCTGTTTTTCACCATCCTGAATTTCCCTCAGGCACACTGTCGGTGGGCAACTGTAGTGGCTAATGGCTTGATCCTTGTAGAACCGGAATGGCAGGCAACATATTTTTTCCTTTACACATCATATAAGTGAAATCATACAGTATTTGTCCTTTTGTGACTGTCTTAATTCACTTAGCATAATGTCCTCAAATTTTGTTCACGTAGCATATGTCAGAATTTCCTTCCTTTTTAAGGCTGAAAAATATCCTTTTGTGTGTATACACCACATTTTGTTTATCCATTCTTCCACTGATGGGTACTTGGGTTGCTTTCACCTTTTGGCTCTTGTGAATAATGCTGCTATGAACATGAGTGTACAAGTATCTTTTCTAGTCCCTGCTTTCCATTCTTTTGTATATACACCCAGAAGCAGAATTTCTGAATCACATGGTAATTCTATTTTTAATTCTTTGAAAACACCATGATGTTTTCCACAGCAGCTCCACCATTTTACATTCCTATCAACAGTGTACAAAATTTCTAATTTTTCCACATCCTCACCAACACTTGTTATTTTGTTTTTTGACAGCAGCCTTCCTAATGGGTATGAGGTAGATACTAATTTCTTTTATATTTACATTTTAGTCACTTTCTGTCCATTTTTGTCACTTTAACTATATTATCTGGCAATACCCCTGTAAGACAGCAGGTCCAGGTGCAGATGACAAGCAGTACTATTTAGTGGTAATTTCCAAAGGACAAAATTGTAAATAGAGGCAAGAGAAGAAATAGGAAGTGGTTAGGTCTGGGCAAAACAATTAAAATAGTTAGCAAAGAGGAAATAGGCATGGATGTGGACAGTAGGTTATGGAAAAATCTTTTTTCTCAGAACCAAATGGTTATAGTAAACAGTCATTTAAGTTGGAGTGGGAGGCAAGAAGGAGGAAAAGAGAGTGTAGTTCCTCATCATCTAAAATGACTTCATACCAAGTGCACTGACCATCCCTGGAGTGAGAGAAATGTTAACATGTATATCTAATAATAAAATGTAAATCTACTAACAGCTTCAAAAACTATCTCTTAGTAAAAAAGTGGTTGCCAGAGGCTGGGGGCTGGGGGGATAGGGAGAGGTTGGTAAAAGGATATAAACTTTCATTAGGACATGAATAAGGTGTGAGGATCAAATGTATAATATGGTAACTATAATTGATAACACTGTGCTGTATAATTGCAATTTGTTAAGAGAGTAGAGCTTAAATGTTCTTAGAAAGAAAAAGATGAGGTGATGAATGTTTTAATTAATTGGAAGCGAGGAATCTTTTCACAATGTGTGTGTATATATATATATATATATATATCTCAGATCATCGTGATGTACACTTTAAATATCTTATGGTTTTGTCAATCATACCTCAACAGAGCGGGAAAAAAAAAAGCTATCTCTTAGAACACTTTACCCTTTTTCTAAAGTGATTCCACACACCCTAAACTTTTAGTCTTTTCTCAATTAAACAAGAGACACCAGAATTTAATTGCAAATGATTTTCTGAAATTGCCATGGTGAATTATCTGTGTTCTGGCCAGATCATGTATGATATCTGTTTTCTGTTAAACTACAGTGCCATTTGAGGTAACTCATTCTCTGAGCATCCAGCACTGTGAATGTTCACAATGGAGGATTATCACATTTATCACACACTTAGTCGGAGTGTGCAATGGCCTCTAGCCTCCAGGAGCTTACACACTAGATGTGGCGGAGGGAAAATACATCTTGATGCTTGAAGTAACTAGGCAAAAAAAGTCCTAAGACAACGTATGACCGAGTTTAAGGAAACCCTTCCATACACATTATTGAACACCCATTGTATGCTAGGCGCTGCGCTGTTCTCTGGAGGAATAGCAGTGAATAAGCCAGATCCCTACCCTTGTGGAATTTATATTCTATTTAGGCTGTATTATGTTGAAAATCTTAAGAGTTTGTTCTGTTGGTCAATGGTTTTCACACTGTGCTTTGGAGACTGTCATATAAAGAATTTGGTCTTTGTCTCAGATTCTGGGCACAGATGGGAGTGTCTTTGTTACTCTTGAGCCCCTTGAGCCACACTTGAGTTTATGCTAATGAGGTGACTCATGGTGAAATAGCCTGACGGGGGCTAGTCATGCTGGAAAAGCCAACCTCGTGATTAGAGGGTTGGAGCCTTGGGTCATGTGATATCAGCCCAACCTCCTGACCTCCAGGGATGAGAGGGATGCTAGAGACTGAGCTTAATTACATGGCCAAAACTCCAATAAAAATTCTGGACACCAAAGCCCAGGGGAGCTTCCTGGTTGGTGAACACATTAGTGTGCTAGGAGGGTGATGCACCCTGATTCCATGGGGAGAGGGCATGAAATCTGTGTCTGGAACTCTGCCAGACCTCACTCTACGTGTCTCTTCATTTGGCTGTTCCTGATTTGTATCCTTTATGATAAAACTGTAATCATAAGCTTAGCATTTTCCTGATTTCGGTAAGTCATTCTAGTGAATTATCGCACTTGAGGGGGGCTTGGGAACCCCCCAGATTTGTAGGCAGTTGGTCTGAAGTGAGGGGAGCCATGCTGTAGACTATGCCCTTTAACCTGTGGGATCTGTGTTCACTCCAAGATGGTCAGTGCCAGAACTGGATTGCAGTACACCGGTTGGAGTCTGAATAGAACCCCTTCAGGGCCTGCGAAGGCTCAGTACTATCTGTAAATTCTGTTTTCCATACTGGCATCCTGGGTAACTTTTACTGAGTGCTTATTAAGCACCAGTCACTGTTATTTCTATTTTACAAATATAAAACCTAGGCTTAGAGAAGATACACAACCTACCTGTATACAAATGTGACGCGTCAAGGGACTTGGCTGTCATGAAGAGAAGGTGAAATTCAAGAGCCGCTGTAGAAGAAAAGTTACATGTGAAAAATTATCTGTGAAAATCAAAAGAGAAAGAAGCCAGAGCCAATTTAGGTTGTGACCCAAAGGAAACCAGAGTTTGGGGATATCAACGACCACCAAAGAAGAAGGATGTCACTTTGAGAAAAGGTAGTTACTTTGCATAAAAGAGAAACAAAAACATTTGAAGTTCAAAGTGTGAGTGAAAAGGGCCGGGGGCGGGAGCGGGGTGGAGACTTGTATGTGAGGGAGAGAGACAGATGACTCAAGCAGGTTACTTTACTCATAATTAAAGCCTAACTTTCCTCGTGAATAAAATGGAGAACTGGTGATCCTGAAGATCCAAGTTAGTTCCACAGCATTATCTTGGCATACTTCAGGTTCTCAGCAGACAGTAATTCTCCTTCCTTCTCCTTAGTGTGTGCAATTAGAGCAGGAGGAAAATATGATAAGTGACCCAAAACAGAAATGCAACCATTTCAGCCTGTTCAAAATCTACACTATTTATTAAGACCCTTTCACAAACTCAGTGAAATCCTGCGATTATAGCAGAAATACCACAGTGTGTCCCATAGCCCCTAGCTAAAAGTTTAGGATTGCTGGAGAAGGGTCATGCCAAATCATAACCCATAATCACTGCATAATGAAATTCAGCGTATATTAAAACATTGCAAATAATTTTTGTATTTATATTTAGTATTTACACACTTGAATAAATATTAAAATGAGATTATAAAGATATTTACATTTAAAACATAGTTTGGTCCTAGGCTCAGATAATCATATACAGGTTTCTCACTTACGTGAGCGGGCACAGCACTGGATAATTGCGTGGGACACGTTTTACAGTAAGGTGGCATTTGTGCACTGCAGGTCGCCTACCATCCCTGGTTCCCGACAAGAGCGCCAGGAATGGTTCTCTGTCGTTCTGACAGCTCCCCAAACCACCTCCACAAACTTCCAAACGGCACCCTATAAGATGGCACTACTCCAGTGGAGAGCGACTGCCCAGAGCTTCCCAGACTGAGAAGACATCGGGGGCGGAGAAGGAAGGTCTCTTCATTTACATGGGTACAATTGTAATCCTCTCCTTGTTGCTTGCCACTGTTTCTAGCTAAGCCGTGGTCATCTTGCCCTCTGTGTGGCCATTGTCCAAAGGGGGCACTTCAAGGGCAGGAGACCCAGCGTCCCCCTTCCGTCATAGGGTCCTGAGGAGACCACACACCTCTCACCAGCCTTCCTCCCCCTCCCGCTCCCCCTCCCCCTCCCCCTCCCCTTCCCTCCACTCCCCAGTGTGTACAAACCCCTTCCTCCTCTCCCTCTGCTCTCAGCTTCCAGATAAGGCCCTGGGGACTTGCTAAGACAGTGTGTGGTGTCACTTGGCATCCTTCTGGCAAAACGTGGATGTGAATCCCCTCCCCCTCCCCCTCCCCCTCCGCCCTGGGGGCACATCCCACAGCCTTTGCTGCTGGTGTTGCCCTCTGGCGTGGAGCAGCCACGTGGCTCTCACTTCTTTCCATGAAACTGGGCTCCTGACTCACAGGAAACTCTGGGATCCGTGCTGAGGAAAGTCATGGGCAAGCGGCTGTGCCATGGCCAACCCCAGTCTTTGTCTTCCGCTTGGACCCTTCCCCGCTCACCTGGCTTCGGGGGTGCGAGGGGTAATATGCATGAGAAAACTGCCTTTTCTCTCCGCTTAAGGCCCACGTAAGGGTTTCCTCTCTCACCTCACCAGCCCTCTTCTTAAATACTAAGGCGTTAGGCAGCGTGCCTGCTAATGGCTTTAGGGCACCTCTCGGCCACTCAGGTCAACTCAGGGGAAGGTGTCCAGCTCCAAATGTTGGCAGGACTCTAGAATGTACAGTCATTTTGCCTCTTTGTCCTCAGCTCTGGACCTACTTGCCAATTCTGGGGGGAAAGGAACAATCCTTCTTAACATCCTGTTATTATGTACACTTGTCACCTCTGGGGAAAAGGACTGAGGGTCTAGGATGGGAGGCAGACAAACGTTTCGCCATGTGCATTTGTACTGCTTGAACTTTGTACCATGTGCGCCTGTTGCGCTTCCTTAGTGAAAAACTGTCTATTTTTAAAAGGGAGGAGGAATTAGCCTATGTACATTGACTTGAAATGACGTACGTGATGTATTATGAAGTTAACAAAGCACGCTGCAGGGTAATGGGCATAATAATAATAGTAATAGGCATAACAACAACAATAATACAGATAATAGGCATAATAAGAAAAGGAAAAGAAGGGAAGAGTTCCCGCCCCCACCAAAGCCCATGGTGGTACGTGGTGTGTAAGTGCAGGGAGAGGTGTGGCGGGTCACATACCAGTCTGTTAACATGATTGCCTCAGAGGGGTGGATGTTGGGGTAAGGGAAAACCTTTTATTTCCTCTGCTATTATTTTAAATTGCAAAAATAACACATGCTTGTTGGAACAAATGCAGGTTCAAACGAGCATGTGTTGTTTTTTGTACTGTGAAAAAGGAAGGAAGGAAGGGAAGGGAGAGAAGGAGGAAGAGAGGAAAGAATATCTTATACCACCACAGACACATCACAAAGCCAATGCACCAACCAACAAAGCAAGCTGGGACTCTCATCCCCAGGTCTGCCTGCTCCCACAGGCAGCCTTATTTCCTCCCTCTCTCCGTCTGCCACTTGGTCCTTCAGGTTTCAAGAGTAGATACTTAACATACAGGCATGGATCTCGCTTTCTCAGGACGAGATCTCAGGACCAGCTCAGTCTTTCAGGACAGGGGTCGTCTCTTAACCCTCCAAGACTTGTAGGACCCGGCAGGGTAGAAGAAACTTACCATTGTGTTTGTAAGTAAAACAAATAAAATCAAAATTTAGATGCCTATCCGTGGTGAAGAAATTTAGCCTGAGCAACATCTATTCAATCCTTTAGAGAGCAAGATTGGATAGGGGAGAGAAGCGTAAAGATGCTGGATGCCCCTAAGGCAGGGGACTTGGAAGGAGGCGTCTGAGCATAAAGCGGTGTGGGGCTGCAAACCCACTTCACAGCCCTCCCCATGGTGACCGGGCCTAGGCTCCCCAAGCAGCAGATCAGCCTGGATGCTCTTCCTTCCCCACTGTAACAATGGGCCCTAGACCGCTTAGAAAACAACTAATAACACAAATCTTATGGCCCATCCTAAGGTGAAAAAAAAAAATGCTTATGCACATCAGACAGGCAAAGATTTTTTTAAAAAGCCTTGATAATTTTAAAGATAAGAATGGGGTAAGGGGCTCACCTTACACATTAGGTGAGTGTGTAAAGTGGCACGGTTATCCTGGGAGGCAATACAGCATGCATTAGGAGCCTGGAAACATTTTACACCCCTCTAGGACTCTAGCTTGAGGACATACACAGAGATGGTATCAGAGATTTGGTCCAAGGATGTTTTGTACAGCATTATTTATAATATTGAAAACGAATTGTTCACTAGGAATGGCTAACGAAATCATAATAGAGTCATAAAATCTTCACAATGTACTATTTAAAAGGCTAGAACAGGGCTTCCCTGGTGGCGCAGTGGTTGAGAGTCCGCCTGCCGATGCAGGGGACACGGGTTCTGGCGCAGTGGTTGAGAGTCCGCCTGCCGATGCAGGGGACACGGGTTCGTGCCCCGGACCGGGAAGATCCCATATGCCGCGGAGCGGCTGGGCCCGTGAGCCATGGCCGCTGAGCCTGTGCGTCCGGAGCCTGCGCTCTGCAACGGGAGAGGCCACAACAGTGAGAGGCCTGCGTACCGCAAAAAAGAAAAAAGGCTAAAACACAAAACTATATATCCAACAGGATTCCAACTTTTAAAAAACATATAATAAGGATATAAAATCTACGTTATATCTGAGCAGTTTGTGAACATGCTTGTTTATCCTTTTTATGCTTTAAAACTTTTCTACTATAAACATATGCTCATTGTATTATTGGAGAAGATAATAAAATGAAGGCCAAAAAGTCACCTGTATTCCCACACTGAGAGAATGAGTTCTCCTTGACATATTTAAATCCATGAATTTAGGACAACCCTATTATCCGACCAATGTCAGGTAAGTGAACAGTCTGTTTCTGAATTCACAGATTTCCCTAAGGTCCTAAGAGATCTACCTATTTAGGTACTAAGGAGCCATTACTCCCAGGAGAAAAGAGAGCCCCAAAATAAAGATAAAATTTTTTCTTTCTCACTTCACAGCTCGTGAAGATTCGTGGGTGCACCTCAGAATCCCCCAAACAGTTCCCGTGCGCTTTTTTTTTTTTTACTATTGTACAAAATAAGTAGGAAAGGTCAGCTGTGCTGTGACATCTGCAGGACGTCCTTTGAGGATTACCGTCCCCCAAACATTACTTCTTATTGCAGTGAAACCTCTAGAAGGTAGAGCTGTACAAAAAAAAAAAAAAGTCTAAACAATTTTATTTTAAGAAGAGCAGCAACTTAACACTGCTTTAGTTCATTTAAATTTTCTTTCTCAAAAATACATTCCTAAATATACAAACTCTCTATAGACAAGAATTTGACAACAGTTTGTGTCCCTTATGCATTTTAAAGAACTGACACAACCTTGAATGGGATTTTGCACAGAATTTGTGCAGATGGAACATAAATATCATCCCGAACTGCACAGGGCCTTCATCCTGCCCAGCCAATCTGGAAATGTCTAGTAAGCTGTTTATTGTATGAGCCTAGAGCTGGGAAGAAGAGGTGGGTTGAAATGCAAATGTGAGTATGTTGGCTTATGTGTGGCAGTTGAAACCCTGGGAACAGCCTCCATCTAAATCTGTGATTCTCGACAGGGAATGATTTTGTCCCCCAAGGAACATTTGGCAATGTCTGGAGACATTTTCGATTTTCAGAACTAGGAATAAGGTGGTACTAACATCTAGTAGGTTAGGCCAGGGATGCTGCTAAACATCCTGCAATGAACAGGACAACCACTTAAAACACAGAATCATTCGGCCTAAATTGTCAATAGTGCCAACACTGAATAATCCTAATATAAGGACTTGCAGGTGTCCTAGACTCAAAACTGAACTCATCCTTTCTCCCTCGAAACTTGTTCTCCTCTTCGGTCCCTATCCTATTCAGTAGTAACCCGTTTTAATCTGTTAACCAAATTAGAAACCTTAGGTCCTCCTTAAACCTTTCATACCTTTACTTTTTATATCCAAATGATAACCAAATCCTGTCAAATTTACCTCTTTCATAGCCATCTATTCTCTCCCCTCTTCTTAATCTCCCTGCCATCGCCCTGGTTCTGACCTTAATCATAACTTATTGGTTGGCTGCAGAAGCCTCCTGTTTTTCTCTCTCCAATCTTGTTACCCTCTCATCTCTTCTCCATATCATTTCCAGGATGATCCTTCTAAAATAAAAATCTAATTATGTCACTTCAGTGCATGATATCTTTGACTGATTTCCCTTTACATTCAAGAATAATTCAAAACTCCTTATAATTACATAAGGCCCTTCATGGTCCGACCTTCTCCCACCACTCACTCTGCTATATTATAAACAAGCTTCTACTAATATTCTGTTTCCCCCAATAGACTTTGGGCACCCTGAGGGCAGGATCAGTGTCTTTTATCTTTGGTCTCCCAGTAGCTAGTACAGTTCCAACGCCCGTTTGTTGATTTAATGGACAATATCACTCTCAGAGAGCGTGCTGGGTGAGAAGAATAGAGCACCTAGGACAGAACCCTGAAGGGCACACAGTTTTAGGATCGGCAGATGAAATCAGGAGACTGGAAAGCAACCATTGGCGTAGAACCAGGAGATTATAGTGTCCACAAAGCCAAGAGTAGAGCAGATAGCTTTAGGAAAGTGAGATCGTCAAATACCATGAAGGGAAGTCAGTTAAGCTGAAGACTAAAAATAGTACCACATATCAGAAAGAAAATATGGTAGTTGTTGGCAACTTTTACCAAAGTAATTCTAATGCTCTGTGGGCCTGCAGTCAAGTACTTGGTGCTGAGTTTGGGGTCACTCTTGGTGAGCAGGTTCAGCAGTTGGCAAGGTTAGCTGGACATAGAACAGAATGAGAATGAGGACAAACTGAAATCAGCCAGTTATCTCTGCACATGTCTATCGGTGTGTCTGACCACCAACAGCCTTTCCAGAGTAGTGGCCTCTGCTTTATTTCTGCTTTCCAGATCTCGGGTAAGTTCTTTTTTGGTCAACTCTTACCTAGAACCACACAGGCATAGGAGTTCTAGGAAGTGCAGCCCAGTTGGGAGTGGTGGTGCCAACCTGACCATACGCAGTTCAGCACATGTGCCCTTGATTTTTAAAATTTAAAGAAAAGATTAAAATGATCATATATGTTTACCCACATGTTTGCCATTTCCAGTGTCTTCCATTTCATCTTGTAGATCTGAACGTCCACCTGGTAATATTTCCCTTCAGTGGGAAGAATTTCGTTTGGCAGTTCTTGAAGGGCAAGTCAGCTGGCAACGAATCTCTCCATTTTTATCTGAAACCGTTGTAATCTCTCCATTTCTGGAAGATATGTTCAATGGATGTAGATTTCTGGTTGAAATTTTGTTTTTCTTTCAGTCCTTTAAAGCCTACCGTCTTCTAGAATCCACTGTTTCTGACCAGAAAGGCAGCTTGATTCTTCTTGTGGGGGGGGGTGTGGGGGGGGGTGTCTTTTTTCTTTTGGTTGCTTTTAATATTTTTGTCTTTATTTTGGTTTTCAGCAATTGGGCTATGGTATGACTAGGTATGGTTTTCTTTGCATTTATCCTGCTTGGAGTTTACCAAGATTGCTGGATCTATGGGTTGATTTTTTTAAAAAATCAAATAGGGAAGAACTTTGGTCAATAATTTTTGTATTGACGTATAGTTGATTTACAATATTATATTAGCAAACTGTATTCAACAGTATAGAAAAAGAATCATACACAATGATCAGGTGGGATTTATTCCAGGTATGCAAGGATGGTTCAATATCCACAAATCAATCAATGTGATATACCACATTAACAAAAGGAAGGATAAAAATCACATGATCATTTCAATAGATGCAGAAAAAGCATTTGACAAAATTCAACATCCATTCATTATAAAAAAAAACCTCTCATCTTGGTATAGAGAAGACATATCTCAACATAATAAAGGCTATATATCACAAACCCACAGCTAACACCATACTCAATGGTGAAAAGCTGAAAGTTTTCCTTTAAAATCAAGAACAAGATAAGGAAGCCTACTCTCACCACTTCTACTTAAAATAGTATTGGAAGTGCTAGCCACAGCAATCAGACAAAAAAAAAGAGGCATCCAAATTGGAAGGGAAGAGGTAAAACTGTCACTATTTGCAGATGACATGATACTATATGTAGAAAACCCTAAAGTCTCTACCAAAAAAACTATTATAACTAATAAATGAATTCAGTAATGTTGCAGGATACAAGATTAATATGCAGGAATCTGTTGCTTTTTATACACTAATAATGCACTATCAGAAAGAGAAAGCAAGAAAACAATCCTTTTTAAAATCACATCAAAAAGAATAAAATATCCAAGAATAAACTTAACCAAAGAGGTGAAAGACCTATACTCTGAAAAATATAACACATTGGTGAAGGAAATTGAAGATGATACAAAGAAATGGAAAGACATCCCATGTTCTTGGTCAATAATTTTAAACATTTTTTCTTCTTCATTCTTTCTTTCCTCTCATTCTGGAATATATTATATATATATATTCATTATATATGTCATAATGAACTTATCCTATTCATTATTCCAATCCCAGCCCAGTTTCTAGCTTCTTAGTGAAGTCCCATAACTTTTCTTTTTTAAAAAATTTAATTTAATTAATTAATTTTTTATACAGCAGGTTCTTATTAGTTATCTATTTTATACATATTAGTGTATATATGTCAATCCCAATTTCCCAATTCATCCCACCACCACCTCCCCACTTCCCCCCTTGCCCATAACTTTTCTAATTCAATTTCTCAACTACTCCTCTCAACTACTCCTTTTCCTATTCAATTTCTCCTATACTACCATGTATCTTGCCTTTATATCATTAAGCACCACTGCAATTTTACATTTGTTCGTGATTCTTTGATTAATATTTCTCTTCCCACTAAAGTGTGAGCCCCTCGAGGGTAGGAACTATGTCTTTTGTAGTTGCTATATTACATTATATTCCCAGCATCTATTACAGGGACTGGTACATAGTAGGAACTCAATAAATATTTGTTGAATGAGTAACTGCTTGAATAAAATAAATGAGATAATTCTTTGAAATCTCTTAGCATAATGCTTGATTTATAGTAAGCCATCAGCAAAACTTATCTATTACTAATAACTAAGATTCCCAAATGCATTTACCATAAAACTGCTTTTCAATGCTATGAAACCAGTATTTCTTTTTTTTTTTTCTTTTTTTTTTTTTTTGCGGTACGCAGGCCTCTCACTGTTGTGGTCTCTCCCGTTGCAGAGCGCAGGCTCTGGACGCACAGGCTCAGCGGCCATGGCTCACGGGCCCAGCCGCTCGGCGGCATGTGGGATCTTCCCGGACCGGGGCACGAACCCGCGTCCCCTGCATCGGCAGGCGGACTCTCAACCACTGCGCCACCAGGGAAGCCCGAAACCAGTGTTTCTTAGATGCTTTGGAAAATGCTGGTATAGACTATCTTTTGAATATGTTGTCCTTGAAAGAAAAGAAAGAGGTGGGAACTAGCTAGACAAGGATTCAGGATCAATGGAGAGTTTTGATTTCTTGATGAAAAAGGAGTTTTGGTTTCTTGTGGTATCAGAACAGAGCAGCTCAGAAATATTTCACCAAATTATTTCTTTTCCACCTAGAGTATTTTTTTAATAAACAAGTTACACATCAGAGCATCTTAAAGGCACAGTACGGTCTCTTAAATCTCCACTGACTTCAGGAGTATTATGACATTTTCTGTCAAAATCCCTTTCTTGATGGAGCTTGGTGGATGCGTAATAGATCCTGATGTTCAGGAGGAGATAAGAGAGGCCACTACACAATGGGGGCAGGGTGCTGAAGTAATCCACAGGAGCATCTCTTGGCTCTCACTTGCTTGTTTTAATAGTAAATTAACAGATAACAAAAGCTGCAGAATCATGGTAACAAGGGCTCAGACTCCTCAGGAATGATAGTAGGAGTCATTTTACTAGGCAAGCCAGCTAGACCAGGATAGGAATACAAAGGTCCAGGTGGCTTGCCTCAATATGGGACAATACTGAAATGCTATCCTCTCTCCAGATTTGGCCACAACACTAGCTGAGCTCTTGGCCTCTCCCTCTGTTCAATCTGCCTTCCTTATTTCTTTGCAGGTATATCTCCTGAGAGCATTCCTGCCTAAACTTTCTGCCCACAGTTCTCCATCTCAGAGTCAGGGGACCCAGCCTAAGATAGGGAGGCTTGGAAGACAGTATCTTTGCCTTGGACTTTGACATTCTTGGCATGGCCACCATGAATTGTGACACTAGAGGGAGTCTTTAAGTGACTTTGATTAGAGGACAGAGACGAAGAGATGTGAAACATCCCTTGTAGATGCTCAGAAATATCTGAAGAGTCTTTACTGAGGAGATAGAGGTCCTGAATGAGCAGGGGGTTAATGAAAGAAAAAATTTAATTGTCCTTGCTAATGAGACCTCATTTGTTGGAAGAGATCTAGGTTATACTTCTAAGGAAACAGTCTGATTACTACATGTATGTCTTTTCTAAAATTAGACTGTATTGTGCTACATTGAAATAGCTTTCTTTTTCAAAGAGAGTTATGAAAATGTGTTTTGGGGACCACCTGTGTCAGAAACACCAGGAGGCTTGTTAAAGATGCAGATTCTAGGGCCCCAACTCATATTTGCTAAATCAGAATCTCTGGGACTTGGGAATCTGCATGTTTAACTAGCTTTTAAGATAAATATTTCCAGACTGTTTAATGGGCATTTCTTTTGTGGGTGATGAAAATCTCCTGGAATCAGATAGAGGTGATGATTGGACAACGTTGTGAATATACTAAAAATCACTGAATTGTGCACTTTAAAATGGTTAATTGTAAGTTAATGTGAATTTTATCTCAATTTTTAAGAAAAACTATAAGGACAGAAATCACATCAGTGATTGCCAGGGGCTGATGGTAGGGAGAAGGGACGGACTGCAGAGAATCACAAGGTAATTTGTGGGGATGATAGAAATTTTCCATATCTTAATTGTGGTGGTGGTTATACACACAGCGGCCCAAACTTGTAGAACTATATACCTAAAAAGGTCAATTTTAGGGCTTCCCTGGTGGTGCAGGGGTTAAGAATCTGCTGCCAATGCGGGGGACGTGGGTTCAAGCCCCGGTTCGGGAAGATCCCACATGCCGTGGAGCAACTAAGCCCGTGCACCACAACTACTGAGCCTGCGTTCTAGAGCCTTCGAGCCACAACTACTGAAACCCGTGCGCCTAGAGCCCGTGCTCTGCTACAAGAGAAGCCACCGCAGTAAGAAGCCTGTGCCCTGCAACCAAGAGTAGCCCCTGCTCACCGCAACTAGAGAAAGCCCGCGTGCAGCAACAAAAACCCAGCACAGCCAAAAAAATAAATAAATAAAATTTTAAAAAATAATAAATTTAAAATAAATTTTTTAAAAAATTTATTTTTAAATAAATTTTTAAAATAAATAAATAAAATAATTTTTTTAAAAATGCAAGTTATTCCTCAATAAATCTGACTTAAATAAATAAATAACCTCCAAGAAATTCTTGGATACTCTAAAGTTTGAGAACTACTATTCTGAAGCAGTAGTCTCCAAAGTGGGGACACACATCCTCCGGGTTTTAGAAGACCAACCCCTGGGGTACGGGGAGAAAATAGAATCCTATTGATATTTTTTTTAAATCTAAAGATGAGTAGGAAACTATGCTTTCCTAACGTTTTGCAATCCACTTTCAAGGCTTTACTAACGTCTACGTACAGAATAGCATTGTTGCTCCCACTCCATCTGCGTCATGTCAGGTGCACAAGATGTCCCAGGGAAGACTGGGGATGGCAATGATGAGCCTGACCTTTGTGATCTCATCCATTCACTTGCTTCAGCGTGTTGCCACAAACTGCAGTTTACGTGGATTTATGGATTATAATAACCAGTTTTAAACAAACTAATCCTCGAAAAATGAACAAATGGTTTTTTCTTTGCAGTACGCGGGCCTCCCCCGTTGCGGAGCACAGGCTCCGGACGCGCAGGCTCCGGACGCGCAGGCTCAGCGGTCATGGCTCACGGGCCCAGCCGCTTCGCAGGGCTCCGCAGCATGTGGGATCCTCCCCTTTACTAACGTCTACGTACAGAATAGCATTGTTGCTCCCACTCCATCTGCGTCATGTCAGGTGCACAAGATGTCCCAGGGAAGACTGGGGATGGCAATGATGAGCCTGACCTTTGTGATCTCATCCATTCACTTGCTTCAGCGTGTTGCCACAAACTGCAGTTTACGTGGATTTATGGATTATAATACCCAGTTTTAAACAAACTAATCCTCGAAAAATGAACAAATGGTATTTGTGGTTTTTTCTTTGCAGTACGCGGGCCTCTCCCGTTGCGGAGCACAGGCTCCGGACGCGCAGGCTCCGGACGCGCAGGCTCAGCGGCCATGGCTCACGGGCCCAGCCGCTCCGCGGCATGTGGGATCCTCCCGGACCGGGGCACGAACCCGTGTCCCCTGCATCGGCAGGCGGACTCTCAACCACTGCGCCACCAGGGAAGCCCGAGCAAATGGTTTTAATAATCCCTGCAAAGAAGCTACGGATTGAAGATGATATTGTGAGGGAACAGGAAATGGCAGAAATGACCTTTTAGCAAGTGGCTTCCGTCAGCCACATTGGGAAACAGCAATGGTCTAATCAGATCTGAAACGAAGTCAGCTAAAGAGTGAGAAATTAATTACTTTTCAAAACAAACCTGTATTACAGAGAGGGGCATTTTGCAAGCTGAAGTTTGGCGGTGTTTTCATCGTGAAGTGATTTTGTTGCCTAATGAATGCAAACACGACACCTACTAAACCTTTCATATCTACACACCTAAAAAACCTGAGAGAAAACTTGGAAATATAATTTTCTAACCAATTTAAAGATCTACCAAATGAAGAGCTTCAGTGGCCCTTCAACCTCTTTGTTAAAAATTTAAAAATACAACGCTTCCCAATTAATGTGCGAGAACAACCAATTGATACCAGGAAAGACAGAAATTGACCATCTGGAGTTCGGTAAAAACTTTTGCATAATTAATGTATAGAATAGAAGAATGAGTATCATTTTTTTAGTAAGTGGTGCCCATGATTCACTTCTTCCCTTTGATTCTGTGTATCTTTGCAAGATACTTTATCTTTAAAGCAAAGTATAACCATAAATCAAATTAGAAATAGGCATTTAGATCAATATATCACAAAATGTCAAACCAAAATATTGCAAAATCATGCTGCATATTCAATCACATTGCTTTCACTTTAAAAAGTTATCACAGTACTTTAATGAAGCCATTCCTTTTTTCACTTTTTTTGAGATACAATTGACATATAACAAGTGTACACATAATGATTCGATACTTGTAGGTATTGCACAATGATCACCACGATAAGTCTAGTTAACATCCTTCACCACACATAGTAACAAAAACTTTTTTCTTGTGATGAGAACTTTTAAGATCTACTCTCTTAGAAACTTTCCAATATACAGTACAGTATTGACTATAGTCACCGAGCTGTACATTACATCCCAGGACTTAGTCATTTTATAACTGGAAGTTTGTACTTTTTGACCACCTTCACCCATTTAGCCCACCCCCAATCCCTGCCTCTGGTGCTCCGACGAACACCAAACTGTTCTCTGTGTCTACGAGCTCATTTTATTTTTTTTAAGATTCCACATGTGAGATCATATGGTATTTGTCTTTCTCTGACTTATTTCACTTAGCAAAACACCCTCAAGGTCCATCCATGCTGTCGAAAATGGCAATATTTCATTCTTTTTTATGGAAGAATAATATTATGTTTATACACATACTATAATATATGGATTTTCCCATGCCTTGGCTACTGTACATGATGCGGCAATGAACAGAGGGGGTGCATATATTTTTTTCAAGTTAGTGTTTTAATTTACTTCAGATAAATACCTGGAAGTGTAATTGCTGGATCATATAGCAGTTCTATTTTTAATTTTTTGAGGAACCTCCATAGTGGTTTTCCATAGTGGCTGCCCTAATTTACAGTTCTACCAGCAGTGCCCAAGGCTTCCCTTCTCTCCATATCCTGGCCAGCACTTGATATTTCTTGTCTTTTTGATAATAGCTATTCTAACGGGTGTGAAGTGATGTCTCACTGTGGTTTTGATTGGCATTTCCCTGATGATTAGTGATGCTGAGCATCTTTTCACACACCTGTTGGCCGTTTGTATGCTTCCTCTGAGGTCGTTCTTTAGCGTTTACTTTTGCACTTTTCTCTCTTCACTCTCCACCTAGCACTTCCTTTCACTCTCACAGTTTTAGTTGTCATCTCTAAAGGGATGAATTCAAAATGTAAGTCCCTAGCTCTGAGTCTTGTATTTTCAACTCTTTAAGTATAACCTCACCTGGTTCATCTACAGCTCCTTCAAATAAACTATGTCTATCAAGATAGCTCCTTTCTCTATCCCATTCCTCTTTGGTGTTCCTCATCTGGGTTAGTGGTACCACCTTCTACTGAGATTTGAAACCTCTACGTCCTTTGCAACATCTTTCTCTTCTCACGCCTCACATTCAGTCCACCACCAAAGCTTAATCCTTCTACCTTTCTGGCCCTGCTTTTTGTCTTTCTCTATCTTTCCACTTGTATATTGAGTTCTCTGGGGTCTCTGTCTCTGGATCTTTCTATCTCAAGAGATCTTTCTATCTCTTTCTAATTCTATTTCTTTCCTCATTTTCCCTTATTCTCTGCCTTCCCCATATTTATGTAGACCTTGATTGACTTTTGTTGTTGTTGTTGTTATTTCTGGGTGTCAGCAGATTTGGATAGAAAAAAGAAAAAGAATTTCCACTGCAGAATTAGTGAAGTGGTGTTTCCCTTATGGCCTGACATGGTTAATACATGGCCACCCCCAACTCCTAAGAATTTTAAATTCTAAGACAAATGTTTGTGTTACCAGGAATCTGGGTCTAGTTTTGTTGCTCTTGTTAAAAGCATTGCTTTTTTTAGGACAAGATTTGCCTGAGAGGAAAAGGCTTTGTAAAATAAAGGAGGATTTCATAACTCAAAAGGGAGTCTTAACTAATATTCCTTTTTCAGTACCATTCAGCAGGGTTTGTTTCAGAATGTACTCGATGGATAGATAGATAGATAGATAGATGATAGACAGATGATAGATAGAAAGATGAACAGATGGATAGATAAATGTAGATATTTGTTTCTTTTTGTTTTAGAAAAATATAGGAAGTTTTTTTCACAAGAATTACTGCATTTCAAAGAATTTTTAGCATTCATTTTCAATGGAGCATATAAGACTTAAGCATTAGAACTGTGATGCTGATTTTTAATATTTGCTTTTGTTTGTGGTATAATATATTACAACAGGAGAAGTTCCTGGCTTACGTGTGCCCATTTAGCCCAAGTTCTTTGCCTGTGCTCTAGCGGGCTGCTATGAAAGTGGTCCTCTCTCACATCAGCTGCTGAGAACTTCCCTCCTTCACTGGGGATCCCTTTCCCTTATGCTAGTAAAGACCCGCTGATGCCCAGAATGACACATCTCTCACGTGTGCTGCTCTTCCTCAGACCTTGTCACTCCTCATCACTTCTCACCTTTTTCCAGGGCCTCACTTTACTTGTCACTGTGCCCCAAACTGGGAGTGGAGTGGACTTGAAATCCTGCAACACTCTACTATAGATAAAAGACTTAGTTTCTACCCTCAGGGCGCTCACAGTTTCGTAGGAGAAACAGAAGGATGCAAGTAGAAATGCTAAGTTAGAAGAATACGCTGAGGGGTCGGAAGGAGTCCCGCCCAACCCAGCTTGAGGGTCCAGGAAGGAATCAGTCAGATGAAATGGGTGGAGGAGTGGCAAAGGCATGACAGGAGGTAGACGGGAGCCAGATATAAGGAGTTTAGATTTGATCCCAAGAGTAGCAGGATCCTTAAGTAAGAGAGCAAGATGATGAAATGTGTCTTACTTACAGGATGGAGGGTGGATGTAAAGCAGAAAAGTAGAGGCAGGGAGAATCGCGTGAGTTGCAGAGGAGAGAGGGTGAGAGCCCTACCTCAGCGGTGGCCAAGGGGGCAAGAAAGAGACAAACAAGGGATGAATTGGAAGGTGGAAAGAATACATTATAAGGAACGATGGGGCATGTGGCTCAGGGAGGAAGGACACTAGACAAGGCTTTCTAGAGAAGAGAGAAGATGGAGGAGACTGGGGAGAGAGAAAAATGGAGATGAGAGACGGCACTGGAGGAACAGGCAAAAGCAGGAGAGAGAGAGAGGACAGGAAATTTCCATTACTGTCCTTCCCATCACTCCCAGCAGCGTGGGTTTGTGTTTTCAAGGTAATGGAGAGAGACTGGAGAAATGAAGTGATGGTGAAAGCCAAGACAAATCGAAATCAGAAAAGAGGAAGGGGAACATTAGTTCAGCCTTTCTCCTCACATCCACCCTGCAAGCCCCTCGTCCCTCCTCCTTTTGGAGTTTCTGTTCCTATTTTTCGGGTTTTCTTTGCCGGTGAGTAGCCATGTTGAATTGTATTGTAAAGGGAGTGAATTATCTGTCTGCTTATAATATCTCTAAGAGGGCTTCCCTGGTGGCGCAGTGGTTGAGAGGCCGCCTGCCGATGCAGGGGAACCGGGTTTGCGCCCCGGTCTGGGAAGATCCCACGTGCCGCGGAGCGGCTGGGCCCGTGAGCCATGGCCGCTGAGCCTGCGCGTCCGGAGCCTGTGCTCCGGCAACGGGAGAGGCCACGGGCCCGTGAGCCATGGCCGCTGAGTCTGCGCGTCCGGAGCCTGTGCTCCGGCAACGGGAGAGGCCACGGCAGTGAGAGGCCCGCGTACCGCAAAAAACAAAAAACAAAACAAAACAAACAAAAAAAATATCTCTAAGTGTATTTTATAATAGAAGTAAAAGTAAGTTCTTACAGTTCCAGATACTTTGCCTTTTGTGGGGTCACCCAGGAAAGGAAATGCATTGCTTCAATGGGCAGTAACTTCTGAGTTCCAAACAAATGTCTTGCAATTAAGTCTTGGAAAAAATCTGTACTTGAGCTCAAAACTAACCATATTAAGTATATACTATGAAGAGGAAGATCAGAAAATGCTTCAAATGCTCTCTTCTTAAACTTTGGCTTGTTCCTGCTGATTACTCACTATTTGAAAGTACATGATAGTTATATTTAGAAGGAAAGTGAGAAATTCAGTCAAGAATGTTTTCATACACCCATACATATTTGATACTATATAGATAATTCCTTGCATTTACATATACAATGTGTCTCTAAACACTTGTACAGAATATTGTTCTTTTAATAAGGTGCCCCTGATACAACTGGATTCCAAGATTATGGCACCCTTGAAGAGAAGAGACTGATAAGGATCTCTACTGAGATTGGCACAGTGTCATTTGGACTTGCTCTTGATGTGGCACATATGGTACTTTTCAAAATAGAATAATCCATATTTGGGGACTATACTAATATTAGACTTTGGTGTGTTTATCTTATTAGGGCCATAGGCCAGGCCACACTCCTGTGGGTGGCAGTAGGGTTTCCTATGAGTGGAATGGACATTCCACTGTCAGTCCCGTGGGACAGAGGTCTGTCCTGGGATAGGACGTGAGGCTGTGGAAATCAGGCCTCAGACTTTCTCTCCTCTTGGGGTCGGGGATCAGTTCGGTTAGAATGGGGGGCAAAGTGATGCTGAGGCATTTCTGATGATTTGGAGTGGGGGTTGTGTTGAGCTTTGCTGCGGACACGAGAATGTGTGTTGCTCAGAGAACCTTTCAAGAAAGACTCTTGCCTAGCTGTGAGGAGTATGGTCAGTGACCGTCTCCAGCTGTTAACTCCTTCAGGTCCAGCTCTGCAAAGACAGTCTCTGCTCCTGGGCTCCCATTGGAGACGAAGGATCTTTGTCAGATCTGCATCTCATCTGATGGCTCATGTACCCAATCCCAGAGCCTCCCTTTTCTTCCAGCAGGTCTTGTTCCCCAGTAAACCTTTTGCACTCCCAGCCCCATGCCCCCATCTGCTTCCCCAAGGGCCTGACACACCCTGCCACGAGGAAGCCGGGGGGACGGGGGAGATGTTTAGAGGTGGTCACACTGAGAGGTCCTAGAATGGGTCTGGACCTGCGTGGAAGTTACAGTTAGTCTCACGGTCATAATTCCTTTCTAATATCCCTTAAAGGTCAGAAAATCGCCTTTAAAAGTCGCATGTTGGTATTCACCACGTTGCAGGGGGATAAAATGGGAAGCTTGGGAGGGCTGACGGAGGACCTCTCAGCAGAGCTTTGATCCCTGTAGTAGCAGCGTGACAGCTTGACAAAGAGGCTGGAGCGAGGACCAGTGAGGCTATTCCTGAACTCACCTAGGAGTCCCTTGGAGCCCCTCAGAAACAGTTAGGATTGCTCTGAGGGGCCTAGTTCCTAGGTAATAAGTCCAGAGGCGACTTATGCCATCAATGGTGGGTTGCAGTCTACTGACTTTGCACCATGAGAGCCCAAAAGATAGATTTTGTTATCCCCATTTTACCGATGGAAAAATGGAGTCACCAATCTAGAAGTTAATTAGATTTTCTTTTTACTATTCCATAACTGCCCCCCCACCCCCATCTTGCAATACGCTGCAGCCATTGGGTCACCATTTCCTATTAAATAACTGAATCTAATGTAGAAAGGCATCTTATGGGCCTGAAATAATTTAATGCTTTAGGTGTGGAAGTCAGGCCTCCAAAGAGCAGCACCATAGTACTTTTTCACCATTAGATGCCTCTAGTGCTACCAGGAAGCACATTTGTTTGTTTAAACGAGACCACGGTGAGTTTTACAGGGGATATGAGAGTCTGCGTTAGTAAAAAAAAAAAAAAAAAAGAAAGAAAAAGAAAAACAAGGAAAACAACTACACATTTTCCCCTAGTTTTTATATCTGACTCTCACCCATTTTATGATAGGACTTGTTGAAAAACTTACATGAGCAGGTATTTTCTAATATCTTAATTATTCAAAAGAAGTTTAAAGTTAAAATCATTTTTCCTACTAATTCTAAACTTTTTTTTTTTTTTTAGGTACGCGGGCCTCTCACTGCTGTGGCCTCTCCCGTTGCGGAGCACAGGCTCCGGACGCACAGGCTCAGCGGCCATGGCTCACGGGCCCAGCCGCTCCGCGGGATGTGGGATCTTCCCGGACCGGGGCACGAACCCGCGTCCCCTGCATCGGCAGGCGGACTCTCAACCACTGCGCCACCAGGGAAGCCCAATTCTAAACTTTTTGATCGCAGTTGTTTGTGCTCCTCTTTGATGCATGTAAGTCCTCCGACTGTGTGGGCTTCCCCCTCAGAATCAGTATTTCTTTCAACAAATATTTTCTTACGTCTAAGTAATCCTTTATACTTTTCCCTCTGGTGAATTTGTTACCTTGTTTTACCGTCCCTATTTTTGTTACTGTTGTTGTATTTTAACATTTATGGTGAATCTCCTTTGGTTACGCCCTGGAAATGGTCTGTACTCTAGGAGCTCATGCTCTGTTTTTCGTTTTATATTTTTTATTTTTTGGCCACACATGTGCAGCATGCGGACTCTTAGTTCCCTGACCAGGGATTGAAGCCGTGTCCCCTGCAGTGGAAGCGTGGAGTCCTAAACACTGGACCACCAGAGAAGTCCCTGTTTTTTTTTTTTTTTTTTTTAAGTTGTATCTTCTTTGCTTTCCTAAGTCCTTCTGGGACTTTTATTTTTCCTCTCCCCACATCTTTCTTAAGCAAAAATGAAAAAAAATTTAAAACATTTACCAATTTGTGATTCTGCTTTGACCAGTCTACCCTTCCCACAGAGTAATCTAGTCAAAATTCTTCATTAATCGTTCATCTGGTACAAATTCTCATCTGCCCTGGGCAAGTGTCTGAGTGGTTATTGCTAAACCTGCTTTATAGCAGTAAAAATAATTATCCTTGGATTTCTTTTTCACGCTCAATTTTCTCCTGGACTTTATTTCTGGGCTTTGTAACTTTTCCAAGGAAAATGAACAATGATTTTACTGACCTTTTTTTGTGCTTCAAGCTCTTTATACTAAGCTCTGTGTCTAAAGGAATTTTTTTCTTTTATTCTATGTACCATGGGCCAGGAAATGTTTTAACCAATGTTTTCTAGAACTTTTATTCTCTGGCTGTTATGCTCTGTGAACAATTTAGCAGTTTTCTTCTACCTGTCATGCCCACAGAAGGAGAGTAGGGTAATATTGCTCTGTGAAAATATTTGGATCTGACCCCTACAACTGAGAGAAAAAAAAAGAACTTAAATGGGCAAGAATCATGTTTGTTTTTTTTCTGGGTTCTTTATTAACACGTGACAGGAACTATCATACTATGAAATAATTCTCCATTAATTGTAAAACATTGTTTTTCTAGGATGCTAAAACCTCCAAACTTTTAAAGTTTGGAGAAGTATTTCTAGAATGGTTTTTACCAAATTACTTTTTTTTTTTTTTTTGGAATGGTTACTTTTCAATATAACTTTACCATGACTATTCAAAATTCTCAGAGATCTTGATTAAGTGAAAAGAAAAACTTTTATGTTAGCTAATATTATCTTTTATAATTTGAAAATGTGTACCTTAATAGAATCACAGAATTTATGCTGGAGGAAAACCAGCAGATTATCTAGCTTAACTTCCCATAGAATGCGGAATTCTCTCCAACCACATTGTTGAGACGTGACCATTTAATTGTTGCATGAATGCCTCCGTTATAGACAGCTCCCAGGAAAGCTCATTTTAGTTAAACAACTCTGAGATTAAAGAAGTCATTTAATTTGAATCTGAATCTGCTCTATTCTTTCCGTCTTTGGTACCAGTTTTCCCTTTTGGGGTGACTCGTATCAGGTCTGCTGTTCTTTCTATATGGTAGCTCTTTATATATTTAAAGATTTGAAGCAAACATCACCTTACAGTTCTCCTTTCCAGGTTAAACACTGACACCTCCTTCATCCATTCTTGGTTTTCAATTCTTTCTCCACCTCACCTAATTCATGAATGATGATACTCTTATATGTGACATGCAAAGTTATACTCAATTCTTTTTATGTTTTAACATTTTTTAAATTTACTTTTATTGAGATATAATTGACATATAATATTCCATTAGTTTCAGGTGTACATTGTGATTCAATATATGTATATGTTGCAAACTGATCACCAAAATCTGTCTAGTTAGTATCCATCACCACACATAGTTACAAATTGTTTTTTTCTTATGACAGAACTTTTAAGATCTTCTTTCTTAGCAACTTTAAAAGATACAATACAGTATTATTAACTATAGTCATCATGCTGTGCATTACATCCCCAGGACATACTTATTTTATAACTGGAAGTTTGTACCTTTTGACCACCTTCACACATTTTGCCCAGCCCACCTTCACTCCCTCTGGTAACCACCAATCTGTTGTCTGTATCTAGGAGTCCAGTTTTGTTTTGTTTTTAGATTCCACATATAAGGGAGATCATATGATATTTGTCTTTCTCTGTCTCGCTTATTTCACTTAGCATAATGCCCTCAAGATCCATCAACGTTGCCTGTACAAATGGCGAGATTTCCTTCCTTTTTATGGCAGAATAATATTCCATTGTGTGTGTATATGTATATACAGATACATACAAATACATAGATATTATTCATCTCAATGGACACTTGGGTTGTCTTAGTGTCTTAGGTATTATAAATAATGCCGCATTGAGTATGGTTGTGTATATGTCTTTTAAAGTCAGTGTTTTTGTTTCCTTCAGATAAATACCCAGAAGTGGAATTGCTGGACCATATGGTAGTTCTATTTTT
>NC_041226.1:25413838-25565507 GCF_002837175.3 Physeter macrocephalus | reverse complement strand
CCATATGGTAGTTCTATTTTTTTTTTTTTTTTTTTTTTTTTGTGGTACGTGGGCCTCTCACCGCCGTGGCCTCTCCTATCACGGAGCACAGGCTCCGGACGCACAGGCCCAGCGGCCATGGCTCACGGGCCCAGCCGCTCCGCGGCACGCGGGATCCTCCCGGACCGGGGCACGAACCCGCGCCCCCTGCATCGGCAGGCGGACCCCCAACCACTGCGCCACCAGGGAAGCCCTGGTAGTTCTATTTTTAATTTTGGGGGGAGCTTCCACAGTGTTTTTCATAGTGGCTGCACCAATTTACATTCCCACCAACAGTGCACAAGAATTCCCTTTCTCCACATCCTTACCGACACTTCTTATTTCTTGTCTTTTCGATAATAGCCATTCTAAAATGTAGGAAGTGATATCTCATTGGTTTGATTTGCATTTTCCTGATGATTAGTGTTGTGGAGCACCTTTTCATGTAAATGATGGCTATCTGGATGTCTTCTTTGGAAAAATGTCTATTCAGAGTCTCTGCTCATTTTCTTAAACAGTTTTTTTTTTTTGCTATTGAGTTTCATGAATTCTTTATGTACTTTGGATATTGACCTCTAATCAGGTAGATGATTTTCAAATATTTTGTCCCATTCCCTAGGTTGCCTTTTCATTTTGTTGATGGTTTCTTTTGCTTTTATACGCAATTCTTGTTTCAAAGGACACTTTCCAGAAAGTGAAAAGACAACTCCACAGAAAAGGAGAATATGTTTGCAGATCATATATCTGATTATGAGACTTGTATCCAGAACATATGAAGAATTCTTACAATGTAATGACAAAAACCAAACAAATAATCCAGCTTAAAAATAGGCAAAAGATTTGAATAGACATTTTTCCAAAGAAGGTATGTTAAAGTACAGTAGAAACATGAAAAGGTATCAACATAATTAGTCATTAGGGAAATGTAAATCAAAACCAGAAGGAGATACCACTTCACACATGGATGGCTGTAATAAAAAAGACAACCGTAACAAGTCTTAGCAAGGATATGATGAAATTAGAACTTTCTTACATTGCTGATGGAAATGTAAAATGGTACAGCCACTTTGGAAGACAGTTTGACTATTTCTCAAAAGTTAAACAGGCCACTTCCATTGACTGAGCAAGACGTGGCAGCGGCAGCTCCCAGGAAGGTGTAGGGAGAAGTGTGTATCTTCTCATTCTTTTTATTTAGCAAGTCAAGCGCATCTTCTAAAACCCGGGATCATATGTGAGTTCTAGAGATAGAAATCAGCTAAAGGAAAAAGAAAACTTTTATTTAGTAGATCAGAGGGAAATCAAAAGCCCAGATTTCATTTTATTTCTGGGGGGAAAAAATTTAAAAATACTAAAAATACTAAATTCATTTCCAATTCCCAGCCTAAGTTCTCCACATTAGCTCCAGTTGCCCTCCTGCAGCAGAAAAAGGTTTTTGTGTACTACAGGTGTTTTCAGAGAAAATAAAATCAAAGAGAGTGGAGCCTACACTCCCAGCAGGGCTGCTGTCTTAGTGGAGTTGGGAAAATGTGTGAGCATGTGTCAACGAATATGTCAACAAATGGAAACCGAGGCAGGAAGCCTCTAGCTGACTGAATTCCTTCCTTCCTTCCTCCCTCCCTCCCTCCCTCCCTCTCTCCCTCCCTCTCTCCCTCCCTCTCTTCCTTCCATAAGGTATCAACATTGCCCAAAGTACAAGACTAGAAGAAATGGGACAAGATGCCCTCCTTGTCTTTTAGCAACTTAAATCCCCCCCTACTTAAGAAAAAATCACTATTAACCTGACTCTCAACCCCAATCATCAAACATCCTCTTTCCATTTCCTTCTCCAAGAGCATCTTAGGAATTCTATCCCCACTGCTCCCTCTGTAGTGAGGATTCATTTGCATATTTTAGACTCTTCCTGTTCATCTGGGGCAAGCCCAGACTTGTGAGTCTTTTCTGCTCACACACAGCACATAAGTGTGAGCAGGGCCCCCTGTTCACTACTACTGCTGCCACGCGTGAACCTTTACTGAGCATCTATTATGTTCTGAGCATTCTGCAGAGTACATTTCTACATTATCTCCGCTAACTCGTGAGGCAGGATCTGTTAGTATCCCCATTTTACAGATAAGGCCCCTCACGTAGCTATTAGGTGAAAAAGCCTGGTTTTCAACCCAAGTGTGTGTATTTCCACGGCCTTGGTTTGAAATTAGCATGCTGTTACTGCTCTTCTGTGTTAGAACTCTTTGAAATCTTGGGGACTGACCAATACCTTGTTCTGTGGTTAAAATATGCATAACTTAAAATTTACCATTTTAATCATTGTTAAATGTACAATTCGGTGTCATTAATTATATTCACAATGTTGTGCAAACACCATTACTAGCCATCTCCAGAACTTTTTCGTCATCCCAAACAGGAAATCTGTACCCATTAAACAATAACTTTCCATTCCTTGTCTCCCCAGCTCCTGGTAACCTCTATTCTACTTTCTGTCTCTATGGATTTGCCTATTCTAGGTACCTTGTATAAGTGGAATCGTACAGTATTTCTCTTTTTGTTGTGCCTATACAATTTTGGGAGGTAAAGAGTGAATGATTCCAGCCAAATGAAGACCTTTGAAATACATCTGGACATTCCTGCCCTGTACTCAATGTTTAGCTTTCCTGATTCTCACTATCCAGATAATCTTTCCAATCTTGCATATTTCTCTGACCTTTTTGATCAGGATACCTGCTGGAATCACCCTGCAGCACTCCAAGTTCTGGCCTCTTCTGCACACCCTGTTTGGATGCCACCATATTCTGAACACACGGCACAGATAAGGAACAGCCACGTATCACTTCACTGCTTACAAAGTGCTTTATTACACATATCTTTTATTTTCCTGACAATACGCTTATGAGGTAGATAGTACAGTATTTTACAAGTGATGAAATTAAGAATTCAAGAGAGTATATGACTTACCCACAGTTTGATGGTTAGCAAGTGCAAAACCAAGAATCAAGTCTGTGGTCTTCTCTATGTATCTATCTCTTTGCCTTCCTCCCAAATTCTGTCCCCTCTCTCTTTTTGAAGAAGTTCAACTACTGGGTAGGGCAGAGGAATGCTCAGGGATGCCCTGTGTGTGTGTGTGTGTGTGTGTGTGTGTGTGTGATTACACATGCTCACTAAGAAGGAGGGAGAAATGAACTCATTTCAGTGTTGCCCCCATTTAGTCTCCAAGTATGTATTATTGAGTTTCTCCACTTAGGTGTACCTGAATCCTGCTTATTGCTTATCGCTGGGCTATGATTTATAAGAAATAAAATACAGAGAATTATTCCAGCCACATGCACACTCTCCTAGAATTTCTTCCCTGCATCTTTGTCTGCTTTCCTGTCCTATTGAACGAGCTGGAGAGCACAGACACTGTAACATTCGGTGTGTCCTCTTCCTAAGTCTGTGGCCAACACTAAGCAGCCAGCTTCTACGTTCTCCTCTCTTTAGCCTCACCTGGTTTCCTCGTAAAATGCCAGAATCAAAGATGTTGCCTAAGCTGACACATATAGCCCACGCCTTCTTCTGCAAGAGAGAGCATAGAGAAAGGAGAGGGAAAGATGGGTTTATAATCCTGTCAGTCCTCCAGCTAGGTGTGGCCCTCCACCCTGAAGACGTCTTCCCCGAGGGGCTGAAAGGAAGGGATGAAGCCAAGTATGTGGCTTAACACTTCTGCAGCTGCTGTAACATAAATCACCTTAGGTTTCACCAGCCTATGGATATAGATGGGATTATGTTACTAGAATTTACATTTGGGTAAATGGACTTCTGCCCCATCCAGCTTACCCGGAGCAGGAACTCCCCTGCAAACACTCCTCCGGATACTTCTGGGAGTCCCCAGACAATATCTTATACGTCCCTGCAAACAAATTTCCTCTCTTCCCTGGGTACCAGCAAAGCACACGTGGCATCTACCCACTTGCTGGAGCATCAGTACCTCCCGAAGCAGCTGATGACGCATCAGAGCTTTTAAGGCGTCAGAGCATTTCAGTGTTGTGTTCCAAAGCAGAGGAGAGTGTCTCTTACGTGTTACGCTCTTAAAGCAGAAGGGAGCCGAGCTTGTGCTGAGGTTCCATGGAGGTAAGTGTCTCCTTTAGGTTTTCTTTTATGGATACCCTCCTCCTAATAACCCTACAGAAATCCAGTGAGTCCTGGGTCGGGAAACACATTTAAACATCAGTATTTGATACTTGAGATTGATAATTGAATATCAGTGCTGTTTCCATAATACTCCCTCCTCCTCCAACAACCAAAGCTTTCTTACCGAGTCAGTCTCACAATGTCTAGCATCTTCTTTCTACAGGATGAGTTCCTCCCAAGAGGCCTTTCAGAGCTCAGGAAACTGTGCTTCCAGAAGGCTCATCCCACTGTTTTGTCAGATATGCTCAGCCTCATCTGACTTCCTGTGTACCTGTTCTACAGATGTATTATTGCCACAGCGGTCCTTTCCCAGCCAAGAAAGACTATTGGTTTGGTTACAAAGCCGCAGATAACATGAAGCCTGACTAACAGTAGCTTAAACAAATAGGATTTCATTTGCTTCTTGTGACAAAACACTCAGACGCCACAGTCCAGGACCTGTGCACTGGTTTCAGGAGGCTCTCAAGGAGCCACGCTCTCTCTCCTCCTTCTTGCCCTGCCCTCCTTAGCCCATCAGCTTCTATTCTCAGATATCCCACTGTTACCTGGTTGCTGCACTTCTCAGCCACGGGTCTGCATTGTGTGCAAAGGAAGAAGGAGAAAAGGCACACCTGCAAACTTGCACTGAGCTCTCTCCCACCAGTGCCTCCTGCGTTCACTGGTGTGTGTGTGTGTTAGCGGAGGTTGGGGGGAAGTAATTTTAACTTTCCATTTGGTCCGAGCTGAAAACAGACTCTCCATCAGGCATTACTGTGACATCTCCGGAGTGGGATTGTTAGACATTCCCCTGGCAGCAGCTGCTCTAGTGGACTACTGTCCACTCACTTCACGTCCTAGCCCCCAAACAGGCCACACACCTCATGCCTCACCTGTCTTTGCGTAAATAATAACATGAAGCTAACTACTTAAATGACAGCGGAGGACCTCAAGACTTTTTATGCAGTTTTTTCAATGTGATTCTTAGAAACTACTAAAATATTTTAGAGCATTGCTTCAACTAACCGTATACCATGCCAGACTATTCACGAATCACCAAGAATTCATCAGTAGTTCAGTATTACTCAGAGTGTGTTTTATCGATGTTCTGAAACATGGACACACATGCTGGAAATGCTACTTGTTGTATCCAAATCTTACAGCTATACAATGCACATTGGTATGTTAAAGGTTATGCTGTGTGCTTAAAAGTTATTCAGTAAATAAGCTTGTTTGACTTTATTTAAACCACTGCTTCCCCAATTTTTTGGTTAAAAAAACCATTTCAGGCATAATGGCAATGAACATGTTATGGAACCAGGGTCTATGGAACACTCTTTGAGAAATGCTAACCTACTCTATTTCTTATGTTAAACTCTAGCTATGTTATCTAACCAAGCTTATCAGATTGAGTTAAGTGTGAAATGTAAACAGTGTAATGCTGTGTTAGCAGTTTAGTGAGACTCTAAGTGATTCCTTTCACCTTTCCTCTTTGAAATTTATTTATACAAACCCTTTCCATTTAACAAGAAAACCACAATGCAATTTGTTATTCATATAGGTTAATTAAGAAAAACAATGTTTTAGTTTTAATACATGGCAGAGCTTTTGAATAAGGAAGAGTTTGGTTTATTTATAAAGAGGAAGACAAGTTGTGTACGTATTTAAGGAAAGAAAATAATATAATGAAAAAAAGTTAAATTTAGTAGTATATAGAATATATTAAAAAGGAGAAGAACTTTTTAAAAGCATGCCACAACCAGGAAAAAAAAAAAAAAAAAAAAGACTAGACTGTGATATCATGGCCACCATGGTGAACTGAAAAGAAATTCAGTAGCTTAGGTCTATAGCCAAGGGGGAAAAAAAACAAGAAAAAACTATTGGATTGTAACTGCTGACAATTTTCCACAAAGGTAAACAATTTTAAGGAGTCAAATAATTGAACAGAACCCAAGTTCAGATTATATGCTTCATTAAAATTTGTGGTCAGTGAACAGAACATTCTCAAGTGCCTCCAGCCTGGACTAATTTTGTATCATGTACACACATTCGCCTGCAGAGTCATGGTGATGAAACACCCAAAAGAGATAAGAGCCAAATATGGCTAGCCTCATGATGACACTGGAGAAGCAGTGGAGGCCGTGGCCTCAAACCCCACAACATGGGCCTGTGGGTGTCGACAGACTGGGCACAAAAAGGGGGTGCCTTCTGTAGTGCTGTAAGCATTTTGCAATTAACCCTATGTCATATTTAACTCCTAGACGCCAGTCTCTCTGACTTACGGGTGGAGAACCAGTAGCCTCTACAACAGAGTTAGGCATTAGCCTAAGTAATTCGAAAATATGACTCTAAATCCCTGTCTTCAGAAATAAACAAATGAGTGTTGAGCATTACCACGATATATAATAATTTTATGTAATTATATATGTATACATAGATATAATATATATAATAATATATAATTTTACATAAACTTTTAATTGGCTTTTAATGGGGAGTTTACATCTAAGTCCCCAAGGAAGAGTACAAAATATTCCTTATTTTCATTTTCAGATCTGTTCATTATCTGCAACAAAGTGCTGGTGATATTTTATCACTATCATAAAAGACAGAGGCTACTATAGAAAATATGTAACCCAATGAGATGAGATTCTTTACTTTAAAACCTTTCTGAGTGTCGTAAAGATCAGCATGGGAAGCAGGGTAGGGGGAATTTCAGTGTGTTTAATTACATATGTGATGGCTTCTGAAAGAAAGAAACCTCAAATACTATGCTAATGCCAAATTTTAAAATTGCTTCAGGGGTAGAAATTTTAAAATCTAATATTATATATGAAAATTTAAGAAAGAAGGAATTTGAAACGAGAGAGATTAATCTATAGTTTAGAAATAGCCTGTAAAATAGGAGCTTTCCTAGAAGTGGAAAAATAATGGTTAGCATTGTAGGTTTCTAATAGCATTTATTTCTAGACAGGTCTTGATCATGTTTAGCATTCAGTTCTTGCCTGATCTATATTTAGAACAAGGCATATTCAGCAACTAGACATGAATATGAAGGTAGGTGGAATTGGAACCCTAATATTTACTTATTCGTACACTTATTTTAGAGGAAGAAGAGGCCCTATTATAGATACCCTATTATCACTCTGTGAAGACTTGCCTGTTGGAAACAAGTCCTGGTGTTTGTGTTTTCTCTCTATATCACAATCTAGTCGAGTGGTTGTTTAACAATATGTACCAGACAAACAAAATAAATCAAATATATTAAAATAGTTGTATTCAAAGAGCTATGCTCCTTTCCAATATGTAGCCAGCCTATGGCTGAAGTTCAGCATTCTTAAAAATCATTAAATTGAGATTGCCACAACATTGTAAATCAACTATACTTCCATTTAAAAAAATCATGAAATTGAGTTGGGAAAATTTTTTCCATGAAAATGCTTTAGTTCTATGAGGATACAGTAGGAATCTCCAGGGAAAGACACTCACTAAGGAACTCTCTGGCCTTTTCACTGATACAATCTCTGTTTTTAAAAAATTTTTTTTAACATTGTGGTAAAATATACATAACGTACAATTTTCCATCTTAGCCATGTTTAAGTGTACAGTTCAGGGGTATTAAGTACATTCACGTTGTTGTACAACCATCACCACCATCCACCCACAGAACTCTTCATCTTGCAAAGCTGAAACTCTGTAGCCATTAAACAAGTCCCCATCCCCTTCTGTCTATGAATTTGACTACTCTAAGTACTTCCTATACGTCAAGTCATGCAGTATCTGTCCTTTTGTGACTAGCTTATTTCACTTAGCATAAAGTCTTCAAGGTTTATCCATGTTATAGCATGTGCCTACAATCTCCCAGTTGGTAGCTGAAAAAAAGGCAGCCACAGTCACTTAAACTTTTCATGTCTACATAACATTTCATATCACTTTACTTCAAAGGGACTTCAGAAAGTTTGCATGGTGTATGATTTGAGTCCCCCTTTAAGAGAAACCCAAAGGAACAAAACGGTGTTAGTGGTGGTGGTGGGCTAAGTATATAATAAACAGGAAAAGGCATGAAAAAAAGAGGCAGTTTTGACTCTGGGTAAAAGATCATCTGCTCTACTCTCAGATTTTCTGGATCCACAGATTTGGATGAAGTCCCAGGATCAATATTTTTAAGAGCCTTAAAAACAATACAAGAATGCAGAGAATACAAGTTCTTCTTTGTATTCCACTGCACTAGCTCTACCTGTGACTTCCACCCACGGTCAGCTGCTGCACAGATAAAGCCAAGCCATCCTCTTTGAACAGCCTTTCAAAATTTGACTTGGTCTCCTCCTCTTGAGACAAAGCACCTCAGTTATGCTGAAGCAAGAGACTTTATTTCATGTGGTTTTCTAGTCCTTTAACATCCAGTTTGCTTTCCTTTAGACATCCATTAGGTGGTCAATATCCATTCAAAATGAAGCATCCAGAACTATGGCTTGTTCAACATCATTTCCCAAGATTCTGCCTGTGCTAGGCAGAATTCTAAGATGGCAGTTGGAATTAAGGTCACTAGTAAGTTGAGAGTAAGATTATCCAAGTTAGCCTAACCTAATCACACAAACCCTTTAAAAGCAATGAGTTTTTCTCCTTCTATTTGCAGAAGTAGTAGTTAGAAAGATGCAAGGCAAGAGGGGGATCCACTGTGAGGGGGGTTCTCTACTGCTGAAATGGAAGGGCCACATGGCAAGGACCTGACAGTAGCCTCTAAGAGCTGAGAGTGGTCCCCGGCCAAGAGCCAGCAAGAAAGCAGGGACCTTGTCCTATAACCTCAAGTCCTACAAGTGCCAACAACCTGAGGGAACATGGAAACAGATCTTTCCCTAGCCAGGCCTCCAGGTGAAGTTACAGCCAGCCAACACCCTGATTTTAGGAGACCCTAAGTGGAAGACCCAGGTGAAACATGCCAGACTCCTAAAAAACAGAAACTGTGAGCTGATAAATGGGTGTTGCTTTACGCCACTAAACTTAGGGTAGTCTGTTACACAATCGATACCTAATACGCTGCCCCGTCTATTTTATGTTCCAACAGTACTTATCTGCTTGCAGTTCCTGAACACAGGTTGCTCTTTTAGGCTTACATACTTTCGTCCATGATGTTTCCTTGCCTGGGGATCCCCTCTTATCTGGTCAGATGGACAAACTCTATTCTTCACACTCAAGACACATCTCAGGCACAAATGCCACCAGAAAATGCCACTACCTTCCCCAGGTAGACTTACTGTGTATTAGGCCCTTCTGACTGTAGGAATCGGAGAGAGCCCTGAAAAACTCCACTGACTCCAGCTAACAACTTCACGATTTTATGGAAAAAAAAGATTATGAGGACTGAATTTGAGAATAAATGTTTAAAAACCTCACAGATATTTTTTATATTCCCTAATAGAATGCAAGCAGTGTACCACATATAATAACATTGATATTCTACACATCATATTAGCAATAATTGGCAGTCTGCTTTTTGTATTTATCACTTTTTGCTAAGTAGAAACTTTTAAGAATTTCTTCCCTCTACAAGTTTCAGTGAGATGCTTGTAAATTCCTCCTGTTTTTGTTCCAGAGAGGGGTGTGTGTGTGTGTGTGTGTGTGTGTGTGTGTGTGTGTGTGTGTGTGTGTGTGTGTGTGTGTGTGTGGTCAGTCTCACCTAAATAGTCCATGATTTTCATAACTTTTAACTTTGAGGTTTTTTTCTCTTCTTCCTGCCTCCTCAATTCTGCAGACAGTTTTAGTCTAGACAAGAACAAAGCAGAGTCTTGGCTCTTTAGGGACTGGGATACTGGTGAAAAAAAAGACAAAACTCCCACATGGAAAATCAAATCTGTGACCCAATTACCAGAAGCAGGCCACAGACAGTGGTTAGGTCTTGAATGCAGTTTTTAAAACTGGAGCAAGTCAGAAATTCCGTGTCATTCTACCCATATACTTGTGCAAGTATGCAAATACATACATGAAAGTTGTTAATGTCAGCATTGCTGGTAATAGTGAAAACCTTAGAAACAACCAAATGTTCACCAGTGGGGTTATATAAAAGGTGGTATGTCCCAGCAAGGGAAAATTTTGCAGCTCTTCAATTCAATGAGGTATCTAGCTCATATGAGCTGATGTGGAAAGATTTCCAAAATGTATTATTAATTGAAAAAAATGAAATATGGGACAACACAAACAGCTTTATATTACCAGTGCAAATAAAAGGATATTTCTCTAACACACACACACACACACACACACACACACACACTCTCACACACACATAGACACACACCAGTGTATGTATATTAGTGAGTGTCTCTTCAGGAGGAAAAAAAAAACACTTGAAGCATTTCAGACAGAGGAGATTTAATACAGGGATTGGTTAAAAATTGTTGTAGAGCCAAAAGGGAAGGCTACATTTATCCAAAGGTGAGCAACTTTAGGAAACCACTAACAACTGATGGAGGAAAAGGAAAAGTTATTTAACTGAGTTCACAGTTGCTATGGTGCTGAGGCTGTTGGAGAATCTGTTTAGGATAAATGCTGAATACTCCACATCTCAACGATGACGTCCCCTTCACGTGCTTTCTTTTTTCTTTTGGGCTCCCATTAGGCTGAGTCTATTAATATTACACATTTGAAATGTATATTAAATGGCAGTCTATTATTATTATACATTTTATGGACTTAGTACATTGTGAAAAGGGAAGGGATCTTGCATCAGTACTTTGATTTGTTTATTTTTAGATTAAGCTTAGACTTGGTTTCCTCTAGGAAACCTCCTCTTCCTCCACCACCCCAAGATCAAACTGAGAGCCCCTTGATACTCTCTGTAGCAGATACTTTTGATGCTCTGTGCCACATCCTGTTGCCCTACCTGGGGACAGTTTTATGTGCTTTGCCCACTGCCCACATCAAGTTCTCTCTGAAATGTCTCTGTACTTTGCTGCCTTGGAGCTTTCTCTGAATCAAGGAGAAACTGCTCAGCCTGGTTGCAGAAGCAGCATGGAAGAGTGGCAGAAGTTAACACCCCCAGAGGCAACCCCCAATTAGTAGGGGACAAGTCAGCGGATCATCCAGTGCAGTGATCTCAGGCCCTTTCCACACAGTTACTTACAGGGTCTCCAGTGGGACTATGCCCCTGAGGACATCATTGCTCATTGAAGACATTTTTTTAATCTTTTCTCCTTCTTTCTCTCATTCACCCACTTACTCACCTCCGCATCCTGGCATGACCACCCAAATAAACTACCTGTATCCAAAGATTTTTCTTAGGCTCTGATTTAGGTGGATGGAGTTACCCAAACGAAGACATGCTCTAATAGTATCCAGTCAACACTGCTGTCATAGCATTTATTCCATTGAATTATCATTGAAGCTTTACCTTTTTCAGCTTTGCCGCTTTGAAATGCCAGTGCCGTGACATTGTGGATTAAAATAGACATTATGTAAATATGTAAAAGCAGGTAGGAGAGAGAGAAGGAGAGAGAGAGATTAAGAGAGAAAGAAGAGGGCTTCCCTGGTGGCGCAGTGGTTGGGAGTCCACCTGCCCGCAGTGGTTGGGAGTCCGCCTGCCGATGCAGGGGACGCGGGTTCGTGCCCCGGTCTGGGAAGATCCCACGTGCCGCGGAGTGTCTAGGCCCCGTGAGCCATGGCCCTGCGCCTGCGCGTCCGGAGCCTGTGCTCTGCAACGGGAGAGGCCACGGCGGTGAGAGGCCCGCGTACCGCAAAAAAAAAAAGAGAGAGAAAGAAGAGAAATACGGAAGGAAGGAAGGAAGACAAATCTTTGGCCAACAACACTTGCTTAGTGATGTCTATTCCTACTGTAATACCTTTCACTTTGTGAAGGTAAAAATTTGAATACCGCATTGTATGTGTAGAATATTTTTGGAAAGTCATTTGAAAAGTAGGACACAGACACAGAGTAGGCTTTTGATTTGTTTTTCTCTTGATGATAAAGTGATTATGAGACTCAGCCTATCCTTGGAACTGTGACACACCATCTCAGATTAGCCATGAACAAAACCAGAACAATAGTTCTTTGGGGGAACTGACTAGAACAAAGTACCTGTTAGACAGTGATAAAGATGGAATCAGTAGTGGCACTGCCCTCGAACTGCTTTCATCTCCCTCAGGACGTTTGTAAGCAAAACAGAATATGGGAGATGGCAACCAAAGTAGGCTGGGCTCAGGGGAGGATTAAAAAAAACTGATGAATCCTTTACTGGAATTTCACAGATGATTTCCTCAAAACAACTTTAAAGAGTAAGCTTCACTAGTGAATAATGTGATGCCCTAGCATATAACTATTTATGAAGTTCTCATCACAGTGGCACCTAAATACTTCAGAGGTATTTGATGCATGGCCTAGATGCACCCAGAGCTTTATTAGACTGAGGATCCATTTACAGATGTAATAAAGGCAGATGTCTAATGGATTCACATTAAAAGAACAAAACAAAACAAAACTCACTGACAAGGCACTTTCAAATGTTCAGTTGTTTCATACTACCCGAATACCAATCTCAGGAGAAAGAGCTGGAATAGAGCATAGAGAAGTGGGCTAGAAGCTCTTGGTCTCTGAAGGGGATCAGTGTCGGGAGAGAAAATAATAATTTAGGAGAAGTAAGGATTAGTCATAACACACACTTGTAGCTCTCTCTGGATGTATTTTTTCCTTTTAAATTTATTTTTAATTACTTTAAAATTAAGTTAAATCAATTTTAATCTTTAATAATTTTGATTTTATTTTCCTTTCTCCCATTTTAATGTTATTTATTCCACTATTCTTTCCCCAGAAGTTCTTTTGTTTATGTTCAGAAAATCTAGACAGCCGGGGGAATCCTTGGTACTCATCATTTCCTACTAAACAGATGTATGAAGTTAACAGATATTCCATTCCTAGCCTGTTCCACTAAGGCAAAGACTACCTATAGAGAAGGATTTTCATACAAAATGAATGTTTTAAAAACTTAAAATACAGCTCTATTTGGATCTGTGAGCTATAAACAGCAGGAAACCTACAAGGTTCTAAAACCTGCTATTTCCCCTTTTATTGTCTCTGTTTTACAAAGCTTGGTGTGTTCCGTCTGCAGAAGCTAATCTCAAATCTTCCAGTTCAAGCAAATTTACCTTCATCTAGTATGCAGCCTTTGGATTTTTCTGACTTTACCCACAGATGTCACCCAGAAATGAAGCATACCCCTCAGTTCAATTTGCACCATTACACAAAAGGGACTCTCCTTGGAAACCTTTTATGTGCTTCTAAACATAATAGCATTTCAAAGAAATATGTTCTTTTTAAGATAATAACTGCTGTTAACTCCCCCACTAGATCTTGCTGAAGTATTTGACAGTTAACCCAGCTTACCACTGGCTTGAAATGATTTGACAGTGATTTAACTCTTCTGGGAGATGTTTTTCTTTAACTTGTACTAAGCATTTTTTTTTTTTTCTTTTCAATGTACTTTGGTGCATTTAAATTTCATCTCTAGTTTTCCTCTATACTTATTCCCCGGGGGTAGGAATCCATTTTTGGTTACGTATGTTTGTGGTTCTTAAAAACATATACAATCATTGAGTTATAAACTGAATTTGTCTCTCCCACATTCAAATGTGAAAGACCTAATCCCCAGTACTTCAAAACTCAACTGTATTTGGAGATAGGGCCTTAAAGAGGTGATTAAGTTAAAATGAGTTTGTTGGAAGGTGCCTAATCCAATCTGACTGGTGTCCTTATAGGAGGAGGAAATTTGGACACACAAAGAGACGTGAGGAATGTACACACACAGAGAAAAGGCCATGTGAGGACACTGCAAGAGGACAGCCATCTGCAAGCGAAGTGGAGAGGCCTCAGAGGAAACCAAACCTGCCAACACCTTGATCATGAACTTCCGGACGCCAGTGTGAGAAGACGCACTTCTATAGTTTAAGCCACCCAGTCTGTGGTATTCTGTTACAGCGGCCCTAGCAACATAACACACATAGAATCCAAGTGGTCATTCCAGCTTTGGCTTGAGGCGCCTCAGATTCAGGGAATGGGTCGCTCATTACCTGTTCTATTTCGGGAAGCCCTTTGGGAAGGTACTTCCTCCTGGTCTGCGTAACTATGAACTCCTGCGGTAGTTCCGCTGCGTGAAACGACATCATGATATACAGAGGGCTCTCCTCTAATCTGCGCAGAAGCCCGTGTTTTCAAAAATCAAACGACAATAATTTGATTAAAAATGGCCTTGGGAATTCCCTGGTAGTCCAGTGGTTAGGACTCCACGTTTCCACTGCAGGGGACTGGGTTCAGTCCCCGGTCGGGGAACTAAGATCCCACAAGCCACGTGGCACGGCCGAAAAAACAATGGCCTTACATTTTTCAATGTTCAGGCCATGCCTCTGAACTCCTTTAACTCCTCCATCTTTGAGCTCCTTTGTCTCCACCACATCAGAAGAATATTGAAGACGAATATCGATGATAATAACAATAGTAATAGTAACAAAAACATAGTCTTTCTTCCTGATTCTCTCGTTCTAGGCCTTAACTACCATCTGGCTGGTCTTCCTACCTCGAGTTTTCAGTAATTACTACCCAAAAGAGATTATTTTATGAACGTTGGAGGGGTAAAATCACTGTGGACTAATCACCCATCACCATCTCCATTATTACGTGGTGAGATTAAATTACAGTGAACAATGAGGCCTGCCTTACAGAGAGAAAGAAGACACCTGGGGGCAGTTCAGAAGCACCACGTGGGAAAGACAAACCCTTTGTCTTGCACAGAATGTGTGTATGGCACTAACCTCTAACGAGGCTCTGTTTCTGCCCCTGCCCTGACAGTCATAGCAACCCAATCATGACATGAAATTCTAAGTCGTATTTGCACAACCTTCCCTCCCCTGGGCTTCCCATCGCACTCAGGGTAAAACTTGAGGCTTCATAGTGGCGCCCTGTGAACTTTCTGACCTGTGTGACCTCCTGCTGTCATCAAACACCTCAGGCTCCCACACTGTGGCTTTTGCTCTTGTTATTCCTTCAGCTTGGAATTCATGTCCCCCAGATATCTGTTTAACCTTTGCTCAGATGACACTTCATTTTTTTACCCTTCCCAAGTCCCACCAATAATAAGAAGAATATTGATGATAATAACAATAGTAGTAGTGATAAAAACATAGTCTTTCCGGCCATGTTTAAAGTTTTACAAGCGGTCCCTCCTTTCAGCACTCTGCGAAGAGACAGGATTTAAACCTTGTAAATGTAGTAAAGACACAGATGTTCTTTTTTTTTTTTTAATTTATTTTATCGAAGTGTAGTTGATTTATGATGTTGCATTAATTTCTGCTGTACAACAAAGTGAGTCAGTTATACGTATGTATACATTCTTTTTCATATTCTTTTCCATTGTGGTTTATCACAGGATATTGAATACAGTTCCCTGTGCTATACAGTAGGACCTTGTTGTTTATCCATGCTATGTATAATAGTTTGCATATGCTGATCCCCAAATCCCAATCCATCCCTCCCCGTCCCCCTTGGCAACCACAGGTCTGTTCTCTATGTCTGTGAGTCTGTTTCTGTTTCGTAGATGAGTTCATTTGACACAGATGTTCTTTACTTTGTCACATGTACCACCCTTGGAAACTCACATGGTGACAAATATTTCAAGGATACTGATCAATGTTTTTGGCTCGTATTTGCAAAGCTTGTTCCAATCAGACTTTTAAAAATGTTACATTTGATGAAAATACTCTGTATGATATTATAGTGATAGATGCATGTTATTATACATTTGTCCAAACCCACAGAATGTCCAACAGCAAGAGTAAACTCTAGGTACACTTTGGACTTTGGGTAAACATAGGTCATCAATTGTAACAAAGGTGCCAGCGTTCTGGGGGATGTTGATAATGGAGGAGGCCACGCACGTGTGGGGTAGAGGGTATACGGGAAATCTCTTACTTTCCCCTGAAGCTTGCTGTGAACCTAAAACCACTCTAAAAATTGTCTTTTAAAAGAGAATTTTACTTTCAAGCTTTGTATGGGTTCATGTAAAGGAGTGAATGAATTAATATAATTGGATTGTTCAAGTTTTCATTTCTTTTCTTCCGGGATCTAGGTCAAAAATTTAATTCTTAACTTATTGTCTCCTCACAGACGAGGTCCTCAGGAGACATCTGAAATAAACCTGATGAAGGGGCTCTCAGTGGGCACTGCACCTACAACAGCTCTCGGGGTCTTCAAAGAGTCACCTAAACCCTTGCAGAGTCACCTCTAAGGAACATTTGTCTGGTCTCATTTGTGCTTCTTTGGACATTGAAATGGAGCACGTATCACACTCTACTGCAAATATTTCTTTATCTGTCTGCTTGATTTCATATACTCTGACCCTTTAAGGACAGGGTCTTTAAGGAAGATTATAAGATGAATACATGCTCAAAAATTCAAATGGTGTGGAAGTGAAAAGTCCCTACTGCCCCATCCCTTCACTTTTACTCCCCAGAGGTGTCCCTCGTTAAATTTATGAAATAGCTTCCTGAATACCTCTATTTATAAACAAGCATATATCTATACATAGCAGGCATGATTATTTCCAGGACACTACATTCAGAAGTGCAAAAATGTATCTTTTTTAAAAATAACATCTTAAGCTTTATTTTGAGCACCAGTTCTGTCGAGTGGCAGAAAATGTTTGTCAATTCAAAGGAAACACAGGCATTTCAGGCTTTTCTCAGTCAATTGAGGCGCTTCCTCTGCCCTGGATTGCTGTTGTTCTACATTCCTGGGGGTTGGCTCAGAGGCCTTGTAGAGGAGATGGCCAGCCACACGTCAGACCTGCACACGCAAGCATCTACCCTGATGCCCGCCACCACCTCTGGCTCTGGGCTACCACCCATCAGCCCTCCGGATTGGCATCTGGTGGTGGCCAGGTGGCCGAAGCTGCATCTGCTGATGGTGTTGCCTCATGCTGGCCCAGAGGTGTCCCCTGGCTGTTGATTCTTTACAGAAATCCTGAGGCTGCTCCCTGAGCCCCAGCCAGAGAAGCTGCCTTACAGGTGTCTCTCCTCTATTCTGTGCCAAGGGAGCAAGAGGAACTCTACGGGGGCCCTAGACAGGCAGCTGGGCACAGCCCCGCATTCTCTCAGCGCCCCCGACTCTGTGGCTCAGCCCAAGGTAGGCGCTGTGCAGGTCTTCATCACGGTGTTGCTGCCACCAGCTCTCCTCTCTCTGCTTCTCTTTTCTCTCCTGGAATATGTTTACCTAGTTTCAAGCAGGAAAACTGGCTCTTCTATCAACATTCATTCATTCCAAGCTATTGTTTTACCTATCGTCTCTGCCAAGAGTTTCAAAATTCTATTTTGAAACGAAAAAGCTGAGAATTGATTCTTTTGTTTTCTGTTCCCTTGTGGCCCAGCTCCCCCAAGGCCTGGGCTGCCCTGGCTGTCGGGGGCTGGAAGGCAGTGGCAGAGGGGGTGATGGTAGCAGGAGGGGGACACATTAGTAAACACTTCAAAGGATTATTCCACCACATTTATAGGTATCCTTTGTTTGTTTGTGTGTGTGTTTGCCCACAAGTATAACCCCTCCATTCCCACTGTTCTATAGCTTACATTTGTCACTCAGTGAAATATCACGGATGTATTTCCAAATCAGTACATGTACGTCTACCTCGTGCCACTGCACAGTTGCATAATGTCATTGTCTGGATATATACTATTGTTTATTTGATGTCCACTGTTGATGGACGTTTAGGTAGTTCCAGGTCTTGGCTTTTCAAAAAAAGCGACCGTGAGCATCCTTCTAAACACATATTTGGTTATGTGTATGAGATATCTGTAGTAGACTTTGCCAGAAATGAAATTGCTATAACACAGAGTATATCCAGTTTTTCACCTTGGTTCTTATTGCCACGCTGTCTCTAAAAATGTGTACGAATTTACACTCCCACAGAAAGTATTTAAGAGCATCAGTTTTCTACAGCAGTCACCAGCACTAGGCATTTGTCAAGGTAAAGGTTGTTCTCGGTTTCTTTTTGGCTTCCTTTTTGCATGAATTGCTTGTTCATTTCCTTGGACTATTTTCTCTCTCTTAAACATTCTGTTTTCTTATTGATTTGTATAAGAACTTTCTATATGAAGGAAATTAGGCCTTTGACTATTTTCCTTGGTATGCTTTGTTTTTAACTCTGTTTATAGCTTTTCTTCTGTGTAAAAGTTTGAATGGAGTAAAATCTATGAACTCTCTCAAATTTGTTCTTTTCTACCTTTGGTGACCTATAAAGAACAGCTTACTCCACTCTAATAATAAATGCATATTAATTTATATTTTATTATGTATTTTTTTGTTTTTCTTTTTCACACTTTATTGGAATTTACTCATGTGTAAGATATCAGGTATAAGATGGGGGTATAATGTTATCTTTTTCCAAATGTTTCAATACCATTTATTGAATATCATATATTTTCCTATTATGTACTTTTCAGGCAAAAGTACTAAATTTAGTCATACAATTCAGTCAATAATTTTTGGATTATCCAGGTCAGGGTCTTCTCTTCCTCCTCTTTTCCCAATGTTTTTGGTTATCATTTGCAGAAAGTAGGCAGAGGTACATGGTTGCCTTTATGTGGGTCTGGAAAGGAGAGGAGACCAAGGCAAATGACCCTGCTTGTATCTCCCTCCTCCTAAAGGACAGATGCTCCTGTGAATGAACACAAACGGATGCTCCCCAGAGAGGTCATGATTGTTAAAGCTCACAATTGCTGTTAGCAGTGTGAGGCTTCTTGTTGAAATCTAAGTGTTATCAGTGACTCAGCAGACCCTTCTATTGTAAGGTGTGTGACTTCCACCCGTGTCATAGCCCTGAGCAAGTCCTAGCTAAGACACCTACTTGGAACATACAGAAAACCTGTCCCTTTGAAAGATTGAAGCCCTGAACCTAAGGCATCTTCCTCCCCTCTTGGCTGATACTTTGTGAACAGAGTAAGCAGGTGGTTATGCCTTGTCTCTTTCTCAAGAGTGGGAGGGAGCCTCAAATTCAGCTTAAGTTCTGTCCCAGTAAGCACTAAAGCCACAAATTTATCATGAACATGCATGCTATATGGGATGTTTGAAGGTGAGAAGTGCTATGGAAAAAAGCAGAGCAGAGTAAGGTATGTGGGAGACCCAGATTGTCCTGGGAGGGAGGGGCAGGTTGCAATTCTCAACAGGGTGGTCAGAGTTGGCCTGTGGAGAAGGTGACATCTGAGCAAAGGTTTGTAAGACGTGAGCTTGTGAGTCATGAGAGGTTTTGAGTAAAGAACATTCCTGAGTAGAAGGTCCTCAGGTAGAGCGTGCCTAGATATTTAAAGTACAGCAAGGAAGAGCTTCTGGGTTGGTGAACATGTGGAAAGTCAGGGAGGTGCCTGGTGAGGGCTTGGGAGCTCCACCCCCTTCTCATATACCTTGCCCTATGCATGTCTCCCATCTCGCTGTTCCTGGGTTATATCCTGATACAATAAACCAGTGATCCGGTATAAATAAATAAATAAAGTACAGCAAGGAAGAGCAGTGTGAGGGAGGGGGAGGTAGAAGGAGAAAAAGCCAGAGAGTTAAGGAGTGGGACGTCACGGGTCTTGAAGGCCTACATTCAAATTATGGAGCCATCACACCTCGTTTTTATTGTTTGTTTTTTTTTCCACAGTCCAAAGACTAAATCTTAAAAACCAATTCATAGAGCCCTAAAATACTTCACTTAAGCAATTCATGGAAAGTCAATCAAATTAGCAATTCATGTTTTCGAATGCAGAGTAGGCTGGATATGTACAGTAAAATAATCCAATGTTATAAGTTAAGTAAGCTAAATGTATTCCAACGAGTGAGTTTGTTGTATTACAAATGAACTTCCGTGAATATAATTCAATAAAAAATCACTCAAATGAATAATTTTGTTATATATAAACTCACTAAGTTAAATCTACTTAAGTGAAAACAACTTTTCAAAACTCTAAAAGTATTATTAGGGGTGGAGGAGAGAAGGAAATAGACAAGATAGAAATATGCATGTTGTATATGGCTCTTTCTTAACTTCTTTCTCACAGAACAAACAGACAAATAAGCAAATTAAAACTGAAACAAGGAAATGACAAGAAACAATGCCTGTTGGCATTTTGTCACTTCCCCGGGAATTTTTATTTGCTTATTATTTGAAGACGTAGTATTGTCTGAGGCCAGGGCTCAAAACCAGGAGTCAGGCATGTATAAATGTCACTAGATCTTTGATTTTAACTCATTTAAGAGCTTTAAGCGCACGACTTCACTTCTAGTCTTGAATTTTTTCTTCAGAAAAACAAAAATTGAGTTAACTCTCTGTGACAAAGTGCTTAAGCGTTGATAAACTGGAAATTTTTTTAGTGAAAGAGTTTCTTTTTTAATTTTAAAATGGTTGCTTAAGTCATATTATAAATATTTGATTATCAGTGCTAATGTATTCAGCAACTATTTAGCAAGTGCTAAGGTAGGTGGAAGTAGAAGACCTTGTGAAGAGCCTGAGAGAGTGTGGTAGACAGGCAGGAGATAGGGGAACGGAGAAGTATAAGAGGAGCTAAGCAAAGAGAAAGTTTTGAGTGGAAGCAAGTGTCCAGCAGATTTAAATATTGCAAAAAATTCAAGTATATTAATGCTGTAAACTGTCCAGTGGATTTGGCATTTAGGAGTTCATTGGGGGCTTTCTTAAAAATGGTTTCCATTGTATGTGGTGTTCTAAAGCACTCGCACGTGCATTTTCTCATCGTATTAAGTTCCATCTGTTGCAGTACCTAGAGCGATACCTGACTGGGTCCGCATTAATACACAGCACATACCAGCTAGGTCAAGGCTGAAGTTTGAACTCACTGGGTAGGTGCAGTTATATGGTACCTGCTATCCTTGCCCACCTCTGCTTGCATCACTGACTTACATGGAAGCCAGGAAACTCCTGAAGAGAAATAAAATCTTGCTTCTACCTGGGCTGTAGACATAGATGTAGGCACAAGGAGAACTGATGTGTGGGTGAGTTATAAGGGTAAGGGTTGTGAGGAGAGGTGATAAATTACTAGAAGAATATAAACCCTGTGGCAGAGCCCACTGTAAAAGAAGGAGTCAAGCACGATGGGAAGAGAGTCAGAGACAAAAGGGAGTGGTGGCCACGACATGAACTGTCTCAACCAAGACAGATAGTTTGTGCCCTGAGGGGAAGAAGCTGTGTGTAAACCAAAAGACAGACCTTACTATGCTCTGGAACGCCTCTGTACCCCGTTAATCTTACTGTGCGAGCCCTGTAACAGACTATCACTCAGGTGGAAGAGAGCTGCCATTCACGTGAGTATGCCAGTTTGTCTTAACACCGTGAGGTTTGAGAGGATCTGCACCTTAGAAGGGCAAGGACAGTGTCGTCAGCAGAGAAGTCAAAGAAGGCAACAACGTGGACTGATCACAGCTTCCTTGAGGTACCTTCTAGGGACCTCCCCCCAAATTTTGGGAGAGCCGAGTAGAACTTTGTAAAATGTGGAAGTTTCTGCCTGATTGGATGAAGGCCAGAATCAATGTAATTCAGGTTACAAAGATAAGACAATGAAACAGAGTTTATCTCAAACTTCTAGGGAGGGAATAATTTCCTGAGCTTTGAAAGAACAGAAGAATTCTCAAGGTTTTGTTTTCTATTTCATGCCATGTCATATCATATCATGTCTAGTTCATGTCGTCTTTGAAATTTACACTTAGGTTTAAAAACTTATATACAAATTATATGACAGCCTCTAATCATTTTCATATTATTTATTATAGATATTTCCTTATTTTAGAGTTTTAGATTTGGTTCCTTTCCCTTTTGGCCCAGTTAATCCTGTGGTTGAACAATTTTGGTAACACAGAAAAACCAACTCTTGCTTCAGTTTATCAATAAAATTGCTTTCTAATTCTCCAATATGTTTATATCCTAGCTTTTTATAAAATCCAGCTTTTTTTTTCACCTCTCCTTTGTTTCTTTGTGTTTTTACAGATTCTTCTGGTGTAGGAAAGGAAGAAAATTAACATTTATTGAGCTCCCCACTATGTACCAAGTTTTATTATAGATTGATTATGTTTATCCTTTAGTATCATTTTCAAACTTTAAATTTAGTTCAGAAACATTTTTCTCACTTTTTGCGTTATCTTTTTGTATTTTAGATTTCATAACAATAACACTGTACTTAAGGTACTTAAGTATCTTTGCTGTGATAGTCATCAAAATCACTTAAATTTACTGTTCCTCTCTATAGCTCTGATCTTTTGTAATTTATTTTGTAGATGCAGATTGTGTTCAAATATTCCTTCAGGTTCTGTGTTTGCAAAAGACTTTCTTCTGCCTTAAACACAAACAACACCCCCCCCCAAAAAAAAACAAAAGAACCAAACCAAAACAAACAAAAAACCCCAGGGCCATTAGGCCATTATGATGAATTTGCAGTGAGAATCAAGCATTTTCAGGAGATCTATGATAATTTTATTCTTAGGGCTTGCTTATGTCCTCTTTATTGTATAAGTTTAAAAAACTTCTACTCTCAGGATTTCCCTGGTGGCCCAGTGGTTAAGGATCCACCTTCCAATGCAGGGGACGTGGGTTCGACCCCTAGTCAGGGAACTAAGATCCCACAGGCCACAGGGCAACTAAACCCTTGCACCACAACTACTGAGCCTGTGCGTATGCCACAAGGAAAGATCCCACATGCCACAACAAAGATCCCGCATGCTGCAACTAAGACCTGAGGCAGCCAAAAAAAAAAGAAATCTACTCTTCGAATCTTTAAGGGATAGCTCTCTCTCCTCTTCATCTGTTTCTGGTAAATATCGTATGCCTCTGTAGTTCAAGAATTTTACAAGTACACATCCAGAAATAGTCCTCCACATACTCAAGAGAGACTTCTTGTTCTTTCTTAACTGAGGACAAGTTATTTTCAATTATCTCTTTCAGTACTCATTCTAGAATTTTCTTCTCTTTTTCTCTGGCAACACTGTTCACGGATTCAATTGGAGAGATCCGTTTCTTTGGGCCTACAGGTTTCTCTTGAATTTCTTTAAATTTTAAGACATCTCTTTTAGGATTTGCTTTTCTGTTACTGTTGAACTTTTAAAGATGCCTGCTGTTCTCTTCGTGAGCTTAGGATGGAGGAGGCACCTTGTGTTCTCTTCCTCTCTACAGGTTAATTCAGTGGAGCTCCAGATGGCCAGTTAATAGTTTCAACCTCCAGTTCAATAGAAGAAATGTTGTAGACTTTGGAGGAAACATTACTTCCTTGAGAACTGTGACCCTAAACCAGCAGAGCCTGACGTTGCAGGCATACGAAGCAAATATTTGTGAGTGGGTTCTTACATGTGAAAGTGACCCAAGTGACTCCCTTTCCCATACCTTGATTCCTGGACCTGGCATTCTGGCTGTGGGAGAAACACCACCATATACTGATCACTGGCTCAAAGCATGAAAGCGTGGACTCCATCCTATAGGACAGCATGCCAACCTTGTACCATTTCAGCATTCTCTAAGGGGCCTCTAGAAGATGGGGACTTGGTGAGATCAGTGAATTCCATGGACATGAGCCCATTGCACCACTAGTTTGCTGTAAAATTAGTTCCTTGGTCAGAAGCAATTCCAAAATTGGTAATTCTCATTGAGAATTCATTTTGGTATATAGTATGAACTATGATTCTAAAAGCTCATTTATAGTTTACCAGAGAAAATGACTGCATTTATACTGTCTCGGTTTCCTCTTTGTCATCATGTCAAAATAAAACAAAATGAAAATGATGAAGGAGATGACAGAGAAGTGTGCAATGCTCTGATTCTTTTTATTCTCGTGAGAGTATTGGTCCTTTTTCCAATTAGTAGCTTAAAATCTATTTGTTTACCTAAAATATGTTAAATAAGTTAAATAATCCTCAGAAGATGCAGAAGTAGAAATCTTTTTTTAACATCTTTATTGGAGTATAACAGTTTTACAATAGTGTGTCAGTTTCTCCTTTACAACAAAGTGAATCAGTTATACATATACATATGTTCCCATATCTCTTCCCTCTTGCGTCTCCCAAAATCTTTTTTTTAACATCTTTATTGGAGTATAATTAACAAAGTGAATCAGTTATACATATACATATGTTCCCATATCTCTTCCCTCTTGCGTCTCCCGAAATCTTTTTTTTAACATCTTTATTGGAGTATAATTGCTTTACGATGTTGTGTTAGTTTCTGCTGTATAACAAAGTGAATCAGCCATATGCATACAGATATCCCCATATCCCCTTCCTCTTGCATCTCCCTCCCACCCTCCCTATCCCACCCCTCTAGGTGGTCACAAAGCACCGAGCTGATCTCCCTGTTCTATGAAGCTGCTTCCCACTAGCTATCTGTTTTACATTTGGTAGCGTATATATGTCCATGCCACTCTCTCGCTTCGTCCCAGCTTACACTTCCCCCTCCCCGCATCCTCAAGTCCATTCTCTACGTCTGTGTCTTCATTCCTGTCCTGCCCGCTCCGGACGCGCAGGCTCAGCGGCCACGGCTCACGGGCCCAGCCGCTCCGCGGCATGTGGGATCTTCCCGGACTGGGGCACGAACCCGTGTCCCCTGCATCGGCAGGCGGACTCTCAACCACTGTGCCACCAGGGAAGCCCCAGAACCATTTTTTAAAGATTCCATATATATGTGTTAGTATACGGTGTTTGTTTTTCTCTTTCTGACTTACTTCACTCTGTATGACAGACTCTAGATGCATCCACCTCACTACAAATAGCTCAATTTCGTTTCTTTTTATGGCTGAGTAATATTCCATTGTATATATGCGCCACATCTTCTTTATCCATTCATCTGTTGATGGACACTTAGGTTGCTTCCATGTCCTGGCTATCGTAAATAGCGCTGCAATGAATATTGTGGTACATGTCTCATTTTGAATTATGGTTTTCTCAGGGTACATGCCCGGTAGTGGGATTGCTGGGCAAAAGTAGAAATCTTAAAGCAAAAATTTCTTCAAAGGAGCTTCAACTTTTCTATATATTATCAAATGGATATTTGACAAATATAACTCTTTGGTACATGATTTATTGGGTAAATTGATATTTGGTTATATTGATTGATTGAGTATATGTGGTATATCATATATAATTTTATAGGTTGGTTTGTGCATGAATATATACTCGCTATCTAATCTACAGATATATAGATTTGGTTATATTGATTGATTGTATAGATGTAGATATTTAGAATTTTTTTCAATTAACAAAACGTTTCTAGTAGTTTACTTCCAAACCTTTTTGTGTGCATGTATATGTGGACACACACAGGGTTTTTGTTGTTTGTTTTAAATATGGCATCATACTGTACATGTTGTCCCATAAATTGCTTTTAAATATATTAGGGACATCTTTGCATGTTAATGTCTACAGATGGATGTAAGCATTGGGGTTTTAGGATTTGCATTGATTTTGTAGATCAATTTGGGGAAAATTAACATTGTATGTAGTATATGTAGTATTATATATTAAATTTTTGTATATATAAATATTATATTTATATAATAGTTAAATCTTTTCATGCAGGAATAGGATGTATCTGCATCTTCTTAAATGCCCTTTAGCTAAGTTTTATAGGTTTCTTCATATAAACCTTACACATTTCTATTTACCCTAGATATGTTATATCTTTTGTTCCTGTAATGAATAGGATTTTTTTAAATTTGTTTTTTATTGAAGTATAGTTGAATTATAGTGTTGTGTTAATTACTGCTGTGCAGCAAAATGACTCAGTTATATCTATATATTCTTCTTCATATTCTTTTCCACTGTGGTTTATCACAGGATATTGAATATAGTTCCCTGTGCTCTACAGTAGGACCTTGTTGTCTATCCATTCGATATACACCAGTTTGCATCTGCCAATCCCAAACTCCCAATCCAACCCTATTTCACCCCCCTCCCTCTTGGCAACCACCAGTCTATTCTCTTTGTCCCTGATTCTATTTCAATTTCATAGATAGGTTTATTTGTGTTATATTTTAGATTCCACATATAAGTGATATCATATGGTATTTGTCTTTCTCTTTCTGACATACTTCACTTAGGATGATAATCTCTAGTTGCATCCATGTTGCTGCAAATGGGATTATTTCATTCTTTTTTATGGCAGAGTAGTGTTCCATTGTATATATGTACCATGTCTTCTTTATCCATTCATCTCTCGATGGACAATTTGGTAGTTTCCATGTCTTGGCTATTGTGACTAGTGCTGCTATGAACATAGGGGATGAATAGGATTTTTTAAAGTACAACTGATTATTGCTATTGATTTTTTAAAATAAATTTATTTATTTACCTATTTATTTTTGGCTGCATTCGGTCTTCGTTGCTGTGTGTGGGCTTTCTCTAGTTGTGGCAAGCGGGGGCTACTCTTCATTGTGGTGTGCAGGCTTCTCATTGCTTCTCTTGTTTTGGGGCACAGGCTCTAGGCACACGGGCTTCAGTAGTTGTGGCATGCAGGCTCAGTAGTTGTGGCTTGCAGGCTCTGTAGCTGTGGCGCACGGGCTTAGTTTCTCCGCGGCATGTGGGATCTTCCCAGACCAGGGCTCGAACCCGTGTCCCCTGCATTAGCAGGCAGATTCTTAACGACTGCACCACCAAGGAAGTCCCTATCAAATGGTTTTTGAGGGCATTTATTTTGAGCTGATTTTTCAAATATTCCTCTCAAGAAATTTGATTTTGAAAATCCGATACCAGACTCAGTCATTATCTTTGGATCTTCATATTACTGGTGTGCAATTGCCAGTTGTAAAAAAATGTCATATTTGTTGAAGAAGACCTTTAAAATCACTTTGATTAATTTTAAGATTAGAGATGGTTGTGTATTAATAACACCCGATTGGTAAACTGTGCCTATTATTGGAATTAAGTCTATTGAATTGATGCATAGAAGTCAATTGATTCTTACAGAAGTCAAACTGAGAATTTAAAAACACAGTAATATGGAATGAAGACTGATTGTTTTTATGTTTCTTCCAACAAATGGTAAAGCCATTATATATTCATGCAGAAACTAAAAACAGCTTTATGATCTTTACAGAGCATCTGCCAAAGTAAATTATAAATACCCCAGTTAAACTTTGAAATTATATTGGAAAATACCATAGCTATGTACTATGGCTGACAAAGAAGAAAAATTATTAAAAGTGTTGAAATACTTGTAAACTAGATACGAATGAAGCACGAGCTCCTAGCTCTAACACCTCGGGAGATGGTAGCAAAAGGAACATGTACGGAGAATGGTTAGAAGGACTAAGCAAGGTGGTCTCCAAATACCTGTCCACAGGCTAAAGCCAGTTCCTCCCCGGTGTCCTCTGGCCCACAGCATCCTTCTGATATGGATCTCTGATTATTCAGGCCTATTAAAGGCCTGAGCTGGGCAGCCCCAGGCAGAGAGTTCTTCTTGCAGCCTGACCAGCCAGACACCTGGCCTCATTCTCTGAGGATAAGATGGAAACAGCAGCTAAACTTGTGGGAACTGTTGTTCCTTAGCCTTTCTTAGTTCACCCAGAATATTGCTGGATTGTGTAAGAATAGGGCATCCGTTGCTTGACATTCTTGGTGAACTGTTAAAAACCACACTACTAGAACAAGTTGGACATTTGAGCTTTCCTTCCTTACTGCAGTGTCCAATAGAGATGCCAAAGTCAACAAACTTATATAAAAAACACTTACATAAAATGTGGATTTTAAATTATGGCGTGATTTTTCTACATTTGAAAACATTTTGCATCTTCTTAAAATAACGTTGTCTCTTCCTAAATATTTTTTATATTAAAGACACCTTTCTATTATGAAATGACAGTAACAGTAGTTTCTTTCTGCACAATTATTTACTTACAGTAATGATCAGTACTAAAATGAAGACATAGAAGATGCTATGTGAGCTTATAGAAAGGGGTCTAAGAATCAGGGAAGGTGTTCTCAAGGAAATGGCATAGCCACTGGCTTCATTTAGGCAGAATCTGCTATATCAGTCTGTTTACCAACCTAAATGATGGTTATTAGAGTTAGGTGGGATAGCATCAGGGAAATACGAGGTACCTATGCAAAGAGAAAGGGAAATTTGGTCTAGGATGTTTCCTAGCTTTGAAATATATTCTTTCCTTCTCTTTCTCTGTGTTTTCTCTCCTTAACTCCATGGTTCTGTCTTCTCCTTATGATCTCTCTGCCTCTTTCTTCTTTTTCTCTTGTTCTATGTAAGACAATGATCTAGACAAAAAGACATTAATGGAAAATAAAGTTCCAAACCATCAAGGCTAATGAATTTAGAATATTGTAACAATAAACTACTGTAGCAATTGAACAAATTATATGGCTACTTGGTAATGACGAATTGTCTTCAAGGTGGAGATTTTTTTCTACAGAAGGCAGGCTGGGTATTATTCAGAGGACAGTAGCAAGGAAAAGATAGAGGAGGTGAGCTGACTTTGTTGTTTGCCTTTATTGAAACTGTCTGGAGATAGAGGAAACTAAGATGTTCTCTGATGCCATGTTCATTAGCTCTCCCTGGGCCGATGTGGGATCGTATCTCCCTTCAGTGCCTTCTCTAACTTATGTGTATTTCTGAATGAAAATTGCCACTCCCCACACCCTCACATACACACAGACAACAAAAGTCTAAAGCAGACCTGAATCTCTGATGCCAATTGACTGGAAAGGAAATCTTTTTGTTTTTAAAGTAATTTTATTTGTCAAACTAAAATAATAGGCAACTCTCTTGGATAGGGTTCTTGGTTGCAAACAAATAAACAAAAATCCACTCTAGCTAATTTACATCTAAAGGGATTTATTAAGTTGAAAAGATAGCCCGTCCTGGAGGCTAAAGAATTGCATTCCAGGTAGGAGTCCCAGAACCTCGCTGCAAAACTGGCTTCCCTAGTGAAGAGTGGCTTCTCTCAGCATCAGGAACTTGCCCAATCAGAAGCCACCATCAGAGCAGCTAACACACACCACCCTGTCTAGGCTTAGACCCTTCCCCCAGAACAAGCCAAGATCAAAGTCTCCTGGGGGGTGTGTCTTATTGGCAGAACCTCAGTCACAGATCTGAAGCCTAGAGACCAGAGAGGCTGAGAAGTGGAGCTTTGTGGACTTGACTTTGGGAAGGAGGGTTTACAATATAGAGAATTATCACACTGTGGAGAGGGTATCCAGAAGATTTTGAGCAGCCTTGAATGACAGCTCTCCGCTACAACTTCCTCCACATTGATCTCTCAATTAAAAATTTCTCTGGTTTATGAAATTCCAGAGTCTGGGAAATACAGTGAATGAATGATTGTCTAAAAAAGGGAGCATGGGTGAAGCTAAATTTTTAAAGGTCATGAATACACAGCAAAGAGCTTGAACTAGATTCAGTAGATGATAGTGTGTCGTTGAAGGAGCAGAGGAAGATCACTGGAATTCATATTTATACATAGAACCCTTCCCCTTTGAGGATGGGATGGGAAGTAATGTTGTGTACTTCCATAGACAGAATTAAAATTCTGTACTTTAGCCAGTTTTTTCCAGTTTTCTCCTTTCTCTATCTAGCTTTGCCCACCTTGCTTGCACATGACCTACTGCTGGTTATCTGCAATAGTGGTGAAATTCCACCTGGTCACTGTGGGTCACCCTCAGATAAACAGTGTTTTGATGTGTGAGAATTTTGGCTTTTTACTTGTGAATTGCATGTGCCTCTGGGTTGGTTGCCCCAGGTCATGCTCCTTAACTTCTTACTGTTTTCCTATCTTTGCTAGCATCTTCGAGCCAATCCAGGATCAAGGAAGAAGGCGGTGTAGTATTCAACTCTGGGAATGCCTCTGGCTTATCAGCAGTCTCTCTGAACTTGCTACTGCAAGCTCACAGGTTAGTTCTAGTTACAGATCTCTGTTCTCTGTAATTATGTGGGGAGATAGTCAGAGAAATGCGCAACAAAGCCTGGCTTGGCGATCTTTGTGGTTTGACAGCAGGACCAAAGGAAGTCCCTGTGGATCTTAGATAAGCCTAGATTGTGGCTAAGGATTTCAGGGTCCCAGAGTGGTGAAATCCATCAGTGATCAAATACAAAGGAATGGGCAGACTTGCCACATAGCAAAAGTAATTTCTTCTTGGACAGAGGCAAGACTAAATTAGACCATCAAAAATCTAAACATTGGCCTTGCTGAAAAAAAGTATTTGATAGGCTGGGCTAAGGGGAGTCCGATTGGTACAGAAACAGTGGGACGTCTTTTGTGGGCTGGCAGAGCAGCAGGGGGTGTTACAAATGCACAGAGGGCTGTCTCCCAGGAAACAGTCTTAGCTTTAGACTAGACTTAGCTGAAGGAGAAAAGGATCCAGAGAGGTGGTGGCTTGAGATGTTAGCGGTCAGGTTGGCGTGGTGAAAGGGGGAAAGAGTGTGGACCTGGGTCTGACTGCTTTGCAAGATTTAACTGTTCTGTGCTCACGACTGGTGACTGGACTCAATGTGATTTACAGAGGCAGGGGGAAGATGAGAGATGAAACTAGAATCCCTGCTGAAGAGGGGTCTCAGGTCCTGGGAAGGGTGAAAGGTGCCCTCTGAGCGCTATGGCCAGAGAGACATAGCAAACTCATACGTGGATCTCAAGCAGCTGAGTCCCCTTCTCATGGGTCCGGGGTCCTAGGGGGATAACTCATGGGCAAAGGCACAGGTAGGCAGCAGCCTCTTGGAGGTATAGGCAGGGCTCTTCGTGGCTGTACTGATCTCCTGCCCTCTGACTGACCCAAATCAGGGGAATGCTGGCCCTCGTTCTCCTTCCCCTCTCTGCACTGGGGGTGGGGTGTTGTGGGAGTGGACACATAGACTCACACACACTCACATACACGGGGTGGTTGGAGCATCCCACTGTGACAACACTAGCCACAAAGATCTAAGATCAGAATGACATTCTCTCGTAACACAGTGTTCAGCTTTTCCTGCTTTCTCTTAGGGTCCTCTTTTTCTCAGGGCTGTTAGGACTGATAGGCCGGCAGGTCCCTCCCCAACCTGGGAAGGCCTCAGTGGGCGACCTAAGCCAAGCAGTATCCTTCAGTATTGAAGAGCATAGACTTTGGAGCTAGGCTGCTTGGGTGAAATCCCAGCTTCTCGTTCCTACCTCTCACGTCTACCTTCTCCTCATCTGTAAAGTGCAGAAATCATGGTACCTGGCTCCAGCGGTGCTTTGGGGTTGAAATGAAGACATATGTGTAAAATTTTTTTAACAGTCTCTGACTCCTAGCAGGTGTTATACAAATGTCAGCTTTTAGACCTTGAGACAAAGTATTCATCCAACACTAATTTATTGAGTATCTACTATGTGTCGGGCACAAAAGTACTGAGAATAAAGCAGTGAACGAGACCAGATCCGTCCTTACGTGATGCTTAAACATCCTAGAAGGGAGGCAGTTAGTAAACAAATGAAAGAGTAAAAAGACAAGATAGTATTAGGCCGTGATAAGTGCTGTGGAGAATATAAAAGAGGGTGAAGTAACTGAGAGAGTCTGAGACACTACTCTGGTTTGAGTGGCAGGGAAAGCTTCTTAGGGGAGATAACACTGAATGAAAAGGAGCAACCCCGTGAAGACTAGGGAAGGAGCATCACAGACAAAAGGAACAGCTTGTGCAGAGTCTCCAAGGCAGGAAGATGCTTGACATGTTTGGGAGACACAAAGGACAATGTGGCTGGAGTATAGCGAATAGAGGGAGAGTGGCATGGCATGAGGTCAGAGAAGTAGGCAGGGGACAGATTTAAAGCACCTTGAAAATTTTAGCATGTTAGCAAGAATTTTGGATATCTTCAGCATGGTATTTGAGGCCATTAGGAAATACTAAGCAGATAACTGACATGATTTTATGCTTTAAAAAAAGTCATTCTTTCTGCCATGTTGAACATGGACTGAGTAAGAGGGGCAATAGTGGAGACCAATAAGGACACTGGTGCCATAGTCCAGTAAGAAATCATGGCGGCTTGCACTAGGGTCAAAGTAGAGAGAGCTAGAAATGGATAGATTCATTCTTGGGGTAAAGTTGTCTGCATGTGTGATGGATTGGATATGGGGGTTGAGGGTAAAAGAGGATTTATTGTAGGTCTTTCACTTGAGCTACTGTGTGAATATTGGTACCTTTTATTGGTGTGGGGAAATGGAGAGAGAAACAGGTTACAAGGCGAAGTCTGTTTGGGATATGTTAAGTTTAATATGCCTATTAGATATCTAAATGGAAATGTCAAGAGTGTAGGTGGATATATGAGAATGGAGTTTGGGGAAGAGTCAGGGTTGGAGATAGAAACGTAGATGCCATCAGCATGTAATTGGAAGGTAAAGCCGTGAGGCTGAATGAGAGCCCCTGGGAAGAACGTGTACATAGAGGAGAGAAATGGCCCTGGAATTGAGCTCTGGGACACGTCAGCATTCAGGGGATGAGCAGAGGAGGAGGAGCCAGCAAAGGAGACTGAAAAGAAGTGGCAGGTGAGGAGGGAAGAAAACCAAACGAGTGTGATTTTCTGGTTCTTTGTAAACATGGACGTCAAGAGAAGGACATAAGTCCAAAAGCAGGAGTGGTCAACTGTGTAAAAGTCAAGTATTGTTGAAAGGCTAAGTTAGGTGAGGACTGAAAAGGGTCCATTGGGTTTGGCAACGTGGAGGATGCTGGAGAGCTTGACAAGACTGGCTTCTGTGGTGGGGAAGGGCAGAGCTGGATCGTACAGGAGTTAAGGAGAGGTTGGGGACAGGGGAAGTGGAGGGGGTGACTATATATATATATATATATATTTTTTTTTTTTTTGGACGGCTCTTTCCTCACCATTAGAGTAGTAAGAAAAGAAGGCAAGGAAAAGCCAGTTTGTTTTTTCAAGGAAGAAAGGGCAAAAGAGGTCTGCTTTGGTTCTCAACTGTAGGCCTGCCTCAGCCTCCCCTGGCTCAGCAAGGGACTGCATCACAGTTTGGGACAAAGCCTCATAGTAATTCGGAGGCACGCTGTCCCCTTCTGCATTTTCTTTATCTCTGAAGAACCCTTGAGGAGGGCTGGCCTCGGTAGGCCCTAGGTTTCTGTCACAATCTATCTGCTTCTCTCTCAATTCGCTGAGAACGCTAACCTACAGTTACCTTTACAACTGAGAAGAAACGGTTAGACTATTAATTTCATAAATCACCACTTCATTTTGAGGCATATAGTTGTTCACAGCTAATGACCCTTTACCTTCAATCCCGGCTTTTGGAAAGCCTTTAATCTTGTTAATGATACGTTTCAACAAATTAAACAACATGACTAATTCTGTGGCCTAGTCGCTGACTGATTCCAACAGGAAATTTCTCTTTAGGAACGTTCACTCTGTAGGTACACTCATCTGATGTCTAGTCGTAGATAGGGTGTTTTTTAGACCGTGAGGCAAGAATATCATATTCTAACAAAATGCCAGGTGAACATGCAATTGTTGATTCGCTTTGATTTCCTTATTCAAAGCAGTGCTTTAAAAACTACATTATAAGAACTTGTGTTTGAAATAAGTTTCCAACCTTGTCCCCCACCCCCTCCCCAAAGGGTAAAGCCTGCTCCAGCTTGTATTCTTACTCCACCCTGGAGGAAACTGTTAATTTCCAGATCTTTCAAGATGCCAGACTGGTTAGTCAGAGGATTTCCAAGCTTGTTCAAAATACCTCCCTCCCCGCTTCAATCTTCACTCCTGTGATTCCATTACTCCTTTAGCCTCGTTAAAAAAACTATTAGAAAAGAGATCTTTAAAAATGGTACCTGTGGGCTTCCCTGGTGGTGCAGTTGTTAAGAATCCGCCTGCCCTGAATGCAGGGGACACGGGTTCGAGCCCTGGGCTGGGAAGATCCCACATGCCACGGAGCAGCGAAGCCCATGTGCCACAACTACTGAGCCTGCGCTCTAGAGCCCACGAGCCACAACTACTGAAGCCCGTGTGCTTAGAGCCCGTGCCCTGCAACAAGAGAAGCCACCGCAATGAGAAGCCCATGAAGCCCGTGCACCACAATGGAGAGTAGCCCCTGCTCACCACAACTAGAGAAAGCTCGTGTGCAGCAATGAAGACCCGATGCAGCCAAAAATAAATAAATATTAAAAAAAAATGGTACCTGTGCTCTCTAGTTTTGAAGACATAATATCAGGGTATTAAAGATGGAAGATAATAAGTTGTTATAATCAAACCTAACTTGCCTTCTAGGAGTTCAAAGGATTAATTAATCAATCAGATGATGTGCTCACTGCTTGCTCTTATCGTTATGTTAAAGATGTGAACTCAGAAAGCCTTCGCTGCCGTATTAAGCCCTTCGTGATCCATTATCTGTTCGTTTCTTCAGCTGCAGCTCTACTTCTCCACCTCATACTGTGGTTAACACTCATATGACAATTCTTTTCAGAACATGAAAGAACCAGCAGAGCTCTCCTTTGCCTCTGAGCTCTTATAAAGAATCCGTTCTTTCCCTCGGCCTTCTTTCCTTCCACGCCACCCCTCTATACCCGACTTGGTCCAGCTAATGAATGAGAGTTAGGTCTCACTTTAGATGTCACTTCCTCCAGGAAGCTTCCCTCAACTGTCCGAGATTGGTTTAGGCATCCCTTCTATGTGCTCTGGTAACTTATCATGTAGCATGGCACTTATCACTCTCTGTGGTGAGGGTCCAGCCATCTCCCTGATACGACGCCTCAGGTGTAGTAAGTGCCCAGTACATATTTATAGAATGAATAAACTGAATACCTATGATTTGGTAAGTAATAAATTAAAAAAATATTTTCCTTTAACACATTCCAAAATATTACAATAATAAATAATACATTAAATAAATAACTTCAGTGTAACCATTTGTAAAGTTCTAAAAGTTCCATACCTCACGACCAGAGACACTTAGCTAATGGGAACTGTTTAACATCATTTCTGGACAAGCCAACGTTAATGATTCGCACAAAGTCAGTGTTCAATGAATTCTTATCGGTAAAGAAATTAAAATGTAAGGTTTTGAGACACTTTCCAGCTGACACAAAAAGCAGAGGTATCATTAAGTGATTTTCAGGTGCAAATTAGCGGCCCTATGATATTTTCTCTGGGTGCTGCAGTGCCCACCCCCGCCCTCCATGAAGATGAAATGCAAATAGCCCCACTCTTCCAGCCCCCCAGTTTCTATCCTTCCCCCACCTCTTCAGCCTCCACCCTTGTGATCCCGGCCTGCCGCTAGCCTCACTGGGTGTCCACAGGGGCAGGGCCGCGTAAGTGAGAGAGGCAGGACTGGGCAGACAGAATGACACCCGCTTTGTTCTGGGCTCAGTGACAGCTGCTACCCACCAGCTGGGTCAGGCAAAGCCTCTGAGGTCCTGTCCCATCATCTGCTTGTATTCCCTCAGGTCCTTTCCCGGGCTAAAAAGGCTAGGGTAGGGATACCTGAGGAAGACTGGCCAGGACCCTGGGTGGGTGGGTGGGCAGGCGGTGGTGCAGGAAGCAGAGTTGAAGGAAAGCCAACCAAGGAACATGTCTAGTAAAGGGGTGTCGTGGGCTGGAGGCTGGGGAAAGGGAGGGACAGACTGGACCCGGTCAGTATCAGACCTTTGTACTGAGGGCAGCTGCTGTATCCTGGGGCAACGGGAAAGAAAACACACTTGACGGCTAGATTCCAGTCTAGGTCATAACAACAGTTAACATTTATGGTGCGTTTCTCTTCCTTGATGCTTCTATTATCAGCTCTGAAGAAATAGAGTTCTATAAGCCTTGCTCCTCAACCTGGACATCAGACTTTCTCCCGGGAATCAGTCCCTCTCTCTTTGGCATTCGGTCATTTTTCTGTCCACTAGCTCCTTCCCACTTGTCCAGAAACATGATTGCTTCCCTAGACTACAACCCAACACCAAACTCCGCCCCCCAACAAAGTTCTTGAAGAGTATGTAGTCCACTCTCCTTACCGCTCCTGCCTTTGTACCACTATTCCTGATTCTTCCTCTACGTCTTTGATGGGACTCCTACATGCTAAGAACTCGACATGCTGGCTCTGTTTCTTACAAGTTCTGTGACCTCAGGCAAATTGCTTAATGCCTGAAATGTAGTCTCCTCATCTGCAAAATGAGGATGCCAAGAATTACCCCATGGGGTTGTTCTGATGATTAAAACCAAAGTGTCATTTACTTAAAAGGGAGCTTAAAAAATCTGTTACGGTAGGACGGAAATAAAACACAGACCTACTAGAGCATGGCCTTGAGGATACGCGGAGGTGGAAGGGTAAGCTGTGACGAAGTGAGAGAGTGGCACGGACATATATACACCACCAAATGTAAAATCAATAGCTAGTGGGAAGTAGCCGCATAGCACAGGGAGATCAGCTCTGTGCTTTGTGACCACCTAGAGGGGTGGGACAGGGAGGGTGGGAGGGAGGGAGACACAAGAGGGAAGAGATATGGGAACATATGCATATGCGTAACTGATTCACTTTGTTGTAAAGCAGAAACTAACACACCATTGTAAAGCAATTATACTCCATAAAGATATTAAAAAAAAAAGCAAAAAGCAAAAAAAAAAATCTGTTACGTGTAAACTTTGGTAAAATCTATGGTTTTCTAATTCCAGGAGCTGCTAATTGCAGAGTATATGACTTCCCTCATTGAGGGAATGAGGGGCAATGTTCCCCGTCTAATTTATGTGACATAAAAGTCATATTCCTTCCACTTCTTTTCCTTTTCAGCTGGAGCTTTTTTATGTTTGTAAGGAGCACCTATTTTATGCCAGACATTTTTTTTCTTTTATGCTGTATGCGGGCCTCTCACTGTTGTGGCCTCTCCCGCTGCGGAGCACAGGCTCCGGACGCGCAGGCTCAGCGGCCATGGCTCACGGGCCCAGCCGCTCCGCGGCACGTGGGATCTTCCCGGACCGGGGCACGAACCCGTGTCCCCTGCATCGGCAGGCGGACTCTCAACCACTGAGCCACCAGGGAAGCCCGCCAGACATTTTTAGTACAGTATTTAATTTAGTCCTCAACCAATACTGAGAAATTGGTTTTGTTAGGCTCGTTTTACAATGAGGAAACAACCTGCCCAAGGTCTCAGGGTTAATAAGTAGAAAAGCAGGAATTTGGGCACAGTTCTCTTTAATAGCAAATCCCATGCACCGTACACTCAATGTTAGTATACCTCAAACGGCAAAGGGCCAAATCTCATTCTACCTGCCTTTATTTCTTCCTTGCATAGTTTTCCAAAAGAAAACACTCCTAGCCTGCTCTGAGAAAACCACTGTATAAACATCAGGGGGAATTAAAAAATACAAGATAGCAATAGATAGTTTTTAAGAGAGGAACTTGAGAATTAAAGTGTTTTAGTTATTTTTGTTTATTTGTTTAAAATTATCTTTAAAGAAAGGGGATGAAGATATTGACTAATCTTAGGTGTTACATCTGTACGTTAGTTTTAAGGGTAACCACTAAAGAACTGAAATAGAATAGGTATAAATTCCAAATCAGTAGAAGTGTTTAGAAAAAGGGAATATATTAAGAAAATTCAATGACTAGAACAGGAGATGAGAAAGGAGAAAAAAAGAAGCAAAGAGGAAGAAAGTTAAATAAATATGAAATGGGAGGGTGGTAATAAATTCAAAGATGATGATCATAATGTGACAGAGTGTGCTAGTTTTCACCAAAAATCTGTTCCCTTTCTTTCATGGTTATAGAGTTGTGGTTGGGACATGGCTACCCTGCTAGTGGCCTCATTTTACTGCTTCTTTGCTGCTAGGTGTGACCATGTAACTCAGTTCTGGCTGATGGGATACGAGCAGATGAGAAGTGTGTCACCTCTGGGTCTAGGCCTTTGGGTTTGGGTTCCATGCTTTTTTTCTTCCTCAAGCTGGAATTCCCTAATCTGCTTCTACCATGTAGATAAAGGCAACACTCTAGAGGACGGAATAGCAATATGGGGCAAAGGAGCCACCCAGCTCCCTGGACCGCTTATCCCATGAGTGTCTTATGAGCGAGATATAAATATTGTGTTTGAGGGATGGCAGGGAGGAAGGAGCCTTTTACCCTAATTAATATGCATAATAAATGAAAACTGGTTAACATAGACTACTAAAAGGCAGACTCTCAGATGGAGTAAATAATACCAAAATTCAACTGTTATTTACAAAAACACTTAAAAATAATGACTCAGAATGGTTGAAAATGAAGAGATGGAAAGATGTATACTAGGCAACCACTAACAAAAAGAAAGATAATTGTATCATACAAAATAGAATTTAAGGTGGAAAAACAATGGACAGATAAACACCTAATGAACTTAACTAGGCAAACTGGGCTATAGTCCTGACTTTGAAATTTATACAGTGGAACCCTGGGCAAATTGCTTTATTCTTTTCTAGTTTCAGTTTCTAGCTCTATAAAAGATGATAATAACATTATTTGCAGAGTTGGGAGTTAATGCATGGGGAACATTCTCTACAGCCATAAAAATATAGTAAGTCAAATTCGATCATATAATTCACTCATTCGACATTTACTGAGCACTTCCCATGCATCAGAAACTGTACTGAGAACTAGGAAGATGGAGTCAGTCATATCACCTGTCATCAGAGAGATTATATATTTAAAAAAATGAGTGTAATCAAGTATTCTACAGCATTATGGAGGGAGAGGTGTGCATTTTGTCTAGAGAGAGTGACCAGCAGAGTCAAAAAAGATTTCATAAAAAAAGGTGCCACTTAGGTTGATTCTGGAAAGATGATCGGTGTTTGGACAGGCTGAGTAAGAGGAAGGGTATTCCATGAGAGGGTACAGTATAAAACTAAGTGGCCTGATAGGGAACTGCATTCGAGGAACTCAGAGTGTTTGATGAGACTGGAGAAATCGATGCTGGCTAAGGTATTGGGACTTCATCCTACAAGATGAAGCCATTTGAAGTGCTTATCCAGGGAATGACTCGCTTGATTTTGCATTTTAGAAAGCTTATTTTAGCCACAAGGTGAGAGATGGCAGAGGTGGAGGTGTAACCAGCTTAGGGGCTGTGAAACTAATGAGGAAAGGAATGCAATGTTTCAGTGGCTTGAAAGAAAGGACCTGAAACCAGGCAAGAGCAGTGAAATGGAGAGAAGGTGACTGGCAGGAATGTCTGGTCCACGGAGGGGCAATGGGGGAGAGAAGGGGAGCCTGGGACAATTTTCAGATTTCTCCTTTGGTTGACTAGGTGGATTGTGGAGACATTTACTAGAACGAGACTAGAGAGAACAGGCAACTGGCAGGAAGGTTAACTCCTGTTTTAGTCAAGCTGAGTTTAAGGTCAGTGGGACGTCTGGGTAGAAATTTCTGATAAGAAATTGGCTTTACAGACTGGAGATCTGGGATAGGGATGGACACTTTACGAGTTACTAGCACATGGTTGGTAGTTGAAGTCATGGGTGGGTCTGGATAGACCAGGCGGCATTAGAAACAGAGCAAGGGCAGACTATTTAAGCACTCCAACATGTCAGAGACGGCAAAGGGGCTGAGCAAGATGGTTAGAGAACTGGAAACTGAAGTGTCACAGTGGCCAATGGAAGGGATAGCTTCAAGGATAAAAGTTCTGGCCCCCAGTGACAAATGCTGCAGATATGTTAAATAAGAAGGGAATTGGGGGTCGGGGGGGGAACAACCCAACGGTTTAGGGAATTTTGAAAACCATAGGTGACCTTTGTCAGGGTCGCCTCGGAAGAAGAGTGAGCACAGAAGTGGGTCTGCAGGGAAGAATGAGTGGTAGATGAAGAAATGGATGTGAGAATATTGAGAAAAGGCGTTTATCTCCCGAAGAGCTTGGCTGTGAGGAGGTGGGGACTGGAGACAGACTGGATCAAGTAAGTGTTTTGAAAATTTCAGTTTGTTTTAAAAATGTGTGAATATATTTGACATGATTAAGGGCCTTGGGAAGATGCTGACAGAAGGAGCCTGAAAGTCCAGGAGACGGAATAACCTGTGAAAAGCCATTCTTGGATTGGAAATAGACGGAAACCGTCTTCGATGCCAAAAAGATGATCGGAAACGCTGTGCGAAACGTTGTTTTCAAAGGGCGGGACGAGGTGACTTGCCATTTATTGAGCAGTCCCTGCGACGCAGTCCCTTCCCCTCTAACTTGAAGGTAGTGCTCGAATAGGAAGGCAGATCGACTCCTTAGCCGGGTTTTTTTTTTTCCATGAAACCGTTAATCATTAAAAGTGAATAAAAGAAGTACTCCCTCAAGCTTAACCCCTCTTGCAGATGCTAACCCATCTGCAGTGCTTTTAACGTCACGAAGAATAAACCATCCCTAGCGCAACTGGTTCAACAGCGGCTGTGGAATGCAGTTATCTCCCTCGCTCTGTCGAAGTCGGTTACTGTCCAGCGTGATTTCGTTCAAGCCTCAGCTCCCAGAGGAGGGGAGGTGCCTGCCGCGCGGGCCGCCAGCGTCTGGAGGGAGGCGGGCGCTGGCTGCAGGCACCGGGAGAGGGAGACTCGGGGAGAGGGGCGCTGGAGGCGTCTCCCGGGACTCGCGGCCACCGCCGTTCCCGTCGCCAGCGCAGCGGCCGGCCCAGCCCGGGCTTTCCCCGCCGCTCCCCGCGCGCCCGGCTGCGGCTCGGCGTCGGCCCCCGGGGGAGGCCGCTCCGGTCCCCACTGCCGCCCCGTGCCCCTGACCACCCGGCGGCCGCTTTCGGTTCCGCGCCTTATAAGGCCTGACAGGGGGGTCACGTGCGTCCCGGGCCGCCCGCCGGGAGGAGGGGGCGGCGGGGAGGAGGGGCGGGAAGCGGAGAGGAAAAGGGGAGGGAGCCGGGGGCGGAGGAAGGAGCGAGGGGCGGATTCTGCGGCCGTGGGAGGCGGTGGTGGCGGCGGCGGCGGCGGTGGCGGGGAGCGGACCGCTCGGAGCTGGACCGAGGAGGAGGAAGAAGAGGTGGAGGTGGAGGAAGGGACCGGCGCGGGGGCGGGAGAGCGCAGCGCGGCGGAAGCCGGAGACGGCGGGAGGGCCGGTGGCTGGCCCTGGGCGGGAGCCGGGGCGGCGGCGGCAGCGGCCGTGAGGACCGCGGCGAGGGAAGCGCATCCAGCGGCCCCGGCGGCGGCGGCGGCGGCGGCGGCGGGGGCCCGGGTCTGCGCGCGCGGGCGGCCGGCGGGCGCGGGCCGGCGCGATGGAGCCGCAGCACGTGCGCCCCGCGCCCGGCGCCCGCAGCCCAGCCTGGGAGGAACCGGTGGGTACAGCGCCCGCGCCCACCCCTCCCACTTCTCCTCTGTCCCCCCCCCCCCCACACACCCCCCGCGCCCGGGCCGGGTTCCGTTCAGGAAATGGCCCGGGATGAGGTCCCCAGCTGCTTCCCAGCCGGGACAGCGCTTCCTCCGCCGCCCGGGCTCCTCCTCGCGCGCCTCCCGGAGTGCCTTTGTCCGGCCAGCCGAGACTCTCCTCGAGGGGCCGCCGGCGATCCTCTGACCACGGCCCTCGGAGGACCGTTTCCGTGCTTCATCGGCTTCTCAACTTTTTACTTTATTTTAGAGCGAGGCGGGTGGGTAGGGAGGGAGAAAGGAGAAACCCACTCTGTGGGTCCGCGTGCATGGCTCGGAGGAAACCGGTCTTCCCTCCCGAGACCGCGCCCTGGGCCGTCACCTGGGCGCGCAGGTTCCTAGAGATACGCGCAGGCTAGGCGGATCGCGGCTTGAAGCCCAGAACCACGCCTCCGCCTCGTGTTCGCCGCTAAAGCCCAGGGCTTTTCTAGGGGTCAAGGGGTTTGCCAGGGATGAAGCGGGAAGCTGACCTCGATTTCGCCGAGGATTTTCGCTGCCCATACAACGCGGAGGTCGGGTAATTTTAGGGACCAGAGTAACGTGTGCGTGTGCATTGTGTGTGCGAGTATAAGGAGCAGGATCCCGGGGGGGCTTCGGATTTGGTCCCTCAATCTCCAACTTCTTTCTTCCAACTCAGACAGTCAGAATCCCCTCACATCTCTCCAGTGATTCTACCCCGAAACCCCCGTCTCGCTCAGAGCTCTGTAATCCTGTGTGGGCTGCCTTTTCCCTGGCATCGAATTTTGGCTCTCTACGTCCTGCCTCGATGTTTGCTACTCCGTCTTGGTTGAAATTCTTGAACCTATTTGAAAAGCCTCGTCCGAAATTTCTGGCCTCATCAGTATTTTGTTAAACATGTTCGGATGCTCTTTTCCCAGGGACTCCGCGTTATCTGCTCAGGCTGGCCCCCTGCCTGTTGAGAGCTTCTAGGTCAGGTGCTAGGCTTGGTTATCCTTTTTTTTTTTTTCTTTTTCTAATATGTACACTCCCAGCTCCTTTGCCCAAGTACGTTTCTCTACCTTCTGTTTCCCGACCTTTCGGGAGTGTCCTTCAACTCTGATCCATCTGTATCTGCAGCTGTCTTTGCTTTTGTAAATCTGAACATGTTGTTAGGTTGCCCATCTACTCGTATTTCTTCTATTGTGGTTATTCCTGGGGATTAAATTATTCTTGAAACTAAAAATACAATTCAGTTTTGGAGTTTAAATCAAAGATCACTGAGAACTAAATTCAGTGACCTGGTTTTGTAACTTTTTAACTTTTAAACTCTCCTATGTGAAGTCCTTTTTGAACTTGCATACTTTAAGCCAACACCAATCACAATGAAAAATATCCGGTTATATGTATTTTACGTTAGGATGCTGATGCCTCAACTACTTTGTACCTAGAAAAACAGAGGAAGACTTTTATTTTTGTTTTACTTATAGTGACGAAAATGAAAATGTTCATTTATTAGCCTTTGAAGCCAGAGCCCGAACAGAAATATGTGAATGAATTGTGACACTTTGTCCAGCTGCAGAATTCTCCTAAAAAAATTAGGTTTATTTTCTTTAAACACTGAAGGTCTTTTAATTTACTCAACAGGCATTTTATACAGCACCTACTATGTTCCAGGACTGTTGGAGCTGACAGCACAGGCACAAATCCTTAAATCCTCACGGAGTGTTCATTCTGAGTAGACAGAATGTCTTGTTTCATACATATTAATAGTTTACATTCAGAGAGTCCAAAAAAAAATCTTCAGAGATCTCATGTGTGGTATAAAATCATACTTTTGACAAAGTGATTTTATTTGAAACCCTGTGGCCAGCTATGTCTGACACAAAGTCTAAGAACTAATAAAGGGGATCCCCATTTAATTTCTTAGAAAAGTTAGCCAAATTACTGAAAAGTGGAGTATACGAGAAAAAAGAAGGGGTAAATTAGGGGAAATAGAGTATTTAAATGTTAATTATTTCAGACGTGTGGAGCTAAGTGGGGAAATATCAGCTTAATCTTAAGTATGTTGAAGGACAGTTTTCCCTTCAAAACAAATTTCATCAAAATCAGGGATTCTTGAACTTTTCTTGGCTCAATGATCCCTTTAAGAATCTAATCAAAGCTATGGACTTTCTCCCCAAAATGTACACATGCAACATACATATAAAAATTTAATAACGTTTCAAGGGAATTGCAGAGTTCCCAAAACCAAATCTATGGACCCTCAAAGACCTTGGGTTAAGAACATGTGCTTTGATCTGGACTCCATTTTGCTGTCATTTAAAATCTGTTTTTTTAATTCAAATATAGGCAACTTTAATACTTTACCATAAAAGTATACTCATTTACATTTATGAAAAGGAATATTCAATATTGAACAGGCAGTATTCACAGCACACAGATCCTGTTGCATTATCCCTTACTGTATATGCCAGCATACATGTAAGGATTTACTTTCCTTATCCTTTTTTGCCGGACCCCAAAATGATGTGATTCTACGTAGAACTATTCTGACAGAAGAGTAAACATAGTATCAGGAATCGATGCTGAGGAATAATAAAGAGAACGGCAAGTCTAACTTGAAATGCACCAATGTCTGGAGCTGAGAAGCAGCTGCTGGCCATCGTGACTTTTTTTGTACATGGAGATGAAATGAAGTTATTTAGTTAAGTGAGGGCATTTAAATAAACTGTTAGCCTTATCATTACTCCACCTAGGGCACTGGGCCTACAAGAAGATAAATGTTAGCATTCAGGTGTCTGTGTATTTTCTTTAATGCTAGGTCTGAAATGTAATGAAATCAGTGGAAACAGAGACATTTCCTAAATTTCTAATTAATTAAAAAATACTTTGGTGGTGGAAATAGGTGGGTAGGAAGATATTTAGCCAAGCAGCCCTTACTTATAGATAATACCCTGGGGGAAAATGGATAGTTAGAATTCTAGCCAGAACTTAGAAGAGTGTGGGAGTATTTACAAAGTAGTTCTTAAACAGTGCAGGGATACTAGAGTACCTTTTACTTGTTAAAATTTATTTTTATTTCCAAATGATTTTTATCTAGTTGGCTCTGATGAAACTATTCAGAACTACTGAAAAATTAGGAAGGGAAGAGTTTCAAAGGAAAAAGGGCCAAAACATAACTGAGAGTTTACAAGTATATTTATGTATTAAGTCTAGATGGCCAAAGGTCTTTGCCTTAGGTACAGTGATGAGCATATGTACATGGAATTGATATCACAATTAATTTTGAAATCTGTTTCGTTGAGGTAACAACTAAGGAAATTTTAATGAAGTTTTGAATGTTAAATTCTAAACGTGGAATAGATAGTGTATTACGGAAGTAGTTTTAAAGTTTGAATGAAAGCAGGTCTGTACCTGTTCAACCTGCAGTGTTCTTTGCATGGTTCCCGTTGATTAGAAACTTGAGTCCTAGAACCTAACTCTTTTCAAAGTGCCTATGTACTAGGGTTCTTCAGAATATAAATGTAGACTTCTCTATGTTTGATATAATATTTAATGTAAAACCATAGAACATACGAGATTTAAAAGTTGCAAATGGATATTAAACCTCTTGTTATGAGTAGTGATCAATAAGAATGTAATGCAAAATACCTCTATAGATATTAATATGTTAATATTCATAAAGTTGGTATCAGAATGAGAATTGGCTCTAACTTATGCATCTTCAATATAATAGTTTTTTTTTTAAATGGGGCAGAAAGCCCTATTAAATAGAAACCTAAACCTAATTTAGTGGTAGCTTCTATTTCCATTTCTTTTTGAATGTAGTGTCTATGTGGCTTATGTCCAAGTTTGTAATAGTGTGTTTGTGATATGTTGTGTTCCAAACAAAGACTTCAAAGTAATAATAAATATGTAAGACACATCTAAGAAATTATTTGAAAATCTGAAAACACCAAGGAAGGAAAAATTCAAGGAAATCTTGTAAATTAATGAAATAATGTAATATGCCACATATTTGAAATTTGTTTTAGTTGGTATTTTGAGGTACATTAAAATGGTTGCAAATATTGAGCTCTTGACATTACTATTATATTTTTAAGGCAAGCGAAGTGCATTGCAAGTATACAATATACAGCTTAAATATTGAGTCTGGAAATTTTACAGTTAAGACCTGAGAAGTTGCTAGTGGGTCAGCTACTTTAAATCTGGGATTATTTGAAACAGTTCCTCAGAAGAGATGGTTGAAGAAAAGAGGGTTTTTCACGAGCTGCCTTTTGTGGGAAATAACGCAACATTCCTTCACTTGCTTACACAGTATTTCACTCTGAGTATGTGCTAGGGAACTTGTAGAGCAGGGATCATTTATTCAGCATGAGCAAGCTAAGACTGGCTGTGCTTTCAAAGTCACAACCAAATTTTAGAACTTGTTACAGGAGTCTTTGAAGAGCAGGGATAACTGTGAGGTTAATTTTTTATGAAGTAATGAATACCTTTACTTTGAAGCATTAATTGCCCAGCTTTTGCACGGGGAACTATTTTAATATTTTTAAGTGATCAGTGTTTGAATCAGAGGGAGAAGTGTATTCAGTCTTCTTTTTAAGATCACAGAATAGGCATGGACATTAAACAATGCCTTTTCCTTTAATCACTCTTTGCCTGGCTTCTGGAAAATGTTACTTATATAAAACTTTAAAGCCTGAAGTGTGAACAGCAACATATTATAATTGACAAACTAACTTTTGTTGTATGATGTGGTAAGGTGAATAGAACATTAGAATAAGACACATGATTTTGACTTTGGTCCCGCTTGGGACTTTGGGCCTCAGGTTCTTTACATTAAAAGAGAGGTCTGAACTAGGTTTATTCTTTCAAAAGGCCCTTTACTAGGCGCTCTTATTTACACTGTCAGACCATTGGACTTGTCAGTGACCAAACAGTTGGGTTGGGATAAAGGCCATTATTTTGATTAGTTTTTTCTCTTAAAGAATTCCCTTCTCAGCAGTACGTTCTTTGTAGATATAGAATTGCATTTTTACAGAGCCATAAGGGCTCTTAAAGTTTATTTTGCCACCTCCTTCCCTTCCTAAAGAAGACAGCTGAGGCCGGAGAAGTAGCCTTTATCAATTAGCATTACCTGGCAGCAACCTCCTGTCTTTGCACATTCAAACTAACCAGCACATTTTACATTTCAGTCAATTTAATCTACCGTGTGGACAGACAGTAGTATTAGGATTGCATATTGCTTCTTAAAATCTCTTAGAACTGTTAGCTCTGTCACAGCAAATTATTGAGAGTAAGACTGAAACTAAAAACAAACAACAACAAAAAACCCCAAACTAAAACATCCCTCCCTTAGTCTGGAGGACCCTCAAAGGTCATGTCAGTTGAAAAAATTCGAATGAATCCTGAAGGGCACGAACACGCTAAAGAGACTGAATGCTTTCCTGAAGTGTGAAGAGACTGCATAGTCTGGCAGGGACTTTTTGCCCTACTTAAAAATATAGCTAACACCAGTTTGGAATTCTCTGTGGACGACAAGAGGAATCTGTCATTTTAGTCTCTTCTCCCGGAAGCCCTCCCACACCTACAAGGGTTCTTTGGCACGGGGCGTGCACAACAGACCGCGAGGCTGCTATTCCCAAGTGTCCGCTCAACCCGCTCGCGGGGGACGAGCTGTGAGCGGTGCCTGCCGCCTGTTGATCCTATTTCCTCCTGCTCTAGTCCGGGTTAGGGAGTGGCTCTCCCAGGACTTCCAGTGTTTTCGTGCTCGGGCACTGGTGTTCACACGGCTCCAGTGCATTGTTTTCTTCCAGGCAGTCTCGGTTAGCGCTTCAGCTTATTTATTTTGCATTCTGTCGTCTCAGGCTGCGGGTACTTGCTCGTCTCTGCGCGCTCTCCACGCCCTGGCCAGTTTCCTGTTAGCCAAAGGGATCGCTCTTTCTGAACCAAAAGTTCTCAAAGCCGAGTGGAACCTCCCGGAAAATGCTCTTCTCTTCCGTGTGCGCCGGATGGGAGTGGGGGTGGGCCAGAAACTAAAGGCCACGGTCGGGAGAGCTGAAAGGACCCGAACCCCTAGGCGGAGGCGGGAGAGGTACGGGTCAGCCGAGAAGGGCTCCGGGGTCCGGAGACAGACAAGGGGGCAGCGCCCATCCATGTCGGGGCCGGAGGGGACTTGTGCTCGCGGGAACTGTGCGGCGAGGGCCAAGTGTCTCTGGAGAGATTCTGGGTCCAGGAGGTGGCGGGAGCACCCAGGGGAGCCGGGAGGACGCTAGGTTCCCTTTCTACTCCCGGGGCCGTTCTTGCCCCTGCTGCCCGGGAACCGAGGGAGGGAGCATCGCCACTGCCGGGCCTGCGGGGATGGGCTGCGGAGGCTTCGCGTCTCCCCCGCCCTCCCGTCCGTCCTGGAGACCCCAGACCCTAGGGGAAGTGGGAGGTTGTTCCAATCCCTCTGTCGCTTCCATCCTCTCTACCCGCGCCGGTTGTATTCCGGGTCAGGAACCCTGTAACATCCCGAGGCTGGGTGCGCTGGCGTCCCAGCGGGCCTGGGTCCGTGTCCCCTGCGCCCTACCGCCGTCGCCACTCAGGCGGGAGCGGAGCGCGGGATCCTGGAGGGCCCCGGCCGCGGGAGGCGTCTGGTCCCCGGCGACCCTTCCCCCGCGGGGCCGGCTGGGGGAGGGGAAGATGGCGGCGACGCCTGGGCGCGGGGCTCCGGGCCCGGCTCGAGCAGAGCGCACCTACTGACCACCGCCGCCGCCCCCGCAGGGCGGTGCTGTGTCCCCGCAGGAGTCGGAGAGGATGGCGGGGGCCGGCGGCCAGCACCACCCTCCGGGCGCCGCGGGAGGAGCGGCCGCCGCGGCCGGCGCCGCGGTCACCCCCGCCACTGCCTCGGCCGGGCCCGGAGAGGATTCGTCCGACAGCGAAGCGGAGCAAGAGGGACCCCAGAAACTGATCCGCAAAGTGTCCACCTCGGGGCAGATCCGTACCAAGGTGAGGCGGGCCCAAGGGGAGCGTGGAAGACGGGAGGCGGCTGGGCGGGGAAGAGGAGAGTGGGCGCCTGGGGCGCTGGGCGATCCCGGGAATGTGTGGAGTCGAGGTGAGGGCGGGGCCTGGGCCCGGAGGCGGGGCCTGGGGGAGCCGGACGGCGCGCCGCAGGAAGGGATTCCCGGCCGGCGCGCTGGGGCCTCCATGGTGGGTTCCGGGGTAGCTGGGTGGGCAGGGGTGGAGGAGAAAGGAACCAGGGAGCGTGGGAAAAAGCGGAAACGCTGTTTAGAGTTCCCAGTCAGGGATCTAAAAAGGAGTGTTTAATTTCTGGTCCTACCTGCCGTGCAACGGTTCGGTAGAGTGTGTGCGTTGCGCGGGGAGCGAAGTGCAGGCTGACCAGCCAGAGCTGCAGTGAACTTCGCCACCTTCCCTTCCCGTGGGCAGCAGCCTGCCTCTCCCTGGCCCACTCTGAGAGGGTGGATGGGGAGGTGACACCTGACAGTCCCTGTGCCCTTTGGTAAATGATGCTCGCGGTTAACCGCACCCTGCGCGGCACAAACAACAGACCTCGCTCGAGTACTAGGTTCCCGCTAAGTGCAGTGTTCTTATCTTATCGACACACCCATGGTTATTTTTAATGATGAAAAGTAACCGCTTTGTGTTACGTGGAGATTAGCATGCTGTGCTCCTCTTTACGTAGCAGGTACTGTTGACCTGTGAGGGCTCAAAGTTGAGAGTTTTAATTTGATTTTATATGTATATATAGCAAATGCTTACGACTGAAGGATTATTTATACACTCTGATTTTCAGCATACCGTAGAAATCATCACGCGGAGAGTCAGTTATCACGGGGGAACTTTAACGAGGAATTTGAGAAGGGAACCAATAAAATCATTGGATTTGTGTGCTCTTTAAGAATAAATTTGCAGAAGTTAGTTCATTCTCTACCTGTTTTTATGAGAATTTGTTTTCTAAGGTTAATGGGCCCATATATGAAAATAGAACTTTTATTATATGCCTGTGGATTCGTGTTTGCACCTGCCTCCTGATTTTCTAAAATAGATACGTGTAAGCACACACACAACTGTTAACAAGCTGCACTTAGGGAAGAGTCAGAGATGCTTCATTTTTAAGTGCGCATCTTGTAACCTCCTTTTAGCAGTGACATTTTTAATTTAATATAATTTTGATAAATTAAGGATGTGGAGTTTAATGTATTTTTAGAAGATTAAGGCTAAACAAAATAGGGACTTGCCTAACAGAGAGTACCTTTAACATTTGAAATCTTAGTTAAAAAAAAAAGTTCACAAAACTGTGTTAATAATGGGCAAAGTGGCAGGTTTTAAAAAAATGGTATTTTTATACGTTCAGCTGAAGTGGTAAAAATTCCATGTATACTTATGTCAAGATGGACCAGTTAATTTATACAGTTTGGAAGAAAATGTAGAGATAACTCTAATTTGAACTGAGTAAAGTCAGACAACACATTTGTTGGGAGTACCCCTAAAATTTGAAGGCTTCTTGAATTCATGATGATAGCTACGATTATACTCTTTACATTTGATATTATCTATGGTTTGGGGTAAAGCATCTGTATGGAGACTAAGAGTAAATTCAGAAAGCATGTTTATTCTTGGTTTTCCATTTAACTTTCTCACAGAAATATTTAGCACATAATGTTTTGCCATGATTAGGGATAATTAGTGATCATTAAATGAAATGTTACTTAAATTTCTAAAGATGTGTTGAATTTCAGAAGTTCTGTCTTTTAAACTAGCTTATACAAGTGCGTACAAGTTCATCAACATTATCATACATGGACACATGAAATCAGGCCCCAAACCGGCTGAAACTGGTGGGCCTTGTCCTCCCTGCCTGTCCCAACCCCCCAATCCAGACTGTTCATCTCTGCTACAGGTTTCATCAGTTACATCTCTTATCACAGGTACTGATTCTCAGGGATGAGGGCAGGGCAGTGGGTGGAATTCATAGAATGGGAACTGCTAAATTTAACTGTTGGTTTCCAGTCTTCAGTTATGATCCAGATGAGGGTTAAGGGAAAAGATCTTTATAAAAGGACAGACACTCTTGATCCCTTCCACAGGTGTGTAAGATTGGGGAGCCTGGAGGAGAAGGAGGCCCTGAGACTAGCCCAAGGCTTAAGTCATATTTAAGACAGCAGGAGCTTGTATATCCCGAAGATAAACCAAGGGACCACTAGGTCTCACAAGTTGTGATTACTAATGGTATCTTCTGTCCTGGTTATGTAGTAGCCTGGGGTGGTGTTTGTGGCACACGCACAAGTATTTACACGCACATATCCATGTGCTTAAATATGTCTGCACATATATGCTCTCTCTTTGGAAAGCACTTATGTACAGACATACAAAGGGCCTACAGCAGAGTGAGTTGCACATAGAGGTCGTAAGTATTTCTTAAATGAATGACTGTATATACTACATACATACATATAATGCTTCATATATATGGGTATTATTGTTAAAATGCAGTACTTATTTTAGTGTCCTTTAAGATCCTTAGGATCATAAAGCTGTTTGGTGTCTAGTTTAGGTTTGGAGCGAAAAACAGCCACTAAGTTAAGTAATTACCTTATTTGAAGTGAAGTGTTCCTTGTTGTGAATGCTGGTTAATGTTTTAAATAATTTGAGTGTTAGTGAAGAACCTTAAGTTAATTGTGGCATTTGGAAAGTATCCAGACTTTTCTTTTTTTCTCTCCCTGCGGAGCACAGGCTCCGGACGCGCAGGCTCAGCGGCCGTGGCCCACGGGCCTAGCCGCTCCGTGGCATGTGGGATCTTCCCGGACCGGGGCACGAACCTGTGTCCCCTGCATCGGCAGGCAGACTCTCAACCACTGCGCCACCAGGGAAGCCCCAGACTTTTCTTAATTGAAAAAGTAACGTGTGCATATAGTAAGACATTCAGGCAATGTGAGAGGATATTTGGTGATGGTAGGGTATCCAGTGAAAAGTAATCTCCCTCCCACGTTAGACCACATAGTCTCTGTCTCAGAGGCAATTGTTGACATTTTCTTGGTGTGTTTCCAGAAAATTTCTATGTACATACAAGAATATATATGTGTGTGTGTGTGTGTGTGTGTGTGTGTGTATACATATGTAGTATTTAAAAAATACTAATGAGAACATTCTCTACACATTCTGCATCTCGTTTGTTTGAAACATGGAGATCATTTCTCTAATGCTTGACTACGACTACCTCATTCTTTCTAATGATGGCAAAGTATTCCATTATATTAGGTTGAGCTAAGTGAAGTTGCTCTGTCAGTAGGTCAAAATGGTAGAGAGCAGGGCTGGGAGGTGGGGAAAATGGGGAGAAGAACACACTTTCAATTATAAGAACAATATGTTCTGGGGATTTAATGTACAGCATAGTGACTGTAGTTAATAATACTGTATTGTGTACTTGAAATTTGCTAAGAGAATAGCAAAGTATTCCCCCCCCGCCACACACACACTCTTAGCTGTGAGGTGATGGATATATTAATTAACTTAATTGTGGTAATCATTCCACAATGTATATGTCTATCAAATCATCACATTGTGTACTTTAAGTATATACAATTTTACTTGTCTGTTATACCTCCATAAAGCTGGAAAAAATGGTCCAATATGGGAAATTTCATACGGTTTAACCTGCATGTTATGTCATCATTTAATTAACCAGCTCTCTATGAAAGGAAATATGGGCTATTTTATGACAACTCTAATCTCAGCTTTTTTGCAGTGGATACGATGTACTTTTTAAATAAAGAATAAATAAGACTGGCATGCCTTTTAAATTAGTGTGGTTTAATAAAATGCTCATGTACATTTTAGTACCCTTGTCACATCCTCAAATTGTATGCTCTTTGTTCCCGTTTTCATTTCCCATTTTTTTCCTCCTGTTTCTTTGCCTTGCTGTCATCTCTACTATTTTTCTCTTTCTCTGTTTGTCACTTTTTTCCTTTCTCTGTATTAGCTAAATGGAATTTCAGGTAGTCTCATCTAGCTACCCAGGTGCTAAACGCTAGATAATTTTATGGGTGCCTCGATTTCCCCAAAGGAAAAAAAAATCACTTATATACAAAAGTGTAAATAGTGCTGATGTGGGGAAGCCAAAGGGAGCTGTAACTCATCAAATCTCTCCCTCTCTCTTTACCCTTGACTGTTATCCCTAAATTCTTAGTCTTGTTTCAAGGAGAAGCTTGATTTTGCATTCAAATTTACTATTGTAGAGAATTTCACAGGTGTTTGCTGGGAGTGAGATATTCTGAAACAGCACTGATACAACCTCAGACCACCTTGGTTTTGAACATGAGTGTGAAGGACAGTTGGTTTGCTTTTTGTTGGCCCATGAATACTGTAGTCTTTCATTTTGCAGCGAATGGCTGGAGGAACATTGGTCAGGCTTATAGACTAGGATTGTTCAACCGTCATAAGCCAAACAGTGTAAACAAGTGGGAACCATCTCAATGACTTTTTTTCATACTGACTCATCTTGGCTAAGGTCTTGAAGCTTCATGTGTCAAAAATATTTCCTAATTTGGTTTATTATACTCGCATTTATTTTTTTTGACATTTATGTCTTCTTACAGTTAATTTTAATGTCCATAAATGAGTCTCTAAATTTAGGTAAAACATACCTAAACACTGGAAAGATATTCAGAACTTTGCAACATTATATCTGGATTAGGACATCTCTTGCAGCCCATTAAAAGAATAACCACCACATTCTTCAGTTGGTACCTTGGTTTTACTTTAACATGACGGATGTATAAATAAACTCATATCTTTATGGTAAGGCATAATCAATAGGAAATATTGATTTGTATTTTTCACTGCTTTATGAGAAACAATTTGTGCAATTAAAACATTATTTTTCACCATAAAACCTTCGATAGAGTAGATTAGGGGAGACTCGCTCAGAGTTTTTCAGGTTGTAGGTGGCAGCCCATTAGTAGCTCTTGCTGATTCATATCCAGTATTTAAAACAGAAACAGAATAGATTCGAAAATACTATTTAAAACTTTTAGCCACAGTTCTGCATGGAAACATTGGATTGGATAGTGATCCAAATAGCACGGGAAACAGAAACAAGGCCAGAAGTTTGTTAAGAAATAAAGTAATATTAACAGGTTTATTGTTCAGAAACTCAACATGATGTGAAAGGCAAGTAGGAATTTTTACGTTTTGATAGGTGATGAGCAGGAAGATCTCTTGAATTAGAATAGTTAACATTCATCTAGGCAGAAATCAGCTAACTTTTTCTATAAAGGGCCAGGTAGTAAATATTTTAAGCTTTGTGGGCCGCAGTCTGTGTTGGAATTACTCAACTCTACTGTTGTAGTATAAAAGCAGCTATAGATAATACTTAAATACTTACATGCGGCTGTAATGTGGTATATGTGTGGTATATGTCTATATGTGGTAAAATGTGACTACATTTGTTCCAATAAAACTTTATTTAAGGATGTTAACATTTCAGTTCATAACATTTTTATGTGTTAAAAAATATTCTGTTTTTAAAAAAGCCATTTAAACATGTAAAAACCTTCTTAACTTGTGGGCTGTATACTATCAGGTGCCAGAAGTATATGGCCCATGTATTTGTCTTGTGGGCTGTAGTTTTTTGATCCCTATCCTAGGTGATGGAAAACGGTTTGCAAAGCACTACAAAGTTAAGGTGCTGTGAAATGCAATCAGCGTTTAGAGGACCAAAAATAGCTAGATTTCAATCCATTTAAAAATCTCATCTTTGTAGAACATTTTATTTTTAGCTTGGTTTGCGTCTTTGCTTCCATTTTAATGTGAACTAAATATAGACTGGAAACTCTGAGTCTTGGTGCACTAATATATGGTATAACAGCTTTCTTTCCATTTTGATTACAAGTTAAACATGATATCCCATTATTAAAGATAAGAGAAGTAATAAATAATTTACTAAACCTTTACATGTAACTTAAGATGCGTTATTTGAAGGTATCTAAATTTAGAAAGCTTTCAGTTAGTTTAAGGTTGCAAGTTTGCTATTGTGGTGAGAGTGATGGAAGGTTATATGAAACTACTATTGTAAATGACTCGGGGCTCATTACTGTTTGCAGGGAACAGTGTTTCATTCATATTGGATTTGTTAGGCTTTACTTGCTCAGGAAATACGTATATAGCAAAGGTTTTAATTAAAGAGAGTTTGTTCCATGTCTAAAAATAGACCTTTGAAAAAGACCATAACATGTTCATTGTATGTCCATGCCCATTACATTTTCCCTTGGCAAATTAGTTTGATTTTGTTGGGTATGGAGTATTTTTTTCTGTGAATATTTAGTTATTTGAAACACGTTTGTATTTATGATTTGGTTAAGTGGCTTAAGATGGTCAATAGCCATTGTTGATAATGGCCTTAATTTAAGATGCAATGTACATTGTTTCTACTTTAGATCGTCACTTATTTTTTTCAAATGAACATATCTGGCAATAATTCCCCTCCCTGCCTCCCCCTCTCCCCCGCTTTTTGTTAGAAGGATATTGGGAAGACTTTTTAGCCTCTTGTTTTCGTTTTTAATTTTTATTGGAGTATAGTTGATTTACAACGTTGTGTTAGTTTCTGCTGTACAGCAAAGTAAATCAGTTATACATATACATATATCCACTCTTTTTTAGATTCTTTTCCCATATAGGTCATTACAGAGTACTGAGTACAGTTCCCTGTGCTATACAGTAGGTCATTATTAGTTATCTAAGCCTTTTGTTTTACACCAAGGAAATATGATTAACTTTATCATGTGTGGAGCTGGAATCTCTAACCTTCTCACTGTGCGGTTTGAATACCAGGGCTTTCTCAAACCATCAGATTATAACTTAGTATAATAAAGCTTTTTTAAAATAAAGCTTGGGGCATTTATGTCAGAAATTTGAAGATACCTTTCTCCTTAGCATTTTATTGTTTACAGAGCAGTTTTATATACATGATCTCATTGAACAGTTGCTTAAAACCATCTGAATTTTACAACTGATAAAACTGAGACCAAGTTTGAACATCTGCTGAGTAAATGGCAGGGTTGGAACTCAAAAGCAGGACTTCGAAACAGTGGATGGCTTCCAAATATCTTCTTTTAAGTCCCGTAAGCTTCTTGGGTTTTGAAACTTGACATCTACAGTGTACAAGTATGGAGGTATGCGGGTGTCTCCTTACCTCTCCTGCCTCTTCTCCTCTCCCCTAAATTCCCCTCTCCTCCTCCTTCCCTTCCCTCCTCCTTCCTGCCCTGCCCTTTATTCGTTTGTTTAATCTGTGAACGTATCTGTGACCAATGTTTTAGGTATCCTAATGCCTTTTTGCAATCGAAACCTCTGTTTTTAGTGAGACGTTAAAGAGGATATGTGTGAAAAGTGAATTGTGGAATAAAAAATTTCAGCTGAAATTTATATTAATTTTAATTACTGTTGGGCAAATCATGGAATCACTTTGAAAATGTCTTTAGAAGGACTAATTTAGAAGAAATGCTTATAGGTATCTAACACTTCAAATAGATTTTCGAAGAAAACTGTTAGTTTCACTTTTATAAGGTAAGATGCTATTTTTAAAAGGTCATGGTATAGCGCTAAAAATAATTATATAAAGTACTTTTCCATTGACCTATTAGGCATAGTTGAGGAAAAAATATGAGTAAAATTTACTTTTAAATAAATGGCTGAGGAATGAAAATGACATTTTGAGGGCCCGATTTTCTCCATCTGACTCTTTTATTTAGATAAGAACAGGTTCCAGGGTGTATACCTGAGAAGGCACACTGCTTTGAGTGGGATTATTTGTACAAACTCATATAGTACTTTAAAATTATGTTATAGTATTATATGTATATATGAATATATACTATCTCTGTGGTTTGTGAAGCATAGTGGTAAAATGACCACCTGTGAACCAGCTTTGGAACGAGAACATTTTCAACGTCACGCATCTACCTGTGTGCCCCTTGTCTTTTCTACCCCTTTGTTGCCCCTCAATTCATTCAAAAAGATATTTATGGTGTCCAAGTACTGTCATAGGTGCCAGGGATAGAGCAGTAAACAAAACCAAAATAGATGAAAACCCCTGCCCTCATGGGGCTAACATTTTAATGCAGGGAGAATTTATAACTTATAAATATGTAAAATGCATAGTATATTAGAAGGTGAGAAGTTCTATAGAGAAAAAAATGCATGAATGGGAGCCGGGGTGGGGTAGGAAGGGGAAGATCTTCCTGAGAAGGTGACCTCTGAGCAATGACCTTGAGGAAATGAGCTACGCAGACCTCTGGGGGGAAAGAAATCAGGCACAAGGAACAGCGGCTGCAAAGATCAAGAGACAAGCTACAACAAGGAGGCGGTCAGTGGGGCTGAAGAGGGGTGGGGGGATGGGAGTGGAGGGGAAGCAGGTGGAAAGCTGGAAGTAAGTTAACAGTAAGGTAGTGTAGAGTTCCTTGCTTGGGGTTCATGCATTCCATAGTCGATGGGCTTCAGAGGGCTCCCCAAATTTTGTGTCCATGTGTATGCCCCTCAGAAGACTAAAACCACTGATTTGTAAAGGGGAATTGCAGGACAGGCAATAAAAGACCGATGAAAAAAATACAAACACAAAGTACAACCATCTGTTGTTGTTGTCATTTGGAGAAATGCTAAAATTAGGACTGGGTTCAGTGCAATGAGCGGAGAAACTCCATTGGACAGCAGGGTCCCTTGGGGCAGTTAGGTAGTGTTGGGTTTGCTTCTCAGCTCTTCCATGTGCAATTAGGTGACCTTCACCATGTTATGTAACGTGGCAGAGAATGCTGTGCTCCTCAATATCTGGGTTTCCCCTGTCCTTCCTGGCCCACTTTTAGGCTTCATTTTCCGCATGCAGATAGGTGGGGCTGCATGTGTAAACTGAGTTTGGGCCGCTGGAATATGAGTGGGCATGAAGTTTGCCACTTGGCCTCTAGAGCCGTTTGTGGGACTCTCCATGCTTTGTCCCTTCTCTCAGGTGCCAGATGGATGTCTATTATCCAGTGGAAGGAGCTTAGATCCCTGACTCATAGAGCACAGCCTCTATGCTCCTGCCCCCAAACCTCATTGGCCAAATTGGATTGTGACACAAAAGGGAAATGGACCTTTACTGTGTTAAGCCCCAGAGATTTGGGTACTGTTTGCTACAACAGTTAGCATACTCTTTTTTTTTTTTTTTGCGGTATGCGGGCCTCTCACTGTTGTGGCCTCTCCCGTTGCGAAGCACAGGCTCCGGACGCGCAGGCTCAGCGGCCATGGCTCACGGGCCCAGCCGCTCCGCGGCATGTGGGATCTTCCCGGACCGGGGCACGAACCCGCGTCCCCTGCATCGGCAGGCGGACCCTCAACCACTGCGCCACCAGGGCAGCCCCCTTAGCATACTCTTAACCAATACACTTCATTTCTCTGAACTTCAGATTTCTCATTTGCAAAATAGGGATAGTGATTCTGACCTCAAAGGGTAGTGATGAGGATTAAGGAAATACACAGTATGCTTTTGTATCCCTGATTATTATAATTCTTTTCCAAAACTGGTATAAAATCCTGATAACGCAGTTATTCCTGATACACGTGCCTTCTAAATACTGTAATCAGCAGGCTACACAGACCACTGTCCCTTGTTGACTATTTAAAGGACTTGGTAAAACTATATATTTTTACAGACCGTTATTTTGTAATTTGGAAAACTGTCTTTGCTACCGTGCAGGGCCCTTTGGACATACGAAAACCCATACTGCCAGAGCAGTGAAGATGGGCTCCCTCGATGACTTTCATGAGGGCCAACCTTGTTTCTAGAGTAAGATATGCTACAGATGTCTTAGGAAAAAATACTTTATTAAGAACAAACGACCACTTGGAGGTGGTAGTGGAGATAATTGGCCAGGTAGGCTTTTAGGTGCATCCATGGCCAAATCTGCTTTATCCTGGACTGATCTTTACACCTTCCCTTTCTCCCCTTCCTCAGCTCTTCCTCAGCTCCCACAATCTGGCTTTTGCCCCAGCCACTTCATGAAAACCTCTTTTGCAATGGTCACTAATGATCTAATTGCTAACATCCAGTGGTCTCTTTTTAGTTTTCACTCAGCTGTGTTTCTTGCAATTTTGACACTGTTGACCATTTTATTTTCTCACGCCTTCCCCTTTTGCTTTCAAGGTTTAATCTCTCTTATCTTTCTCATTAGCTTTTACTGCCTCTCAGCCTCTATCCTTGATTCCTTTTGCTAATGCTGAATGTGTATGTTTCCTAGGATTCTCACCCTCTTTGCTTTTCCTTGGTTGATCTGATCCGTTAGGTTAGGCCTTGACTACCAGCTGCACCCATCTTTCTCCAGCCTGTGCCCTCTCCTGAGATCTGGACCCTTTGCCTACTAGACATTTCCTATGGTGGGTCCTGTAACCATCTCAGCCTCAATATTTTTGCAAACAGATTTAAATACACAAGCTCCCCACCTCCCTGGCCACATTTTGCTCCATTATTTTTATAGGAAGGATTTGCCTTGTAGTTAACTCTGATTTTTTGTCTTGCTGATAATATTCATTAATTCATTTGCTTTTAGCAAATATGCATTCAATGCCTACTATGGCTAGGCCTAGTGCTAGGGCCTGGGGAAAGAGTGGTGTGTAAAGCAGATACAGTCCCTTGCCTCATGGAGCTTAGTTAGCAGTCCCCAAGTTTGGACAATTGTGTATTTTCATAGATTATTTCCTTTAATCCTCATAATAAAACTAAGTAGGTAGGTACAAATATTATCCCCATTTTAGAAACAAGGAAACCAAGGTTTAGATAAATAACTTGCCCAAGGTCACCCAGCCATCAAGCGACCTGCTGGATGCCTGATTTAACTATTATGATATATAGTACCGTCCCTTTCTCTACTGCTTGTATCTGTGGTGAATTCCTTCCTTCCTTCCCATTTCTATTGCTGTTTCCCCAACCTTCACTTAACCTTTATAATTTAGCATTTGGATTTTTGTCATGGATTTCCTCTCTGGTCCATTCTCTACTACTCCTCTGCCAGAGCCATCTTTATGAAAGAGAGGTATGATCATAATACATTTTGCATCAACTCTTAGTCATTACCCATCACTGGTGGGATAAAGTCTAAATTTCTTAACATTGCTTCCTAGGTCTTTCTCAATTTAATGCTAAACTACCTTTCTATTCATTTAATCATTATTTATTGAGTACTGTTGTAGTTGCTGGAATGGCAAAATCACATAAAAAAGCCTGCTTACTAGAGCTTGTAGTCTATTGAGGGAGAAGTCAATAAACATGTAAGGAAATATATATCAGATGTTCATAAGCATAATTAAGGAAAATAAAACAGGATAAAGGGAGAGGGAGTGATGGAGTGGTGTGTGTACAGATGAGTGTGTGTAAAGTATTTTGAGTGAATTGGTCCAGGAAAGACTGTCTTTGATGAGGTAATGTTTGAACAGGGATCTGAATGAAGTGACATGAGCCATGCAGATATCTGGTGTCAGAGCGTACCAGGCAGAGTCGATACTGTGGTCTCCAGTCCCGGCCACTGCTGTCCTGTGGGCAGTCACGCCAAACCCCTCTCTGTTCCCAGAGTCAGGCAAGTGCTGTCACACCTCCAAGTCTTTGCATGAGTTATTCCATCTACCTGGAATGCCTCCTCTTTCCTTTTTCTCTGCCTGATTTATTTTATACTGTCATTTCCCCACATCTCTGAAAATATTTGAAGTGGTTTACATTCAATACTGTGTATCAAGCTTAGGTAAATTGTAGCTAGGAGTGTAGGACCAGGAGGAAGCTTAGTGGGTTAGTCTATAGAGCAGAGAGTCTGCTCTCTCTTTCTCTTTATAAAATACAATATAATATAATAATATACAATGTATAATATAGTAATATTTTATATATTATATACAATACATAATATGCACAATACAACAAATAATAATTTTATAACACTATAATATATATTATGTATATTATATAATATATAAAGATATGTTGTATATTTATATAGGATATATATATAATTATATTTTATAAGTATAATAAAGATAAGTTGTAAATTTGGCCCCAAGCTTCATGACAGCCAGAGCAACAATATCACTTACAAAATGTTACTGTCAGTGGTGAAAAAGCCCTCTAGATTTTAGCAGGAAAAACAGTTTTTCTAGATCCCAAAGAGTGTGTTGTGTTCTGCCAGTCTTCACGGGGGGGTTACTAAGGGGTGAGGTAGACACTCCCCTACATCATAACACAAATGCTAGAGGTGTCCTTACAATGTCTCCCCTTGTAAGATCCGGACACGATCTAAACGGCAACTTCATGACAGCAGTTCTGGAGGGGATTTAAGTAAGGCAGTTTTAGTTATGGCTAAATCCAGGCATAAAATCCAAAATATTTTTTGAAGATTGAATAAACGGCATGTACTTCAGACAATACTTCTGTTAAACTGGGCGTCTGCTGAAATACTTTCAAAGTATTGTAGCATCTCAGGTTATCTGCTGTTGTTATTTATTTATTCAGGTGCTGTTGATAAGAGGGGATTGAGTGGTATGTTTTTAGCTGATCTAGGAAGAAAAATCTGATGTTTCTCAGTGGTTCTCCACTTCATATCTCTAATAAAATGGTTCTACATCTAGGTTTTTAAAAACTATATTTGCAGTGTTTTATGAGTGCAATTCAGAATATTAAAAACATGTATACGTTTTAGGAAAATTATGAGAAGAGTGTTGACCTCATGGGCCCCTGGAAAGGTCTTGGGGACACTTTGACAATTGTTATGTTTGCACAATGTATCTGGACTGATTTTTTTTTTTTTTTTTTTGAGAGAGCGAGCCAGGAGGATATCTGGAGGAAGAGCAGAACAAGCAGAGGGAAAAGCAAATGCAAAGGCCCTGAGGTGGAAACATACTTGAGACAGTCCAAAAATGTTAGGAGGCTGAGGGTGGCTTGGAGCGAAGTGAGGGCGGGGGGAGTAAGTAGCAGGGAAGACCCCAAGAGAGGGCAGGGGTACACGACAGACATGTTGTGATGATTTCCATGAGACAATATACATATTTAGCCTGGTGGCTGGTATATAATTAACATTTAATAGGCTAGTTATCATAGTATTATTAAAGGAATACAGTTGCAAGTTTGATCTTTAACATAAAAGCAGCCTCTAAAACAAACTCTTTAGAAGTAGGAGAGACATGGAGCCGTAGCTACAGAGAGACCTAGGGGTCAAGTGAGGGCTTCTTTAAAATAGTGAAATGATTCTTTTTTTTTAGGAGAAAGAAGAGAATATCGGTGGTCTGAGGAGAATAATCCAGTTGAGAGGGAAGGTTAGATGACGCAGGAAAGAGAGGAAGATTCCTGGAGCAATGTTCTTAAATACGTGAGGCAAGATGGGATCTTGTGAGTAGCTGGGAGCTCCTTTGCTGGGAGCAGGGCAGTTTATCCATAGTATTGGGTAGATGCAGTGGTAGGCGTTTCTGGAAGTTCTTTTCTGAGTCTTTCAGTTTTCTTAGTGGAATAAGAAGCTGGATCCTCAGCTGAGAAGATATTAGCGATCCGAAGAGAGAGGAAAAGGTATGAAATACTTGAATGGGAGAGTGGGAAAGTGAATGGAGTAGAGAAATATGGTGTGAATATCAAGTGGCATTTAGGGCACACCTGAAGTGAGGGGCCGTGAGTTTAAGGTAAGCACTGCCAGCCTGGTATGGGACCCTGTTTGGCTGCAAGGGTATAAGCACGGAATAAGTGGAGAATTGGATTAAACCAGGGTTAAGGTTTGTCTCTGTAAATATGGCAAAGCAAACGGGGACGGGGAGATTGAGGGTGGATACGGAGAGATTATCATGACGAGCTCTGGCGTTTGTGTTAGGCATACAATGAGTGCTTGAAGCAGGTCCTAGGAAGTAAGGGTGGGACCCAGCGGCTAAGGAAGGGTGGAAGGGAAAATCATTGCAGAGTTAAACTTTAGTCATTCAAATTAAAAAAGAAGAAGAAAGAAGATAAAAGAAAGACTACCCAAAGAAGCTGTCCAGTTTTAATTATTTTAAATATGTTTTACAGACGCATTACTAATAGGTTTTCCTGGGGAAGTCTCGAGATCATGTACTCACAGCTTGTGTCCCTCCATCAGTAAAGTCCAGAGAATATTTTATGTAGAACATGAAACAAACAGTTCCTCAAAGAAATAAATAGATCTGGTTTGGAATTTTTTTAAATCATGCAAATGAAACCCTAACATGCATGAAGTAACCCATGAGTCCCAGTTCCAGCTCTTATTGGTTAACTTACAGGACCTCTCTAAGCTTTGGTTTCCTTGTATTAAACCGTATTAAAGCTCTTGTGAGGATCAAGTCTTTAGCTCAATGCCTGGCACACAGTAAATGCTAGTAAATGTTACCTATGTTATTCAAGCATCTTGAGGTGAATGGCCCTTTTTCAAGAAGGTGCCTCTGTGCTTACAAGTATATAAGTGAGTGAGGTGCTAGTGAAATCTTCAGTCATGGTGAAAAAAATTTCAGGCTTATTCTGCCTTTGGCATGCCAGAGCTCAGAGCTGTTTGACTGTAAACCTTTTTGTAAGTTGGGAAGTTTACAGAGATTTTATCATAAATCTAGTTAAGATTCCACAGCAAAGGGAGGAATGTTGAAGGAGGAGATTCAGCTTTCCCCTGGTACCACTTCTGCCTTATCATCACCCATACCTGTCGTAACAGTTCTAAATTATTCCCATTTGAGTATTCATGGTCTTTCCCCTCCTCCTCTTAAAGAAGAAGCCCTCTAGCTTGTTGGACCAGCTTCTTCATTCTCCTTGGTTATGGAGCAGGAGAGTAGATGTGATGAACCGACAGGAAAAAATTCCCTATACGGCATCAGTGCCTTAAAGATCTTACTATATGTGGTATAATTGAGAGGCTGGGATGAACAGGAAGTCACATGTGCTTGGCTTTATTCTTAAAGCAAACTGTGAGCATGTGCGAGACATTCTTTGGGAAATATGTGGGCAAAGGAAGAGGACTGGGGTCCTATGTGAGCAAGTGAGAGAAGTAGCCAGTAAAATATGGATCTCTGTCATCATTGTGATTCCATGTATATCTACGGGCTGATAAAGCCTGGGGACTTGATGTACACTTTAATTCACCATCTGTAGTATACTATGAGCATGTTATATATAAAATATTTAAATTATAAAGCAGTGTACACCCATGTTCATGGCAGCATTATTCATAGAAGCCAAAAAAATGGATGGATGAGTGGGTAAACAAAATGTGGTCTATACATACAATAGGGTATTGGCCTAAAAAAGGAAAGAAATTCTGACACTGCTACAACATGGATAAACCTTGAAGACATTATGCTAAGTGAAATAAGCCAGCCACAGAAGGACAGATACTGTATAATTCTACTTACGCGAAGGCCCTAGAGTAATCAAACTCAGAGAAACAAAAAATAGAATGGTCGGTTCCAGGGGCTGGAAGGAGTGGGGGATGGGGAGTTAGTGTTTAATGGGTACAGGGGTTCAGTTTTGCAACATGAAATCGTTCTGTGGATGGATGGTGGTGATGGTCGCACAACAACATGCGTGTACTTAACACAAGTGAACTGTACACTTAAACGTGGTTAAGATGGGGCTTCCCTGGTGGCGCAGTGGTTGAGAGTCCGCCTGCCGATGCAGGGGATCCGGGTTCGTGCCCTGGTCCGGGAAGATCCCACATGCCGCGGGGCGGCTGGGCCCGTGAGCCGTGGCCGCTGAGCCTGCGCGTCCGGAGCCTGTGCTCCGCAACGGGAGAGGCCACAGCAGTGAGAGGCCCGCGTACCGCAAAAAAAAAAAAAAAAAAAAAAACATGGTTAGGATGGTAAATTTTACATTATGTGTATTTTACCACAATTAATACAAATTATAAAGCAAGCTTCATAGGAACAGCCCACTATAAACTAAAATACTAATATTACAAGAAATTTTTAGTGAAACACTCAAGAAATGTGCAGAACATCAAGACAATTATGAAAACATCAGGAAAACTAGGAAACTTTGCTGAGGGACAAAAAGAATTCAAATGAATGGTCTAAGTTTTACCTAATTTATCTGTAAATTTTACACAATTACAAATACATTTGCTATTGGGATTTTGGCTTACTGAAATGATCTGAAAGGTCATGCAATAATATCTAGTTACATATTGAAAAAGAAGAGTAATGAAGTGGGCCTTAACCAATCAGATGTAATTAAACCTAGCACAAAGCTACCAAAAAATTAATGTGGCTTTGATATGGGAATAAAGTGAGAGATCAGTGGAACAGAATAAAAAGTCCAGAAACTTGCCCATAAATATATAAGAATATATTTTACTATACAGATAACATTTCAAATCAGTGGTGAAAAAGATGGATTACTCAGTAATTCCTCTTGTGGCAACTAGCTCACCATTTAATTAAAAAAACTGGAAGCCCAATCCTTACCTCACACTATGGACTACATAGTTTCCAGATGGGTTAAAGATCAAATGTATAATAATTAAATCATAAAAGTACTAGAATTCATAAAGGTAAGTAATTGCATAGTCTCAGGGTGAGGGACAATTTTAAAATGTGATACTAAGGAAGAAAACAGAAAGTAAAAGCTTGTTGAATCCTGACATGTTGAAACTCACCATGAACCAAGTTGCAAGGCAGATGATTTCCCAAATTACTCCTGTGTTTAGCTAGAAAAATTCTCATTCTGAAAAGGGAACCCTCCTACCCTGTTGGTGGGAATGTGAATTGGTACAGCCTCTATGGAAAACAGTATGGAGGTTCCTTAAAAAACTAAAAATAGAGCTACCATATGATCCAGCAATCCCACTCCTGGGCACATATCTGGAGAAAACCATAATTTGAAAAGATACATGCACCCCATTGTTCACTGCAGCACTGTTTACAATAGCCAGGACATAGAAGCAACCTAAATGTCCATCGACAGAGGAATGGGTAAAGAAGAGGTGGTACATATATACAATGGAATATTACTCAGCCATAAAAAAGAATGAAGTAATGCCATTTGCAGCAACATGGGTGCAACTAGAGATTATCATACTAAGTGAATTAAGACAAATATCATATGATATCGCTTATATGTGGAATCTAAAAAAAGGGTACAAATGAACTTATCTACAAAGCAGAAATAGAGTTACAGATGTAGAAAACAAACTTATGGTTACCAGGGGTAAGGGGGAGAGGATACATTGGGAGATTGGGATTGACATATACACAGTATTATATATAAAATAGAAAACTAATAAGGAACTACTGTATAGCACAAGGAACTGTACTCAGTACTCTGTAATAACCTATATGGGAAAAGAATCTAAAAAAGAGTGGATGTATGTATACGTATAACTGATTCACTTTGCTGTACACTTGAACTAATACAACATTGTAAATCAACTATACTCTAATAAAAATTAAAAAAAGATTCTCATTCTATGTTTATGACACAAATGTCCAATAATAATAAAGCATTGTTTAAATGATTATGCTATATCCATATCAAAAAATCACTGTTTCTTCAGGTGCACAGTGCCTGGCAGAAAGAAGTTGTTCAGGAGGTACATAAATGAACAAACAGACAAATTAATTCACATCATGTTGACATGGAAGATACCCACAATATAATGGACAGAAAAAGGAGATTATAATACCATCTGTAGCCATGTGTAGCCCCGTGGAAGGAGATAACAGAGATACAGTGGTTTCTCATTGTATTACAGATTTATGGATATTTACTCTTTTCTCTTTATTTCTATTTTTAAATTCTTTTTACAGGTAACATGCTTGCATTTGTAATAAGAAATAACTTTAGTTTTTAAATTTGGATATATCTTATTACAGAAAAATGCAAAAAAAATTTTGAATTCTCATACACCAACGGAATTCAAATACCACTCAGTGTGCATTAATAAAATGTGTCTGATAAATAAGTGGCATAATACTTCATATTTCTAGAGGTGAATTAAACATTTCTGTAGGAATAATCAAAGGTGGATGGTATTATTCACCTAGCAGCATGCATTAATTTTTCTTCTTCTGTGTAAAGGAATAATTGAATAATAATTCAGCAATTTATCATTTCTGTAAAAGTAAAGTCAAACAAAAAACCCCTACAGGTGTGATCCATACTTATAAATAAGATTACTATAAAGATGTTATTGAGACGTTAGAAGCTGGAAGTCTGCATAAGCTAATAAAATCAATAGCCCTTAAAAAGGGTGGTTAAAATTTGCCAGATTTGTAAATATGGCTTGTAAGCTGAACATACCTTAAGACTGACCTAGGCTTTTAATTTGTTTCTTTTCATAAACTGAATATTAGCTCTTCCAATTTTTGATAATAAAAAGCCTTGGCTATTGGTAACATTTCTAAAACTTATTTGAACAAAAAATACTTAGCAAATTATAATGTATTGAAAGAACACCAATAGGAACTTGTCTGACAAAATGTACTCCTTTTGTGAAAAATTCCCTTCTTTCAGCCCCTGACACAGAGTATAAGCATGTCAATTAGAAATGCTTCATATGCAGAAACCATTAAACTTTATCAATAATTTGACATTATAAGACAAAATACATGGCCCAAGTCAGTGATAACATACATCAAATGACAAATATTAGTGAATTGCTGCCTTTGCGTCACTGTGAGGTCAGAAGTCATACCTTCAGGTATCTGGCAATCTTCAGTGCAACTTGCTGACATCATTGTGTAACACAGCACAACATTTAGTATAATTTTTCACAGAATAAACAATACTACTTGCATTTACTTAACATTTTATGTAATGGATGCTCATTATTCACATGGGTTCTGTATTTGCTAATTCACCTACTTGCTAAAATTTATTTGTAACTCCAAAGTCGGTACTTGCGGTGCTTTGGTGGGCATTTCCGGACATGCATAGAGTGGTGGAAGATTTGAGTTGCTTCACGTGCGTGGCCCCAGCTGAGACTGAACCAGGTGAAAACCTACCTTCCCATACAGTAAACATATGTCCTTTGTGTTATCTATTTAGTGAGATATTTTTCACATTTTTGTGTTGTCTCTTGGTGATCTCGCTGTTTGAAATGGGCCCCAGGCATAGTGCTGAAATGCTGTCTCTAGTTTCTAAAAGCAAGAAGGCTGCAGTGTACTTTATGGAAAAAAATGTGTGAGTTGGCTAAGCTTCCTTCACGTTTGAGTTATAGTGCTATTGGCCATAAGCTCAGTGTTAATGGACCAACAATATATTTTAGAAGAAACACATAAAACAAGGTTATGTATTGATCAGTTGATGGAAAGTCTCATAGGAACTTAATCCTGCATTTCCCCTTGGAGCTATGGTTCAGTATTTGCTAATTCAGTGTTCACAGCAACTTTTTTTTTTTTTTTTTTGAGTTTTGAGGTGTTTTCTTTCTTCTTTCTTTTGTTTCTGTTCTATTCAGTTTTATATTTTTAAAACAATTTTTTACTGAGTTATAATTGACATTATATTAGTTTCAGGTGTCACATGATTCACTGTTTGAATGTATTGCAAAATGATCACCACTATAAGTCTAGTTAACATCTGTCACAATGCAGAATTACAAATATTTTTTCGTTGTGATAAAGGCTTTTAAAATTGACTCTCTTAGCAACTTTCAAATATGAAACACAGTATTATTAACTATAGTCACCCTGCTGTACATCACATCTTCATGACTTATTTATTTAGAATTGAAAGTTTTTGTGCCTTTTGACTCCCTTTACATATTTGGCCCCCTGCCCTGCCCTCGGCAGCCACCAATCTGTTTTCTGTATCTGTGAGGTTTTTTTTTTGGCTTTTGGTTTTGGTTCTTGTTGTGTTGTTGTTTAGATTCCACATATAAGTCAGATCATACAGTATTTGTCTTTGTGTGACTTATTTTACTTAGCATAATACCCTGAAGGTTCATGTATGTTGTCACAAATGGCAAGATTTCATTCTTTTTTATGGCTGAACAGTATGTCCATCGATGCATGAGTGGACAAAGAAGATGTGATCACACCTTCTTTGTCCATTCATGCATCGATGGGCATTTAAGTTGTTTCCAAATCTTGGCTGTTGTAAGCAATGCTACAATGGACATGGGGGTGCATGTATCTTTTTGAGTTAGTGTTTTTGTTTTCTTTGGATAAATACCCAGAAGTGGAGTTGGTGAATCATATGGTAGTTCTATTTTTAATTTTCTGAGGAAACTCCATGCTGTTTGCCATAGGGGATGCACCAATTTACATACCCATCAATATTGCACAAGGGTTCTCTTTTTTCCACTTTCTCACCAACACTTGTTATTTCATGTCTTTTTTTTTTTCATGTCTTTTTGATAATAGCCATTCTAACAGGTGAGGTGATATCTTATTGTGGTTTTCATTTGCATTTTCCTAATGATTAATGATGTTGAGTGCATTTTCATGTACCTGTTGGTCATCTGTATGTCTTCTTTGGAAAAATGTCTATTCAGATCTTCTGCCCATTTTTTAATCATATATATATATTTTTTGCTATTGAATTGTGTGAATTCTTTATATACTTTGAATATTAACTCCTTATTAAACATATGATTTGCAAATATTTTCTCTCATTCTGCAGGTTGTCTTTTCATTTTGTAGATTGTTTCTTTTACTGTAAAGAAGGTTTTTAGTTTGATGTAGTCCCACTTGTTTATTTTTGCTTCTGTTGTCTTTGCTTTTGGTGTCAGATCCAAGAGATCATTGTCAAGACAGATGTCAAGGAGCTTTCACCTATGTTTCCTTCTAGGAGTTTTAGGTTTCAGGTCTTACATTCAAGTCTTAAATCATTTTGAGTTGATTTTTGTGTATGGTGTAAGATAGTGGTCCAGTTTTATTTTTTTGCATGTGGCTGTCCAGTTTTCCCAACACCATTTATTGAAGAGACTGTCCTTTCCCCATTGTATATTCTTGGCTACTTTGTCGTAAATTAATTAACCATTTATGCATGGGTTTATTTCTGGGCTCTCTATTCTGTTTCATTGATCTATGTGTCTGTTTTTATGCCAATAAAATACTCTTTTGATTACTGTAGCTTTGTAATATAGTTTGAAATCAGGGAGCATGATGCCTCCAGTTTTGTTCTTCTTTCTCAAGATTGCTTTGGCTATTTGGGGTCTTTTGTTGTTTCCATGGCAACTGTATAGAGCACTACTGCTAATAATGAGAATCAACTGTATATTAAACCACTTGAAAGGAAAAATATCACTAATGTCTATGTTTTTCAAGGAAAACTGAAATGTGCTATGGAGTCCAGTTTAGAAAATGATTCTGCAAGAAAGCATCTATTAAAATACTTAATTTTGTTGAGCTCCTTATTTTTGTTCTTCAGGAGAAAAGAATTATCAGAGATTTTAAAAGTACTTTTTATTATCCATGAAAGCAAAGCCAGTATTTGAGTTGAAACCCATCACTTCAGAACCCATCAAATCAGAATAGTGTACTAAAAAAATCTGTTCTGTCAGAAGAGAAACTAGTTTGTGTTTTAATTTTCAACACACTCAAAAGAGGAATTTTGAAGGTAGAACACAGAATTACTCATTTCGTTAAGAGGACCCATTTTTCTCTACACCAAACACATATTTGACTTTGAGATAATCTGTTCATGTCATAGAAAAATGGCTTTTGTCCCAGAAAGATCATAAAGGCTTGAAATAACAAATAGATATCATTGTGTGTGTTGACCTCAACACCTTATATTAGTTCTTAATCTTTGGGTTTAATTATTAATTATTGCTACACTTGATCTAGCAATCAATTATACATTTCTCACTCCTATGTTGGTTTAATTTAAAAGGAACCACTCTGAGACTAGATATATTCTTAGAGACAGAAGGATACAGTTTACTTTTGTTTTTATCAATTACATTTTATTTCCTTTTCCATATCATAATGGCACTTCTGGGATCACTACTCACTGTGTTTATGTAATAGATTCCTGAAGGGGTCTTTAAAAATAGGGGCTATTATTTTGCTTCTGCAAGTTCATATTACTTAATGTCTGAATTACAAGAAAAAATTTTATTATGAGGTCTCTTTCCCTATTAAGTTTATATTTGGACAGTTAATAAGCAGGTATACTGAAATGCTATATAACATAACTGCTCCTTTAAGGCAGTAGAGTGTGGTGATTAAGGACACTTTGTTTTTTGAGGAAGGCCTGGTCTTGAATCCCAGTTATCCAACTTACTATCTGAGTGACTTTGGGAGAGTGACTTAATCTCTCTCAAGCAATCTCATCACTAAAATTGGGAAAATAATAGTACCTACCTCATGGGGTTGTTGTGAGCATTTAAATAAGATAATAGGAGTATTTAGAACAGTGGCCAGAACATAATTGTTACTTAATAGTGGTCAGTTATTATGTTAATATTAAAGGAATATAGATAATGTACCATAGCAAGTTTGATGTTTAAAATAAAATCGGCATCCAAAACAAACTTTACTGTGTGATTATCAAGAAAAAAGAATGTTTACTTTGCAAAGAAACATAGATCTGCCCATTGTCATCAGACAGTGGCATCCCATTAGTTCTGTTTTAAATAGTTTCTAAATTTACTACATTGTGAAATCTCATTATGAAAGCCTAGACAAGGCATTGTCTACTGTAGTTTTGTTTATAATCAACCTCTTATAGGACATAATGTTTTTTACCAATGAGTTTTTAAACAAAGGAAAAATTATCTAAGATTCTCTTCTCCCCTCAGATGTCTCCTTCTTAGTGAGACCTGCTCTGGCAAAGCCATGCGAAGTTGCAAACCCCACCCGGTCTGGCATGCTCCAATTTCCTTTCCTTCTCTCTTGTTTCCCTTAGCACGGATTACTGTCTGATACCTACGTTGTACATTTATTTATTTTCTCTATTGTTCATCTTCTAACTCCAGAATGTAAACTCCATGGAGGCAGAGATATTTGTCTATTTTGTTTCCTGCTGTCTCCTGTGCCTAGAGCACTGCCTGTCCCATAGCAGTTGCCTAAAAAGTGTTTGTTGAACGAATAAGGAAATAGGTATAATTTTGAGAAATTCTTTCAAATATTTTAGTTGTTGTGGTAATATTCATCCTCCCCTTTGATATCTGTGTTGTAAGAGTAACTCAGTTTTAGACCAGGATCCTGCCTGATAGACACTCTCAATATTTTATAGCAGGGTATGAAGCCTATTAATCCCTTTTTTTTTTCTTTGCCATTTATTAAGGGTTCATTCTGTGCTGGTGATATAAAATTAGTAGAACATGTTCCCTTCTTTCATCAGAGGAGGCAGCCATGAGTACAAATGTAATATATATATGGTGACTGATGCATGCTATAAGAGGCCAACGTAGAGGGCACTCTTGGGTGGAAGGCTTCCAGGGGAGGTCACATTGAAGTGAATCTTGAACCGTGAGCACTAGAAGTCAGGCACCAGGGAAGAATGGCATTCTGACAAGACTGAACTGCATACTGGCTTTTTCTTCTAGTACTCTGCTATAATTCCTTTGTTACCCTTCCCTTAAGATGCTATTTTTTAGTGTCCACTGAATTCATGGAACCTTTTTCAAGGGTTCACACCGAACCATGGTGCTTTTGTTAGACTGTGTGTAACAGGAAAGAGTAATTAGAAAATTTACTAAGTTCTGTTTATACTCATTATGATCTAGTTGAATTAAAGATTTTTCTTTTCATTGAGTCATTATGGTTTTAAGATACACAGTAGAAAATCCCTAACAGTTGAAGGATGCTGGTTCATTTGCATTTTTGTGTTTTGGAGAGAATTATTACAGAAGTTATGTGTGTTTCTGAAAGAGTAACTTAGGCATATTAAGTAATTCTTCAAAACATGATTTTTGCCATTTAAACCCTATTATTCTTACAGTTTCATATCTTCTGTAAGGTCACCACATTTACCAAAATCTATATCCTGAGGATGATGAAAGTTCAGGTATCTCACACAAAATCAGTTGTGAAAAGCACTAAATTTCATCTTCCCTTTCTCCTTTGAATAAATTATAAACAAAAGAAATATTTGTAAACTTTTTATTTATCAGTGGCATGTTAAGATAACTATTAAGAAGACACTTGAAACAATCTGCATTATGGAAGGGAAAAAAAGGCATTCTTACCCTACCTTGGCTTATGCGCTATAACGTATCTGCGTATCCCCTGACTCAGATAATGTTTCAAAACAGGCTACCGTCCAGTATCCATCCGTCCGTTCATCCCCAAACAGCTTGAGCGTAGGAACTATTTATGTGCTGGAATTACAAAGATTAATAAAACACATCTCCTACATTTTAGCTGTTCACTATCTGATGTGACTTTTTTTTTTTTTTTTTTTTTTTTTTTTGCCTCACTGTCGTGGCCTCTCCCGTTGCGGAGCACAGGCTCTGGACGCGCAGGCTCAGCGGCCATGGCTCACGGGCCCAGCCGCTCCGCGGCATGTGGGATCTTCCCGGACCGGGACACGAACCCGCGTCCCCTGCATCGGTAGGCGGACTCTCAACCACTGCGCCACCAGGGAAGCCCTGATGTGACTTTTTAATGTTGAATAATACCTCAGAACTTACTTCTAATAAATCCATAGTTTGATCTAACAAAACAATTTTTGGAAAAATGGAATTGAATATATGAAGGTATATGTCATTCTTGAAATGAATAGTACCTGGTGCTTTGTTTCACACCCAGCATTAGAGAGGCAATGCATGGTAATGAATAATGTTGAGTTTTTAAGGACATACAAAGGCCCTTCTGCCTCTTATACTTGCTGGTTGTATGACAGTAGATAGTTAACATCTTTTAGCTTCAGTTTCCTAACTTTAAAACTGAGATAATTCAGTTCAGCTTTTGGGGTTGTTATGAGGATTAAATGAGATGAGATTTGGAAAAGTGAGCTTCAGTTTGCTTTCTGTATCTTTTGTACTGTTTCCTGCTTTAGGTCATATTTCTGCAATATGTTAAATAAGTTCACGTTTAAATTTACTAGTGTTGGGTAAGCTGGGACGAAGTGAGAGAGTGGCAAGGACATATATACACTACCAAATGTAAAATAGATAGCTAGTGGGAAGCAGCCGCGTAGCACAGGGAGATCAGCTCGGTGCTTTGTGACCACCTAGAGGGGTGGGATAGGGAGGGTGGGAGGGAGGGAGACGCAAGAGGGAGGAGATATGGGAACATATGTATATGTATAGCTGATTCACTTTGTTATAAAGCAGAAACTAACACACCATTGTAAAGCAGTTATAGTCCAATAAAGATATTTAAAAAAATGTACTAGTGCAATAATCCTTCCAATTTGGCAATACATTTAGGATATTAATTTTCAGGCTGGCAGGTTTATGGTGGTTATGCTGCTACATTGTGTCTCACTGTTTAAAGTGAAGGAACTTTGAAATATTTACTTGATTTTAAAAGTGTGTCTTCTGGAACTAAGGACATCAATGAATAAGACATCTAAGTGTAAAAGTGCAGTACGTACTTGGCTTGACTTTTGCCATCATTATTTTTGTACCGTCGTTAATCTGTACGTAAAATGCTGTCATTCCCTTCCCTTAATTTGCAAATCTTTCAGAAGCCCCTTTGAAATTTAGCCCTCAATAGATTTGTCAACTAGTCCCCATAGCTTCTGCCCGTTTGTTTAGACTACTTAAATGTTACTTACTAATGTCTATGGGTTGCTGGAGCCACCAACTGAAATTTAAGGAGGGTGAAGGTGGGGACTCTCTTAGTAACGGCCTGATGCACCGATGGCTGTTCATCCATTATCATAGTTTCCACATCAGCACTTGCTGGTACCTGTTTCAGCAGCTTCTTCCTACTCTTTCCTGTTTTCAGGCTGCTGTCTACATTCTGCAAACTCACTGGCACTTCAGTACCCTCCCTGTTAACTATTTCCATCCTTGATTTCTATGCTCCTAATTGAACCTTCCTGTTTTTATTTATTTATTTATTTATTTGCCGGCGTTGGGTCTTCATTGCTGTGCGTGGGCTTTCTCTTGTCGCAGAGAGCGGGGGCTACTCTTCGCTGTGGTGCGCGGGCTTCTCGTTGTGGTGGCTTCTCTTGTTGTGGAGCACGGGCTCTAGGTGCGCGGGCTTCAGTAGTTGCGGAGTGTGGGCTCAGTAGTTGTGGCTCGTGGGCTCTAGAGCGCAGGCTCAGTAGTTGTGGCGCACGGGGTTTGCTGTTCCGTGGCACGTGGAATCTTCCCGGACCAGGGCTTGAACCGGTGTCTCATGCGTTGGCAGGCGGATTCTTAACCACTGCACCACCAGGGAAGTCCCCTGTTTTTATTTTTGAAGGCTCTAAATCTCCTGAACCATTTTAAACAATGTATAATGTACTAAGCTTTAAATCTCACTCAATAATACCTTTTTCCAGAATAGTTTAAGGAAGAACAGACTTTCAATGTTTGTAGACATGGGGAGAAGGAAAGATTCAGGAAAGGCAAATGAAACAGGAAGAGGCCATGGGAAAGATGAGCACATGTGGAGGAACTGGCCTTAAAAAAAGAGAAAGGATGCAAGTTCTGACACAAAAGGGAAGGCAGAGAGCAGATGCACAGAGCACTTTTCAGGAGGTAACAGATGGGGTGAGACAGCAAAGTTCACAGAGATTCCAAATCTTCGCAGTCTCCTTATTAAAGGAAGAAAAAGTTGTAGTGAGAATTTTGTGGAGTAATGAAAGTTTTTTTGGAACAGTTATTCTTGAAAATGTGCAAAGGTGTTCACTAAAAATGAATGAAAGTGGAGTTAGTATTAGTAAAGAGTGGGCTAAACTCGGAGCAGATTCAAGTACAAATTTTTACGACTTTCAAAACACACAGACTGCAGCCTGATAAAATAGTCTGTGGGGTGCTAGGAAGCATGGAGATGGATCCAGTGAGAAAACAAATGCCACCAACAACCAAGGTGTACTCAGAATTCCTCCTCATGATTGTGTAGGGGCAGTGTTTGCCTCTAATTCAACCAGCTTTTTTGTAAGCATCCGTCAATCAAGACCAATGAAAACCACTTCTTATATAATTTATTACATGTATCATTTTCAATTTTAACTAATTGTTAATATAACCCCATAACAGGAAGTAACTGATTTCTGTTTTTAAATCTTGTGATATTCAAAAACTACCAAATGTAAAACAGATAGCTAGTGGGAAGCAGCCGCATAGCACAGGGAGATCAGCTCGGTGCTTTGTGACCACCTAGAGGGGTGGGATAGGGAGGGTGGGAGGGAGACTCAAGAGGGAGGGGATATGGGGATATATGTATGCAAATGGCTGACTCACTTCGTTGTACAACAGAAACTAACACAGTATTGTGAAGCAATTATATGCCAATAAAGATGTAGTAAAAAAAATAATAGCTTTTTCCTTTTAATATGAGCCCACTTTCAATGTGATTCCACTTTCCATTTTGGATCACTGTATATAATCCTCTTATAACCTTTTTTTTGGAAATTGCAGATGGAATTTGTAAATATTGTACAAATGGCTTTTATAAATAAATTTCTCAAAATTCAGTCTATGATTTGAAAAAACCAAGACTCTAGCCTCCTTAAAATAAGCTTAAAAAATTACTTGGCTAGTAAAAATTGTCATTCATGTTGTTTATAGCCTGTGTAACAGACAGCTGTGTTGGAAAGGAAACAGCTCAATTCTTTATTGGGCTACAGAATAAAAGTATTATTGCTGTAGACTGAATGTTTTTATCTCTACAAAATTCCTATGTTGAAACCTAATCCTCAGCGGATGGTATTTGGAGGTGGGACTTTGGGAGGTGATTAGGTTGTGAGGGTGGAGCCCTTATGAATGGAATTAGTGCCTTTACTGATGGGACCCCAGAGAGCTCCCTTGCCCCCTCTGCCATGTAAGGACACAGTGAAAAGACAGCTGTGCATGAACAGGAAACTGGCCCTCCCCAGACACTGAATCTGCTGGCTCCCTGATTTTGGACTTCCCAGCCTCTGCAACTGTGAGAAATAACTTTATGTTGTTTATAAGCCACTTAGTCTATGGCATTTTGTTATAACAGCCCATATGGACTAAGAGAATGATTATATAACAAAAAGAATTCAATGTGTGGTATATTTGGATGTATAATTTGTGCTAACATAGTAATTTATTTTCTATTACCTGTAATGGAAAACTTTCTGCACTGGAGTTTTGGACAATGACCAGCTGAAGAATGAAGAGAAAAATCAACCTCCAACATAGAGCTGGAAGGTGAAAGACAAAATATTTATATCAGTAGAGTGTTTTGTAAGAAAACATTATAATCTTTTTTATTGCCCATTTTCTAGAAATCTTACTGCTGTTCACATTTAGGTTAACCATGTATTCCCTACAGTTGACTATTCTAACTTTGTTTCTATTTTTTGTGAATGTGGAGTTTTCACATATAGTGTTGTGAATTTGATTACTTTATAAGTAATTTATGGCTCTTTTCCAAGAATACATAAGGAACAGAGTATTGTTTTAAAAAATGTGCCATTCAGATGTGCCAGTACAATTCATCCAAGGGAAGCACCTAAGGCCTGCTAGTTAAAATAATTTGATATAACTCCAGTTTCTATAGCATTGAGAAAGAAGTTATTAGAATGTTTTATGTGTTTTTAAATGTGTGTATGTGTGTGTTTTTCTTTTGGTGGTTTGTAACTAAGACTTGTATCCTGTTAAAATGAAAGTGGCCAAGGACAGAATATAGAATTATGCACCACTTTCTCTTTCTCCGTAATGTTTATTCACACTCTTTTCGCAGTGCAGTTCAGACATCCTTGTTGGTGCTTTTAAGTTGCTTGTATTTGTAATAATCCCTCCACTTGACCGTTTAATAAAATCTTTAACATACCCCTTGAGAAACTATAGTATATCAAAAGACTAGAAGATGCTTCTAGTCTTAATTAATCTGCCCATATTATGAATTTTTAACACTTTTTTTCTGATATGGTTTAGATCATCACTTTATTAATACTTAAAAGATGATGTTGCAAACTTGAGAATAGAAATACATAATTAGTAATTCTGTTTTAGAGCTTTTGAAAGCTTGTATGAAACTTTACTGTTGATTATAACTGATGGCACTTGGCTTAATGTTGCAATACTAAGAAATAATAAAGTCATTTACCCAAGAAATTTTAAAAGGATTAATAATATGTTCAGATAAGGAATGACAAATACAAATTTCTGAATATTGTTCATCTGAATAAGAACAGAAATTGGAAAGTAATTTTTATCATCTTTGGCCCTGTCCTTGAACTTTTATCTGTTTAATGGAAATGTTAGGGTGAATAAGGTCAGCCTATTTAGAAACATCTCAAACTAGTTTGACTTTTGGCTCAAGGCAGTCATCTGCTTTACCGGCTAAAGAAAATAGAAGAGACTGCTGACCATCAGGATTTGAATGTTACCTACTTCTATTTCCACCAGATAAATAAGGATGAAAATATCTAGCTATACGTGTTCCTGCAAGGGCAGTTTAAGATGATTGCATCAGCATTCTCAGTGGTTTTCCCAATTCCAGCCTTCCTTCTCCTCTAATCCTCTCTCTGCAGGTGAAATGATCTATTTATTTATTTCAAAGAGAAATATTTTTGGAAAAAGGTATAGAAAAAGTTAAAAGAAGATATTAGCCTTTCATATTTCTACTGTTCAGAACTAAACAACATGAGTATCTTGTCATATTTGCTTCCACTTTTTAAATTTGCTTAAACAAAATCACTGTATTTTTTTTTACAAAAAGAAATACGATACATGTGACTGTAAAGAATAAAAATAAATATAGTAAAGTACTGTACCAGTGTGTTTTCAGTGCAGGAAACAAAACATTCTAGGTATTTTAAACAGAAAGGGATTTAATTCAGGGAGTTGGGTCCTTACAAAAACCCCTGAGAGGCTGGATGAGTAAAACATAGAGGCAACCACTGGACTGTAAGCGTTTCAGTGCCATCAGGGGTCCGGAGGCTGCTGTTATTACTAGAAACACCTCTGCCACTGCCGCAGCTGTCTTATACCTACAAGTCCTTTTGAGAATGGCTCACGGGGTTTTTTTTTAACTTCTTTTTAGGTTTGGGAATGTCTGCCTGTTGTCTTTTTACATGAATCACTTGGCAGAATATAAGTCCCATCTTCCTTCCCTTCAAATTTTGTTCCATTGTCTTCGACTTTTGTATTGTGGAAAAATCTGAGAGCAGCCTGATTTCCTCACATTGCTTTTTCTATCTGGATGTCTGAATAATTCTTTCTTTATCCTTGAAGTTAAATTATGTAATGTCTTAGTTTTCCCTATACCCAAATAGAAAAATTATGTTTCTGTTTAAACACTGTTATTTAGATTTCTTTATCCTCACCTATTGGTGTCCTTTTCCTTTACGCTTTTTGACATGTTGCATTCCACAGAATAGCTCATGTTTTTCAGACCAAATGTAAGAGTATTAGGGAAGGCATTTAACTTTCCAGTTCTAGATCTAGTCTGTACCTTATGTCTGTACTTTATGAGGTGCTGAGTTTTCTGCCATACAGATATGTGAGTACTTGTTGAATGGCTTGGGTTTCTGTCCTCTGGGATAGAAGATTGGACTAGGTGACCAGTGACCCTTCCGGCTCTGATATTCCTCAATTAGTATTTTGTAACTAGGCAATATTCTGGTGAAATCCTTTGCTAATTATGCTTGTGGTAATGAGAATGAATGAACTAGTTCCAGTTCTTGATAATCTTTTGAAAACTAGCTTCTGAACCAATTCACCTTTTAGAAATCTTCCTCTAAGAGTTTTACATTCTAGGAAGGCCACTGAACTTGACTATTGTAAATGTCAGGTCTGCAATATTAAGTTATAACAGAATCCTTCATGTCTATTTTTTTTTCTTGCCCTACATATTTTTCTTGACATCTGAAAGCTCCAGATTTCTGAGCATTTTTCATTAAGTATACCCATTTTAGTTATTTAAATTCCCCTCCGAAAATTTTATCCCCAAGATACTTATCTAAATTTTATAGACTGTAGCTTCCATATAAAATTTTGCTTCGGGGAGAAAAAAAAAGATTTCTCGAATTTAACAATTTAGAACCATGAATCTAGTTCATATATCTTTACAGGTGAGAAAACCAAGAATCAGAGAAGTAACTAAGAATTAAGTCCTGGCAGTAAGTCACAGAGCCGGACTCCAAATTTTTCTGCTGCTTCACTCACGCAGTGCTGGGAAAACAAAAACTTGGATCATTCTTCATTCCACATTTACCATCTTATATACATATTTTAAAATGCTGTAGCATTTTGGGGGACAATTATTTGGTATTTGTCAAATGGATTTTCTAATTTCATCATTTTCTATATTTATTAGTTGCTATTTTACTGAGGAAATGTTTTCTCTTCTCTCCATTTATTTTTAAATTTATTTTTTGCACACATCAGTATGGACTTAAGACTTTCTATTTTACTCAGTGGGTTATAAGCCATTGATGCTCCCACAGGGCTGTATAGAGACAGACCTTCATCACCCTGCTTGACCTCCAATAGCTCCTACTTGCCTGCCTTGCTCAGCCCCACCTGCTGGGCTTTTGAACTGAATTAGTAAAGAAGGAAAGGAAAACATATTTTTTTACTGGTAGAAATAATAGTAAAAAGTAAAGCTGTCTTTTGAAATGTTTTTCTAGACCTTCCAACTATATTTTTAGTGACCTTTATGTTCTTAGGATTTTCATATTCCTTAATATTTTTTTCCTGTGTTGTTTGCCTTATTATCTGAAATGATGTTTACCCATCAATTTCCATTTTATTATTATAGGGTTTTTCCTCATTGTTAATACCTTTCAGAGGCAAAGGCTCAAGTTTAATATTTTAGTTTATAGTAGTGTTTTTGTTTGATGTCATGCATCATTGGATCTTACTGCTTGTCCTGTAGTAGAATTAATGTGTGTAAAATAATTCTGGCTTGTTCCAAGTAGTCACATTAGTATTTCGAAATCATCATTTTCACCAGGTTCTAGAATGCTGTTTGTTTAATTTTTTAAGAGATATATCCAAATTGATATCTGTTGGAGGAGGTGGTGTGCCCCCCCATAGGCATCAATAATATTCCATATTCCTCTTTACTCTACAAATTGTATTGTCAATTTATATTTGTTTTCCCACTAGAGTCCCCAGCCTTTGCTTGTTTGGTTTAAGTATCTCTGGGGCCCAGCACAGGGCTTGTTGAAAGTCTTTTGAAATGAATTGAAGAGTGTGAAAATGAGCCGTCAGTTCTAGATCTTTGGGATAATGGAGAGTTGAGAGGATTTATGCCAGAGGCTCTGGCTGCCCAGACTCTTCCTATTTTTGGTCTAGGAAAAAAGCCTAGAAATGTCTGCATTAGCTAGACTAGTACTAGATAAGATCATGGGAATTTTTTTAAAGTTAATGAATTTAAATTAGGATCTTAGTAAGTATGCTGCCAGTTGTCAGCATCTTAAAATGTTTGAGAAGCAAAAAAAAAAAAAAAAAGAAAGGATTAAAAAGATTTGCTTTTTGCTTCAAGGAACTTGTGACTTGAAGGGGGCGGTGAAACCAGTACTAGTGATGTGACACTTGTGAGGTCACTGAAATTCTTTTTTCCATTTGTAAAACAGTGACGTGCCATCCTCTCTTTCTGTTTTATTTAGCTGTGAGATTCAAATGGAGACACGTTAAAAACGATAAAGAGTTATAGAATGCAAGGTTGTGTTATTTTACCATTCAGAATGCAGGGAGTACAGTCATCCCTAGGTATCCAGGGAATTGGTTCCAGCCCCCCCATGCCAAAATTCATGGATACTCAAGTCCCTTATATAAACTGGTAGAATACAGTTGGCTATCGGTATACACAGGATTGGCATCGCGGATACAGTGGCCTGACTACCCGGTGCGCCTGGGATTCACAGCTGCCACCTCACCTTGCGCTGCAGATGCCAGCCCGGCAGGGGGCGCCCGGCGTGCCCCAGACACTCGCCAGAGGTTGGGAAAGGTGGTTAACCCAACCCAACAGGGGTAGGGATAGGGCCCAGCCCTCTCCCTCATGGGATGCTCTGTGGTGTCTGTTGCTTCCCGCACGCACTGGTTGCGAATTCATGGCTGGCCCACCTATCCACCCGCTTCTCCTTGGTGACCCCTTTTGCTTTCCTCGTGTTATCCTTTATCTCCTCTTGCTGCCTGGGGCTCAGTTTTCTCGGGCACCCGAGCTAGGACAGATAGATGGCTTTCTCTGTCTTTAAAAGGGTAAAAGAAATCCTGAAAGTGAAACAAGCCCCCTTCCCCAAAATAAATGAACAAATAAAAAATTGAAAAAGAAAAAAATACCCCAGAAGCCAACATATTTTCTCAAGAATTATACAAAATAAGAAATAAAAGTGAACTTGGCGTTATACCCAGTTTTAAGTGCAGGAGGCACGTGGAGAAGGGCAGCTGGGGATTTCAAGTAGAAGCAATGACCACAGCAGAGGATCAAATATGAGAGCAGATTAAGGTGAATAGGAGAATAATAGAAACTGGTGACCAGACTTTAATAACAATCTTTACATAGTGATACAAGAACTCCTAGTCATTGATATTTATGTAAATATATTAAATATTTAATGTAAAGAACATAGACATTTATACATATGTATACTTTATGTGTTTATGAATATTTGCACCATAAAGTGACTTAAGACAACAATTTTTTGAATTGTTTATTCACAGGTATCTCTTGGAAGTGCTTTGCTGTTCATCTTATTGCTTTACAAACAGAAATAGTACAATCTGTTCTTTTTTTCTTCGCTACCACATTGTAGGAAATGATCCCATCTGCTATTCAGTGTTGTATATAAGAGTGCTTGTGTGTTTTTAGTTTAGGTGTAAATATTTAAAACTACCAGGATTTTTTTTTCAGGAAGTTATTCACAATAGCCACATTCATCTTAAAGAGCTTTACTATTTCAAAAAGTTGGTAGTAGTGGTAACTTTACATAAACATAATAAAGTGTGTGGGTTACCTTAATGTAATATTTAAGCTTTAGCTCAGTAGAGCACTGCCTATGTTCTTTTCAGTCTGAACTAATATTAAAATAACCTCTGTGGTTATATTTGATGCAACCAATACAGGCTTAGAATACAGTTTTATAGTTAACAATACGCTTGTAGGCTGTAGAGGGGTAGCAAAGGATTAGATTTTTTTTTCCAGATTAGTAGCTTAAACATGCTAGATTTTCGTTTCCTGCAATATACTTATCATAATTTGGGTTGTCAGTATCCTGACAAAATTACAAGGACTTTATAACTGCCTAGGTTCTGAATGTAACAGGGAAGTATGGCAAATTTGGTAAAACAGGTGGTAGTGGTCAAATTAATCCCGCTATATTAACCCAGTGAAAATTTTCATAATGCCTATTCTCTGTTAGTAGAAAATAACCTTTAATCCCATAAATGGATATTGTGTATGCACCCTGGATTTCTGTTTACTGTTCTTCTTGCTCATGGTACTTTACGTTGCTATTTTTATCCCTGCTTTGAAATAACTAGCAGTCATCCATTTTGAGATACTGATCCACTTTATGAATTGAGAATATGATGCAACATAAGAAAAAATGCAAATTTAGGTTATATTAATGTAAAATTATAAAAACGTTAGCTGAGACATGCTGGATCATCAACTAAATAATAGCCTTGGTGCACTGACCAACACTATCTTGATAGGACATAGGGAACCTTTGAGAATATAATAACTGTTTGTAAATCATAATATTTCATTTCATATTGGTAAAATGTCTGTAAACAAAATAGTTTCAAAGATTCCCCTCCCATCCCTCCCTCCCTCCAACTCCCACAAAATAATGGCAATCCTGCCTTCATAAACTGCCCAGGATGGTCATGGCTCCATGGAATACACTTTAAGATACATCGATGTAAGGAGAAAGGTACAGTGATTGTGATTTGGAGTTTGTGGCAGTAGGTGGTTTGAAAGCTCTGGTAGTTCTCAAAATAGAAGCAATGAGGCTGCTATGATGTAGCAGACGTACTTCTTGAAATGTTAAAAGAAATGATCAAAGGTGGTAGTTTTGCAGCAGAGCTTGTCTTTTATGTGGATGGAATGGATTGTTTTGGGAAAAAACGTAAAGTAGAACAAAAAAAACTGCTAGGATTTAAGGCTCTGAAACATAGTCCTATGCTTTTTTTTTTTTTGAGGCTAGTGTAGGCAGAGTTTTTAAATTGAAATAATGAATTTTTAAAAATTATTTCAACTCTTGGAAGATCCAGGTATATTTGAAGTTCATAATCTGAGTTCGCTCTTTCCTCTGTGAATTTCTGTAGCACTTAAGAAGTACCTTTCCAAAGATATTTACTACATAGTGTTGTGTTTGTGTGATGTCTGTATTTTTAGTTCACTTATTATTAGACTTTAATTTTCTTCTAAGAGCAGTAAGAATAGAGATCTTTCAGGCATTTCGGTAAACACCCAAAAGAATCGAAAGCAGGGTCTCAAAAAGATATGTGTACACCCATGTTCACAGCAGTGTTGTTCACAATAGCCAAAAGATGGAAACATTCCAAATGCTAAGGGATGAATGTATAAACAAAATGTGTTACATATTATATATATATAATGGAAAATTATTCAGCCATAATAAGGAAGGAATCCTGATACATGTTTTATGACATGGATAAACCTTGAGGACGTTATGCCAGATGAACTAAGCCAGTCACAAAGAGGAAAAATTCTGTATGATTCCACTTATATGAGCTACCTACAGTTCTTAAATTCATAGAGACAGAAAGTAGAGTGGTGGTTGACAGGGACTGGGGGTATGGGAGAACGGAGAGTTGTTTAACGGATATAGAGTTTATGCTTTGCAGGATGTAAAGAGTTCTGGAGATTGGTTGCACAGCAATGTGAGTGTAGCAGACATTGCTGAACTGTACACTTAAAGATGGTTAAGATGGTCAGTTTTGCGTTCTGTGTATTTTACGACAATTTAGAAAAGCTTGCAGAAACTATATAAAGGTGATTGTTAACATAGCGCTCAGCAACGATTGATCGGATTTGGTTACACTTCTAGATTTTAAGAAGCTTTAAGAAGCAAACTGTGACTCAGATTTGTAATACGATGTTCATCTTTAAAGATACATTTTTTTCAGTCATGAATTAGAAAGCAGAATTTAGTGTGGGTCTGTGAAAAGCACCACAGAGTTCACAGAGATTTGTCCTGGTATCTCTGTAGTAATGCTTCGTTTGAATTTTCATGCTTCATAAAGGGTTTATATTTTTCCTATTTCTCACAGACATAGATTTGTGTAATGAAATGACTGTTATCCTTCGGGTAAAGTTAAGAGACAAGTGTGCAACAGTGTGCCGTTTAAGAATCTTATTCAAAAAGGAGATTCAAACAACAAGGTCCTACTGTACAGCACAGGGAACTATATTCAATATCCTGTGATAAACCATAATGGAAAAGAATATTAAAAAAAGAATGTCTGGGGCTTCGCTGGTGGCGCAGTGGTTGAGAGTCCGCCTGCCGATGCAGGGGACACGGGTTCGTGCCCCGGTCCGGGAGGATCCCACGTGCCGCGGAGCGGCTGGGCCCGTGAGCCATGGCCGCTGGGCCTGCGCGTCCGGAGCCTGTGCTCCGCAACGGGAGAGGCCACAACAGTGAGAGGCCCACGTACCACAAAAAAAAAAAAAAAAAAAAAGAATGTCTGCATGTGCATAACTGAGTCACTTTGCTATACAGCAGAGATTGGCACAGCACTGTAAATCAACTCTACTTCAATTAAAAAAAAGAAGCGTCTTTATAAAAATAAATAAATCTAAAAAAAGGAGATTCAATTAGATTTATTTAGAAATTGTATGATTTATATGTTGTTGTTTTTTTCTTAAGAGTTGAAACTTTTTATTTTATGAATCATTTTATTTTGACTTATGCAAATTCAGTAGTTTAAGGTCCTGACAAGTCATTTTTGAGAAACTTCAAATTCAGTTCAGATCCCATTTATGTGGTAAGTTTTCCACAATCACTCCAGACTTGCTTATTCTATCCCACCAGTGAATTTCAGTAACTCTAATTTAATAATGTAATACATTGCACATTCTCCTATGCTTACTGGGATTTGCAAGATGATTAAAATTGCCAACCCACTGGGAGAGAATGTTCTGGTTACCTGCCTGAGCACTCTTTCGAGGAGGAGGTATCATTTGAGGTGGAGTGGGGGAAACCACAGGAGAAAGGAGAGTGTGTAGAGATTACACAGAGACTGATGATGCGTCTGAGCACGTGGAAGGAGAGGGTCCCAGGCAGGTGGGTTTCCATGTCCGAAGGTGATTCTGTTTTTCAGTCACACTAGGTTGATGGCTTGGCTGGGTTTAGAATTCTGGTTTGGAAATTATTTTTTCCCTCAGAACATTGAAGGCATTGCTCCACTATCCTCTAGTTTCCAGAACAGAGAAATTCTTTTACAATCTGGACTTTCGGTCCTTTGTATATAGCTTTCTCCCCATTCTCTTTGGAAGCCTGAAGGATCTTCTGTTTTCCAAGGGAATCTGAAACTTCATAGCAATATTCGTGTGGGTTTATTTTCATCCACCGTGTGGGCTTTTCTGTACACCCTTTCAGTCTTCAGTTCTGGGAAACTGGCTTGAATGATCTCTTCCGTTCTGTTTTTTCTGTTCTTTCTTTTTGGAATCGTTATTATGTGAATGTTGGACCTTCTCCACTCATCATCTCATTTTCCTATTCCCCTCCCGTCCCCCCTTTTCCATCTTTTCTGTTTTTTTGTTCTGTTTTCTGGAAGATGTTGTCAAATTTATTTTCCAGCTCTTTTATTACATTTTTCTGTCTTTTGCTAGCTAGACGCATATACACGTTTATATGTATGTACGTGTGTGTGTATTTGTATGTGGAAGTGGGGGCTTGGGGGAGGAGCTTGAGAGAGAGAGAGGGAGAGACAGAACGAACCTGGAAGCTGAGTGGACTCTGTGTGTGTGTGTGTGTGTGTGTGTGTGTGTGTGTGTGTGTGTGTGTGTGTGTGTGCAGGGGGGTAGGAGCTTGTCACGGTATAATCATGTTGGCCATTTTGTTGGTGGCCTCTGATACCATTATCTTTCAGTCTTCTCTTCACTTTGTCAGATCCCCCCAAGAAGACTCTTCCAGTGGAAAGTTGTAGTCCTGGCTGCCAGCATCCATTGAGGAAAGAGTCTTTTGTGTAATTCTCCTGTTTTTAATATTATATCCCTGCCTTCACTTATGCCTGGGCTTCAATTCTAGGCATCCTCTGTGTGACCCTCTTCAGAATAAACCTCCAGTCTTATTCCAGGGTTGGGGAGGGCAGTTGCTAGGCTGAAGTTGAAAAGATCGAGGGTGGAGGTGTTGGGGGATGCAGGGATGAAAGGGGGTGCTGAGTGATTTTAAAATAGATTTTTCAACCACTTCCTTTTAGCTTCACCTTTATCTGGCATCCAGAGGTACCAGGTGCTGTCAGTTCTTAAGCCATTTGGGGATTGTTTGTTCAAGGGGGTTGATTTTCACCTTTTCCTCATTGCTGTCTTACATTGTGCTAAGTAGATCCACACACATCCATCTGCTTTACATTTACAGAATTTTGCAGTTGTTGTCTTCTCTCATTTTGTTTATCTTTGTGGTTTTATGCCTTTTTAGAAATCCCTTTACTGGGATTTTGAAGTACTGAGAATGAGTAGAGCTAAAAGCATATGTTCAATCAGCCATTTTAAGTTGGGAATTTGGGAAGTTAAAACTTCATAGAGGTGGTCAAAGAATGAATATCTTTCTTTCTTTCCTTCTTTTTATTAAAATATAGTTTATTTACAATGTTGCCTTAGTTTCTGGTGTACAGCAAAGTGATACATATATATTCTTTTTCAGGTTCTTTCCCATTATATTTTATTACAAGATATGGAACACAGTTCCCTGTGCTATACAGTAGGACCTTGTTGTTTATCTACTTTATATATAGTAGTTTGATCTGCTAATACCAAACTCCTAATTTATCTTTCCCCACCACCCCTTTTCCCCTTTGGTAACCATAAATTTGTTTCCTATGTGTGTGAGTCTGTTTCTGCTTTGTAAATAGGTTCATTTGTAGCATTTTTTTAGATTCCACATGTAAGTGATATTATATGATATTTGTCTTTCTCTATCTGACTTACTTCACTTCTCTAGGTCCATCCAGTGTTGCTGTAACTAGCAGTATCTCAAGGAATGAATGTCTTAATTTAAAAATTAGTACTTAAAAGTTTGCTACTGTGTAGTGGCTGTTGGACCATGTTTTAAGAGCCACTCTTTTTGATGACAACCCCAGAGTAGATCAGAAGATTCTTAAGTATATGATTCCTCATGTGTTCGTGTTCTTTAAATTCGTAGTGTAATGCTACTCTCTTTGTGATCTAAATATGCGATGAATACTTCAGAAGTATAAATAATTTACTCCTAACTTTTTAAAAAGTAGTATGTGTTTCTGGGACTTCCCTGGTGGCGCAGTGGTTAAGAATCCGCCTGCCAGCACAGGGGACATGGGTTCGATCCCTGGTCCGGAAAGATCCCACATGCCGTGGAGCAACTAAGCCAGTGCGCCACAACTACTGAGCCTGCGCTCTAGAGCCTGCGAGCCACAACTACTGAGCCCATGTGCCACAAGTACTGAAGCCCACACGCCTAGGGCCCGAGCTCCAAAACAAGAGAAGCCACTGCAATGAGAAGCCTGCGCACCGCAATGAAGAGTAGCCCCCGCTCGCTGCAACTAGAGAAAGCCCCAGCGCAGCAACGAAGACCCAACAATGAAGGCCCGACACAGCCATAAATAAATAAATAAATAAATAAATAAATAAAAGTAGTATGTGTTTCTAAAATGAGTTATATTAAAAATCCAATAATTAAATAAATATTTGAGTGCATATATGTGCTAGTGCTATATGAGCTATTCTTAAGCTAAAGGCTGTGCTTCAGAGCTACTGTTAATTGAGAAAAGTAAGTTTTATATATTTAAGGGCACATCCCAGGAGTACACTGAAGTGTGTAAGGATTTAGCAAAAACTTTTCTCGTTGGAACAATTACAAATTCACGGGGAACATGATTAAATGCTAAATTTTATATTAGACTTAGTGCTATAGAACATCACAGTAGAGAGAAATTCTTCTGGGCCAAGATAACGAAAGGATGCTTCATCTCGGCTCAGATAGCCTTTTGTCACAAATGCATGTTTAAAATTGAGCTCTTCATCTTCTTATCCACCCTGATCGACAGAGTGTAGAAGGTTCGTGAGTAACTGTAAAGGTGCCCAGTTCACCAGCTCTTTCCTGGCTCATTCCAACCCACAACGTCCCCACTAAGAGCTTGTCCTGCATCACAGCGCTTGGGCCACCCTCTAGTGTCTCTGCTTTCTGTAATGGTGGTACCAATTTTGCCGTCCTCCTGTCTCTCTTCTTTACTCTCTGTATCCCATGTTATCAATTCTTGCTGATTCTTCCTTTGCAATATGTCTCCAGTTTGTCCATTCAATCCTAGCATCTCAGCATATTTGTTTAAGTACCTGATACGTGCCGGGGAGTGTGCAAAGTATTGGGGCTGAAGAAAGGCCATCAAGGAGCCTGTACCCCTTCATGGGTACAGAGAGATGGACCTTGAACATTTCAGGAAAAATGTGGGATGTGTTAGGAAAGTGCTTTGCAAAGGGTCCTATCGGCAGCATGGAAGGTTGGTGTTTACCCACTAGGGGAGAAGGCCTGATACAACAGAGGATGTAATGGGTGTAGTTTAGTGTTTGCTGGAATAGAAGGTGGTGGGTCTGAGGCTGTTTTCACTACAGGTGAAGCAGCACTAGTAAGCAAGGGCGAAGGCTCAGAAGATAATGAATTCATTCATTCAACAGATATTTACTGAGCATCAGCTGTGTGCCAGGCAACTGTTTCACAATTGGATGTAGCAGTGAACAAGACATATAAAAATCATATATAAATCTAAATCATGTATCATCATATGAAAAGCATAAGTATAATAAATAAATAGGTTGTGCATCATGTTCGAAGGTGATAATTGCGATGGAAAGCTATAAAGCAGAGTGATGGAGCTGGGCATCTTGGGCCCTAACCTGTGGCCGAATGATTTTCGCACTGTATTCCCCAGAATGCTGGAGGCTGCAGAGGTGCTTCACGGGATCAATAAGCATTTGCTCTGGATTTCATTTTTTTAATACGTTTGAAAACATTTCAAAAACGGTAATGAGAAAACAGCATGGGCAAACAAAATATATCACGTATGAAGTTTTACACATTAGATACCACCAAAGTGTTGACTGGTGCCAATGCAATTGTCATGTTTGGAAAAAGGCCTGGATTTTGAAACAGTTTTGTTCGTATTGTAATATACAATTTTTATTCATATCATAATATACAATTTTACCCACTTAAACCGAAAGATGAATTTACTTTAATAAAACATCTCGCTTACATATACACTGAGAATCCACTACTAAAATTATTTGAAAACCACCTTGTAGAATCCAGTTTGCCTTCCTCTTGGCTCATCAGAGCTGCCTTCAGCACCTTCAGACTTTCTCCTTTCTAATCTCTCTTGCATCCCACTGCTAGAGTTGATTTTCTTTTTTTAAAAAATATTTTTAAAATTATTTTTTTAAATTTTTGGCTGCACTGGGTCTTCATTGCTGCACGCAGGCGTTCTTCTACTTGCGGCGAGAGGGGGCTGCTCTTCATTGCGGTGCGCGGGCTTCTCATTGCGGTGGCTTCTCTTGTTGCAGAGCACGGGCTCTAGGCGCGCGGGCTTCAGTAGTTGCGGTGAGTGGGCTCGGCAGCTGTGGCTCGCAGGCTCTAGAGCCAAGGCTAAGTAGTTGTGGCGCACGGGCTTAGCTGCTCTGCGGCCTGTGGTATCTTCCCGGACCCGGGCTCGAACCCCTGTCCCCTGCATTGGCAGGCGGATTCTTAACCACTGCGCCACCGGGGAAGCCCGAGTTAATTTTCTTAAAGTACTGAAGCTTATAATTAAATGCTTGAAACTCAAACCCTATTGTGGGGGAAAGCAGGACCTTAAGCACATCTTTGTTTTCTCATCTGTAGGTATCTTCTCTGCTCTAAATTTTTATTTCCCTGATTTTTTTCCCCAAGCTGTGTCAGTGGTCCTTGCGATCCATCTCTAGCTTACCCACCCAGTGCCTCGTCCCCGCCCCCAATAATCCCGGCCCTTAGAACGTGCCCTAATCTGCTTATCCTCTTCACTCCTGTCTCCTCCCTTCCCCAAAGCACACACCACTTGCTGATTAATTACTCTTCGCATATATTTATGTTGTTTCCCCAGCCCATTCTGGCCTCTTACTTTAGACCATTGATTTAAATTATGCACGCTCTTTAAAAATAGTCTCCTAGAACTAATGGTTAAAGAAAAGTTCTTGGAGGAATGTGGGCAGTACCAAATGATGTAGCATTAAGGTAGATTGCAAACTGGGAACGAGCCACTTGATTTGTCTAGACTGTGCTGTCCAGCACAATAGCCACCAGCCATGCGTGGCTATTTAAATTAAAATCAATTAAAATTAACAAATAAAAACTCAGTTTTTCAGTCTCACTAGTACATTTCAGGTGCTCAGCCACGTGTGGCAAGTGCTCCTGGGACAGTGCAGATAGAGAACGTTTCCATCGTTGCAGGATGTTCCGTGGGACAGAACTGGTCTAAGAGGTCACAGGTGACTTTTGAGTTGTGTTTCAGGGACTTCTGGAGGAAAAATATATTTACAGATGGTCAGAGGAAATGCCTGATGGAAAAACAGAAGAGATGAGTTTAGACAGTTGGTTCTAGAGATTTGACAGTGGCAAGAGGGAGAGACATAGGGGAACAAGTAATGGCCAAGTAGAAAGAGGTGTGTGGAAAAAAACGTTGTGACGATAGAAGGACTGGATCTGTTCTAGACATTGGAGGAAGAGTAAGTACGAAGAGGTAGACATATTGGATGTTGGGATAAACAAGAGAAACAGGACGTTGGCTTGGGTTTCACTCTGTTTCAGTTTTGGGTGATGCCCCAGAAGATTGCAAACAGTAGGTGGCAGTGATATCCACATTCCTAAGTAAGGTTTGCACCTCTTAGTTCACCACCTTGAAGGTGTGGTCAAGCTTGAAGAGACCAAGACAGGGGCTGAGAGGGCAGGTGGAAAGGGGATGCTTCCATTTCACCTGAGTGAGGGTGTTGGAAGGAGACCACTTGGCTCTCTTGACATGATCTCTGTGGACACTGAATCTGGACTAGACAAGTTTAGAGGTCAAATGCTGGAGCTCCACCTGCCTGCCTGGCTTCAGAGCAAAGAGGCTCAGCTGCTGTGGAGCCAGCTGTGCTTTCGCTACTAACAAGGCAGCATGTCCATCAACAGATGAATGGATAAAGGGTATGTGGTATATGTATACAGTGGAATATTACTCAGCCATAGAAAAGAATGAAATGATACCACTTGCAGCAACATGGATGGACCTAGAGATTATCATAACTGAGTGAAGTAAGTCAGAAAGAGAGACACAAATATCGTATGATATCGCTGATATGTGGAGTCTAAAGAATGATGCAAATGAACTGACATACGAAACAGAAATAGACTCACAGACATAGAAAACAAACTTACAGTTACCAAAGGGGGAAGTGGTAAGGGAGGGGGCGAGGAGGGATTAATTAGGAGTCTAGGATTAACAGACACACACTACTATATATATAATAGATGAACAACAAGGACCTACTGTAGAGCACAGGGAGCTGTACCCAATATTCCGCAATAAACTGTAAGGGAAAAGAATAAAAAAATAGGTATATATGTATGTATAACGGAATCACTTTGCTGTACACCTGAAACTAACACAACACTGTAAGTCAACTATACTTCAATAAAAAACAAACAAACAAAACAAAACAAAACAGAAAACAAGGCAGCAGGGTTTGTTTTCCACGGACCAGGAGAGGGCCTGGTGGGTGATCCTTTAAATTAAGAGTGACCCTACTCCAGAGCCTTTCCTACCAGGGACAGTGTGACCTTTGCAGTACAGGCTAGAGGTGTGCCCATCAGACGCAGAGGCTGGAGGGTGGGCAGGCATTCTGAGTGATCACCTGAAGAGGCTTTGCTAGAGCCCAAACTAGGGGGAGCTGCACAAGGATGTTTCCAAAAGGAAAATCTTTGCAGAACCCATGAAGAGGCCCCTTTGAGGAGACAGACACTGTGGTTAGTAAATTGAAGGAAGGAGCTGACAGATTCAAGAGAAGAAGCCTTTCCATGCCTGGAACAGCCTGGACTGGGGAGGGAAGAATCTTGAACTTTGAATAAAGTTTGGAGTTTGGACTGGTCATTTTACTTACTGAAATATAATGGTTTTTGTGACTAAAGGTGACCAGAGAGCTTTTAATTTTTGTGACTGACTGGCAAAGCTTTGGAATAGATTTCATCCATGACAGGAAGGGAAGGAACAGGCTTCTGACTGGATTAAAGGTGCAGCGGGGGCTTCCCTGGTGGCGCAGTGGTTGAGAGTCTGCCTGCCGATGCAGGGGACGCAGGTTCGTGCCCCGGTCCGGGAAGATCCCACATGCCGTGGAGCGGCTGGGCCCGCGAGCCATGGCCGCTGAGCCTGCGCGTCCGGAGCCTGTGCTCCGCAACGGGAGAGGCCACAGCGGTGAGAGGCCCGCGTACCGCAAAAAAAAAAAAAAAAAAAAAGGTGCAGTGGATAAAGAACACAGCTTTTGCTGCTTGCACTCCAGGGAGCCTTATTTATTTGGGGTAATGGCGATACTGATTTGGAGTTTGATGAGAGTACAGAATGTTTAGAAAAGCTTTTAAGAGATTGTGTTGAGAATTAATCAGAAGTAAGCGAAAGGATAATAACCTGCGATGTGCTCCGTTGAAGAGAAACAACAGGAATTAATGAATCAGGCAGGTGGGATTTTTGCTGCTCTTTCCGTGAGTACTCTGTAGTCTGGGATAAGGAGGAGACTGTTATATATTTATTTGAGGTTTCTAGTTTTGGAATTTTCAACCCTCACAGTTTCGTGGATTGCCATTTTGAAGTACGAGTAAAGCAAATGGAAGACGCTATTTAATACAGCCGAGTTCTTTTCTCTGTATGTGGTGCTTCCGGTACCTTTTAAGGCTATTAGGGGGCTAGTAATTAAATATGTTTCTTTCGGCGCATGATTAGGCTGGGGTAGTATATTATTTCTATTTTATTCTTAGGATTGGTTTATTTGTTATGTATGTTCTCTGGGGACTCTTGTTATACTTTATCAGTTAGGTGTCGCATCCAGACAGCAGACAGAAAACAGGCTGTCTTTTCCGGTATACCAAAAGCAGTCCCTCCCCAACCCCAGACCTCCACTCACATCTCATTGGCTGGAATTAGGTGTCATCCCACTTCTGAACTAATTACAGATGGCACCGGGAAAGGAATCCTCATAGCAACTTATTAAACTAATTAATATGTACTTGCTAGAGCTAGGAGTAGAGTCAGCATCCCCTAAGCCTATGACTTGCAGAGAAAGAGTGGGTATCTAATCAGGGTTCTGTGAGGAAGGAGAAAAAGATATTGGATGCTGGGTAGAGTCTTGTACCTATTCCTAGAATTATATATACTGACTTATTACAGATTAGATGGTAGGAACATAATATATGTTGACTAACTTGCTGTCACAAAACCCCCAAAATATAGTGGGTTCAATAATATAAAAATGTATTCCTCTCTCAGCAGTAACAGTTCAGAGGCATGTGGTCCAGAGTTGGTGGGCTGACTCTAACATAGCTTGGATTTTAGAGTTGCCAAGTTGTAATAACAAAGAAACCCCCCAAATTCAGAGACTGAGAGAACAAAGAAGTTTCTCTCTTACATCACAGTCCAAGGAAAGTTTCTGAGGTGAGTGAGTATTTCTGCTACGTGAGGCCACTCAGGGACCCTGGTTCCTTCTGTGTTGTTTCCTTGCCATCTCCCCAAGGGATTGTCCTTACCTGGGGAGGGGGGGTCCCTTATGTTCCAAGTTCCAACCAGAAAGCGGAGGAAGAAAACTTGGAGGAGGGAGGCCCATGTATCAAGGCCTAGGCCAGAGGGCACTCATTACCTCTGCTCAAATCCCATGTTCAAGAGCTTAGCCGCAGGGTTCATCCAACTGTGAAACGTTTGTGTTGCACTCTGTTTGGGGTGTTATAACAAAATACCGTAGGCTGGGTGGCTTATAAACAAAAAACATTTATTCTCACGGTTCTAGAGGGGTAGGAAGTCCAAGGTCAAGGTGCCAGCAGTGTCTGGTGGGAGCCTGCCTCCCAGTTCATAGATGACCATCTTCTAGCTGTGTCCTCACATGACAGAAGGGGCAAGGGAGCTCTCTGGGGTGTCTCTTATAAGAGCACTTATCCCGTTCATGAGGGTAGAGACCTAGTCACATCCCAAAGGCCTCACTTCCTAATACCATCACACAGGGGTTTGGCTTCAACGTATGAACTTCGGGGGGACACAAACATTCAGCACCTGGCAAATGCAGCATCAGTGGGCACATTTCAAGGTTGCCCAAGTCATCACCATTGCTGGCCAGCAGAAAGTGGGGAAAACATAGTCCAAATCTAGGCCAAGTGTCTCTAAGGGGATGACACTTGAGTTGCCCCCATCTCTTCTACTCACTTCCCATTGGCCTAAACTTAGTCACATGGCTGCATATAAGGGAGGCCAGGAAATGGAGTTTGTAGCTAGAAGGCCAAGTACCGTGGAAAGGAAGCATGGACTATGGTAGACCACTAGCTGTTTCTCTCATAAAAAGGTTTCTCTCTGATCTGTATAGAATCGTTCTATCCTGAGACGGCTTACTTATTAACAAATTTTTATATTAATGCCTAAGACCTATAGTCCCCCATCGTGAAGTTTCTGACTTTAGTTACTTGCCATGTCTCCACCATAGGAAAAACTGATATTAGTAGTAAAGCAGTATTAGTAGAGTCATTATGAAAAAAATTTTTCTAAAGGTGCTTTTTATAAAAAAATATACATGACCCTGGCCTTCTAAAACAATGTGTATAGTTGTGTGTGTGTTTGTATGTGTGCGTAGTTTTTAAACTTTTAGAACCTCAGGTTATACATTTGATAAAAGAAAACAGGCATCTTTTTGGAAGTGAGTGGTAAATTTTCTTCCTGTAGCCCATTTGGACTTAGGTTCTGCTACTCTGAGGTGATAACTTACTTTCTCATGTAGGAAATTATTCTTTGAGTGGTCATAGGATGTTGTCCTAAACTTTTTTTATGTATTCTTTTACGTGCTATTTTCAGACTTTTGGGTTCATGCTTACAAACTAGTTTAGTGAGGTTTATAAGTGAATGAGTAGATTTTACACACCTTTCATTTCTGGTTAAAATGGAATTAGATGTTGTGAAAACCCTTTCTAGAACCTTAAGTATGATCTCCAATATACTATTAGCTCCAGGAAGGCAGGCATTTTTATCTGTTTTGTTTACTGCTCTATCTCCAAGGCTTAGAATAGTTCTTGACATGTATTAGGCATTCAATATGTGTTAAAAGAATGAAAAGATATGTTAAATATGATATATTTCATGTGTGAATCATAGAACCTGATTTTCACCTCTGAACTTATGGAATTTGTATTAGGCATCGGAGCGAAGTTGTCTTTGGTTGCCTCACCTTCCAGGGGAAAGGTACAGCAAGCCTTAGAATCTTCCCTGGCTCTGTTTAACCTCAGCAGACAAATTCTATGTGTACACAGAGAATTGTGTACAATAAAGGTAACACATATGTGATACGGCCTAACATAGGCATCAAGATGTAGGGATATGTGAATTGAAGAGAGGGAAAGGAAATGTTCCACTCCAGGCCAAAAACAAAACATTCACTTTGCTCCACACAGCTTTTCTCAAGTGGATTGGAGTTTGAGTAGGATGAGGAAGAAATAAAATAATTTGGATCCTAGAATGACTTTTGGGGGTTAGGGAGATAGGGTTAAACTGTCGTCTACAAACCGAGTGGGTAACTTGATCTGTTTTATGATTTATTTTTTTCTCATACTGTAATTAATATACTTTTCAGAATTCACGTACCACTGATAACATTGAAAATGAGAGGTAAGCTTTTTAGAGTAAACATAATCTTAGCACATTGCTCTCCTCTGCGAATCCATTACCTTTTACAAATAGGGCTCCATGTGGACCAAGCACATGGAATTGCAAATGAGTGAGCTCTACATAGGTGGTGCATTTGGAAAGGAGGGTGTTTAAGCCCAACAGTTAGAGGTGAGTCAGTGAGGAGGAAAGATCCTGGGGAAAAGCATTCCGGGCCTCTGGAAAGACATGTAAATGTGGGTCCCAAGATAGGAGGTTCCGTGTTTTGTTCGGCAAATGGCAGGTAGACCAGTAAGCCGGGAGCATAAGCTACAGGACCAGTGAGGCTGGACGCTGCACGTAGAGAGGGGGCTACGAAGCCCAGTAAAGATGGAGACAGTCAAGGGCCTCAGATGCAGGGTTTTTGTTTTACTCTGTGGTTTATGAACAACCAACCACGATTCTGAACAGGGAAGTGCCAGGATGAGAGCTGTATCTTAAGGAAACAATTCTGGAGGAAAGGAGTAGAGAGAATTAATTAGCGGGGATTAGATTTCCTTTCATGAACAATAGGGAACGTTTGTTGGATTGTGCTGTTCAGTTGAGGCCTTCGCAGTAAGCCAGCACCCCTGTGAGTGAAGAACAACTGCGAGGAAGGTTCCTCATCGTGGGTTTTGCTTGGAGACCTTGAATGTGGGGCCTCTTGAGCTTGTGCTCCTTGGCGGTCAGGGAACATCTGGTGTGCACCTGCTGGGAGAGCCAAGACACAGGGGTCCTGGGTCCCTCTTTGGGCTCACAAGCCTGCAGGACAAGAGGTATTTTGTTCATATTGTCTGGCAAGGTCTTCCCTGTGTTTCGTCCTTTTGTTATCGCCAGTCTTTGGTAAAGACTTGTTTGAGTGTTCTGTCTTGCCCCCATTGTATTATGGGCTATTAAGAGTGGAGCTGTTTTCCACACTGGGGCCAGACTTTAAGGGGAAGCAGTCACTTCCAAATGAAGGATGAGTACTGGTGGCAGGCTGGCTGCTGGTCCAGCTCTTGTCTCCAGCAGGAGATTCTTCCTGCGGTGCTGCTCTTCATTTCTCCATAGGAGGTGTCTAGGTGAGAAATAACGGAGTTACCGGAATTGGGGCACAGGCAGCAGGAACAGACAGGAAGACCGTGTTTCAGAATCATTTTGATGGCAAACTAAGGAATTTAGGGGCAAGAGAGAATTCAAGACAGTTCAGAAGTTTGGGGATTATGTGCTTAGGAAAATGCTGCTGTGGCTGCTGACAGATGGGGTCACAGGAAGAGGAGCAGAGCTGCCGTGGGAAGGTGCTGAGTTCGTTTTGCATTCCAGACTGGGTGACTTTTACCCGGTGTTGTGTAGTTATTTCCCAGAAGTTTCAGAATTAGAATCTAGGTGTCCTGGACCAGACAAATGTGTTTTTAAAAATTCTGCAAAAACATATATGACACGAAATAACATATACTTGTTGAGTTTCAGCTGGGGATAGCATCTCCATGGAGCTGGAGTTAAAAAACGGAGAATAAATGGAGAAATTTGTTTTAGGAGATCTGTATCTATTTAGAGGACGTAATGGGAGGATACGTTCACCCAGAGAGATTTGGCAGGTAGGATATATTTGGAAATAGCCAAGGGGCAGTTTTCTTGAAGAAGGAGTGAAAGCTAGGCATGAAGCCTGGAGAAGACGAAAGAGGCAATAAGAATACTCTACATTTGAAAAAAAAAAAAGAACTTTACAGGAAGTTTAAAGGAGAGGCAAGCATAGATTGGAATCTGGGACATAATCAAGAGGTGAAACAAGTTTATACTCTTTAAGAGCAGACATGCTGGGGGAAAGAACGGGTGGGGAGGGAACAATCAGAGATGGAAGGCAGAGGAAAGAGTTCAGTTCCGTTTAACAAACAAATTATAAGTACCATTGAGGTGACGGGCATGGTGCTGGGTACCAGGGATACAAAGATGGAGTAAACGCGGTCCTGCCTTTGGGGAGTTACTGCCTCATAAGGGGCAGGAGCGAGAATAACATAAGAACAACTGATATCTGCTGAGCCCTATGTGCCAGGAAGTGTTGTAAATACTTGACATGAATACATTGGCTCATTCACACCCCTACAAGTTAGTTATCGTTGTTATCATCCACAATTCAAAGGACAAGAAACCCAGGCACAGAATGGTTAAGTAATTTGCTCCAGGTCTTTTATCAACTGGTCAGCTGTGGAGCCGAGATTTGCACCCAGACTGTACAGCTCCGCACGCCGGTGCATCACGCAAACAGATGAGTACACTACAAGGCAAAGAGAGAAGTAAGAACAATGCACAAAAGTAGCACAAAGAACGGAGGAGTTAAGTTTTTCTGGCAGGGGATAGAGTAGGGCAGGGTAGATCTCAGAGGAGGAATAAATGGAGGACAGGAAATGGATCCTGATGAAGGAACACACTGTCGTGACCGAAGTATGGAACCCGTGTTGGTATTTGTGTGTGTGTTATCGTTTTACTTAGTGATTTGCACAGCCTTTGTCTCTCACCTTTACTCTGCCCTGTTCTGATCACAGAGGACAGTCACATTTGATTTTATTCATTTTGGGGAACAATTAAGATGGTCTTAAAAAAAATCTCCTAGAACTGAGTTATCCGTTTAGGGGTATCAGTCCTGCCAATTGAAACCATCGTTAGAGTGGAGTTGATGATTTTAAAAATAATCCCTCCCTGCCTCCCTCACTCCTTCCCTCTCTTTCTTTCTTTCCTTCTTTTTTTCTTCCTTCCTTTCTTTTTTTCTTTCTTTCTTCCTTCCTCCGTCCCTCCCTCCCTTTCTCCCTTCCTCCCTTCCTTCCTACCTGTCTACTGACCTACCCATCTACTTACCTACCCATCTATCAATGAATTCAGAGAACTGGCAGAAATGTAACTGAGATTTTCTTATGCAGTTGGGACCCAGATAATCTCTGGGGAAGAACCAGTGAACTTGAAGAGCAGATTATTGAAGATTACAATTGAAATTCCAGAAAATAAACAGTTATTTTACACAGATTGGTTAATAGCCCTTTCTGAGATAAATATGTGTGGTAAAGATAGGACTCCTGGTTAGATGTAGCCAGAACCTGAGCATCACCCCATTTCCCGTCCCATCCCTGACTGTCTGGACCCTTTGACCACTGACCCCTCGGCTGCACTGCCATCTGAACTGGGAACACAGGGCAGCAATACTGCGACACTTAGGCGTGGCGTGAGGTCGTTTGCTATGCACATTACTTACTGGTTAAAAAAAAAAGTAATGTTCAGTGGTTTCTTTTAGCCGCATCAAAATGCCCCTGCATCAAAATAGTTGTGTCATTGTGGCCGAGTGGGAAAGTAGTTACATCAAAATGTCATGTGTAGGCAAAGGGATTATTCTTGGAAGTGAGTGAATCCTTCCTTTAATAAAGGAAGAAGTGAATTCAGGATTAGAAGGATAGATTTGTTTACCCCTTTGCAACAGAGTTATTATGTGCCACTCACGGGATCTAGGCAAGGATCGGTCTAACTCTGACAAAAGGTCCATCTATGTTCCTGGCTCTGAAAGAAAAAGCTGGGCATCGGGCATAACACCACTACCACCCTGTGGTAATGTGTTGTAGTTCAGGGTGCTTCATGTAAAAAAGTACAGCTGATGTGTATACAGCATGGACATTTTGTTCCTTCTCCTTTGAATAAAAGTATAAGAGCACTTTATAAAATCATATATTTTTATCACTTTAATATTAATCCAAAAAATAACATTTAGAAACTCCTAAAGAAGGAACATATTAGAAATGGAGAGAAAGCTTAATTTTAGGAATGAACAAATAAAACTTCACAAAGTAACCACAGTCTCCAGAAGGTAATTATATCTATAGCTTTTCTCAAGACAATTACACACCAGTGTAGGGGACAAACTACTTTCATCATCGTTAGATGGTTTATTGACATAGAGGGTAATTAGAATATGTTGGTATAATGTCTATTATTTTGCTTTAGAATGCATTAATTTATAAATATAGTGCATTCTAAACTATTACGTATAGAATGGATGAACAGCAAGGTCCTACTGTATAGCACAGGGAACTATATTCAATATCCTGTGATAAACCATAATGGAAAAGAATATGAAAAAAATATATGTGTATAACTGAGTCACTTTGCTGTACAGCAGAAATTAACACAACATTGTAAATCAACTATACTTCAATAAAATAAATTTTAAAAAATAAAATAAAAAAACAGTGCATGGTCATATATTCTGATACACAAAACTGCTTGAGGACAACTGCTTCAAGTGGAAGTTTATGGAAAGGGAAATGTTTTTTGATGTAAACAAAGCACCTGCATCACCTTACTGCATTATCCTTAAATACTGGTTCTGGAAACACATGCTATCTCCATTCTTCTGTAAGCTGGGATCTTCCTGGCTCACTGCATTATCCTCTGGCTCCTGACTGAAACATCTCCTCATCATTGCCACTGCAGTTCCTCTGCCAGTATTCACTTTCTCAGTGAGGTCAGGTGGGTGCCAGCATGGGTTTGGGTGGTGGTGCAGGCTGGAGACTTTATTCAGGAAGGGGGAAGATTAAGCATCTAGGGCTGCTCTTTTCTGTCCACACGCCTCCACCCCCCATTTCCCGCCACACGGTCGTGTGCAGTGCAGATCCCAGCTCCTCGTTCCCTCATCCAGAGGTCTTATTCTAGCCTCCTTCTGCAAATCAAATCTGTTTTTTCTCTCAATGATAGTTGAGTACAGCCTGGTTTCTTGTGGGCCGCTGGCTCTCAAGAGGAGGAAGGGAAGAGCTTGAGTGAGCATGCTCAGTTATTAAACCCAAATGTCTCCCCCCACTGGCTGGAGCAGAGCCAGTGGGGTGGAAGGAGGGCAGGAGTGGTACCCTAATGGGGTTCCATATACAGAGGAAAGAAACATTTTGAATATAGAGATACAGTACTTCCTAAAACCGTGTTTTAGAAAGATTCTAACACCCAATCTGTAAAATGTTCAAAGCTAAATAAGAGTAAATGATCAGACTGAATATCAATTAAAGTGCTAAATTATGTCTTTTCAAGGTTTTATACAAATTATTATACTTAATTATGTTTATGAGAGTTTATTAAACCTGACTGATAATCATAATGACGAACAGAGATTTTTTAAAATTTATTTATTTTTGGCTGCATTGGATCTTCGTTGCTGCGCGTGGGCTTTCTCTATTTGTGGCGAGCGGGGGCTACTCTTCGTTGCGGTGCACGGGCTTCTCACTGTGCTGGCCTCTGTTGTTGTGGAGCACGGGCTCTAGGCGCGTGGCTTCAGTAGTTGTGGCTCACGGGCTCTGGAGCGCAGGCTCGGTAGTTGTGGCGCATGGGCTTAGTTGCTCCGCGGCATGTGGGATCTTTCCGGACCAGGGTTCGAACCCGTGTCCCCTGCATTGGCAGGCGGGTTTTTAACCACTGCACCACCAGGGAAGCCCACGAAAAGAGATTTTAACATGTGGAGGTTCATATACCCTACTCCAGACCTGTTGAATCAAAACGTCCCAGATATGTAAATTGGTGCAGCCACGATGGAAAACAGTACGGAGCTTCCTTAAAAAACTAAAAATAGAACTACCATACGATCCATTAATCCCGCTCCTGGGTATATATCTGCAAAAGACGAAAACTCTAATTTGGAAAGATTCATGCACCCCAATGTTCATAGCAGCACTATTTACAATAGCCAAAACATGGAAGCAACCTAAACGTCCATCAACAGATGATTGGCTTAAGAAGATGGGGTGTATATATATATACAGTGGGATATCACTCAGCCATAAAAAGGAACGAAAAGTCGCCAGTTGCAACAACATGGATGTACTCAGAGGACATTATGTTAAGTGAAATAAGAAAGACAGAGAAAGACAAAGACAAAGACAGAGAAAGACAAATATAATATCATTTATATGTGGAATCTAAAAAATAATACAAATGAATCTGTATACAAAACAGAAGCAGAAAAGAAAAACAAAAAAACAAAAACAGAAGCAGACTCACAGACCTAAGAAACAAACTTACGGTTACCAAAGGGGAAAGGTCGGGGGGACAAATGAGGAGTATGGGATTAACAGGTACAAACTACTATACATAAAATAGTTAAGCAATGAGGATTTACTGTATAGCACAGGGAACTATTTCAATATCTTGTAATAACCTGTAATGGAAAATAATCTGAAAAAATAATATATATATATAACTGAACCACTTTACTGTACACCTGAAACTAACACAATACTGTAGATCAACTCTACTTCAATTTTAAAAAGTCCCAGATGAACTGAGGCTGTTCATGTTTATAAAGTTCTCCACGTGATTCAGATGATCAGCCAAATTTTAGAATAACTGGTGTATTTGATAGAGCTTAATGTAATGTATGTATACTTATTTTAACAAAGAGGCTTAAATTTGTTTTTAAGACAGTAGGAAATTCATGGTGGGACAAAATTCAGAAGGGGAAAGAAGAATACAAGGCACAAAGCCAAAGGGTCTGGAATCGAGAGGAACTGAGGGAAATTTGGAGGCTGATAGAAAAACCAGGCTTTAAGCAATTTAATACTTGGATGGTAAAAGAGATTGACAGACTGGATCACAATGACACCAAATGGTTTACGTTCCAAAGTCTTAAGATGACGGGCAGGACTTCCCTGGTGGCGCAGTGGTTAAGAATCCGTCTGCCAATGCTGGGGACACGGGTTCGAACCCTGGTCCGGGAAGATCCCACATGCCGCCGAGCAACTAAGTCCGCAAACCACAACTACTGAGCTTGTGCTCTAGAGCCTGCGAGCCACAACTACGGAAGCCCGCACACCTGGAGCCCGTGTTCTGCCACAAGAGAAGCCACCGCAATGATAAGCCTGGGCACATCAGCGAAGAGTAGCTCCCCTTCGCTGCAACTAGAGAAAGCCCACGTGCAGCAATGAAGACCCAAGGCAGCCAAAAATAAATAAAATAAAATTAATTAATTAAAAAAAAAAGGTGATGGACAGTAGTCATTCAATATAAGTTCTGGCCTATGTGTGGAGAAAAATAGTTCTTGTTTTATAATCAGGCAAAAAGTAGAGGAGCTAATAAAAGAAAAAAGTGATATTGTCGTAGAAGATGCATACATTAAAGTGCAATCTGGTAATGAAGATGGACTTTTAGTTTAGAGATGTAGAGTAGAATTCAGATCTGTGTGGTTTGCATTTGACCTTTCAAGCAAAATTATGTAAGTTTAGCTGTTGGATAGAATAGGGAAGGATAGAAAGTTTATTACAAATAAGCATTGATTTACACATTTTATAGATGTAAGTCTGGATACCACCCAAATACAATAGTAATGCTGATGCGATAGATGGCCTTCCTTAGCAATGATGGAATGGTAGTGAATAAAAGCAGAATGGCTTTCAATTTGGGAAAAAAAGAAAAACCCGAGAGAATAGTCAACAGCTAATTGCTTACATTTGCTGCAGGGACATTTGCAAATGAGAAAGAGATGGCCACAAAATAAGCACTTCTGGGTGCAGTTCTCAGAATGCTGTCAATTTCTTGCCCAGGCTCTCCCTTAAAAGCTCTTAAGACAGTGTACAGTTCAAGTTTCCTCTAAAAGACATTCAACTGCTTTATTTGAATATCAGTCTTCACTTCATTTATTCTTTTGTGCAATTAAGAGCTATTCTCTGTGCTAGGAACTATGGTAAGTGCTGGGGCTACAGTGGTGAATCAGGTGGGCCTGGCCCTACTCTAATCTAATAGGGAGATCAGTTTGAGCCTAACTGAATTTTGAAGAGCCAGTGGCGTCCAAGTGGAGTTATCCGACAGCAATTGTCATCATTTTCTAATTCTTACTGGTAAATAAGACTGATGTTCTAAAAAAGTAAAATACTAACACTATATAGCAGTTTTAAACTCTGCTCCATTATTAAATACAATTTCATGATTGATTTCTCTTATGTAAATGTTCAGAAAACTATACATTTTGGAACTGTATACGTTATGTAATTAAAGCTGATCTTTGTGGGATAATTTCTCTAAATATAAGCATTGGGCTCTTGTTCAGAAATGGTATCTCTTTATTGAACTGTGTCAGTCCCACTAAAAACACCCTTTCCCAAAAGTATGACCTGTTAAAATAGTACCTTGCTTATTAATGACACTTTATACAGCATTTGGGAGTTTATGAAAGATATTTACACTTCATTTTGTTTTGTCCTAACAACTCTGAAGAATACAAGGCAGGTGACAGTGATCTTCACCTTACAGGTAGGGAAACTTAGGCTCATAAATGTTATTGCTCATTTGCAGCCACAAATCTAATAAATGGACAGAAATGGAATTCAATCCAGGGCTTTTTTTGGGAGTCAGGTCTATTTCCTTTGTGCTTTCTGACAGTATATTGACTTGCTGGAGAGAGAAAAATTGAAATAGTTTTCTCCACTTAATTCCTCAAGTTCTTATCAGAAAAAAATGTTTTAATCCTCTTAATTTCTTACTTTTTGTTTCCTAATTATTGAATAAATTTATTAACATATAGTCATTATTTTCTTAGTATCAAGTCCATGGTCATATGTGTAGGATGGAAAAATAAATAAGATACAGGAGAGAGAGAGAGAGAGACATGAATTTTTAAAAATTCCTCTTCTACATGATTAACGCTATAAGTTATGTGTGGGCACAGTGCTGTGGGTGCACCCAGGATATGACGGCCGCCTGAGCCTTGGAGGATGATAGGATGGGGTGGGAGGTTTCTAAAAAGAAGCAGAGGAAACTATTATGAGTAGAAGGAAGAACTCGTGTAAAAGCTTGGACGTAGGGAAGCATGGAGGATTTGGGGACTCGCAGGTACTTCTCTTTTCCTCTCCTGTTAGAGGAATTTAGGAGGAATGCTGAAGATGCAGCCGTTACAGAAAGTGGGTCATTTATGGAAGGAAGAGGGTGTGCCCAGCTCCCAAGTCTGGGATTACACTGTGGGTGATAGGAAAGCACTGAACATATTAAACCAGAGTTTGGCAGGATCCAAAATATTTCTTACGGATAATTCTGTCCACGGTGGGTGGGAACAATGGACTGGTGGTGGGAAAAACTGATCGCATGGAGGACATGTAGGGTACTGTTGAGTTCAAGGGAGCGAGAGGAGCTTGAACTAAGGCAAAGGCAGGAGGAGTGGAAAGGGATGGATTGAAAGATAAGATCTGTTCTGTAATAAATAATGCTTATCACGGGGACTAATGTTAAAGATGATGGTATCTTGTCATACCAGCTTTTAAAAAAATTATGCCTCTTTTCATATCCATTGTTTCACATGTCACAACAGCACATAAAGATATACAGCATATAAGGATATTTCCACTTTAGAAATGAAAGTCTGTAAAACTAAAGATGCTTACCATTCAAGGAAGTCTAGACTCATGATGTTATACGTTCTGTACAGGTACCCTGTACATAGACAGCTTTCCTGGACCTTATATAACAAAATGGATACGGCAAAGAAAGGTATAAGACAAAGACTAATTCTCTGCTTGGGAGGGTGGAGTAGATAGAGAGTTAAAAGAGATAGGAAAGAAGTGATTACATACAAAGTATAGAGTGGTGAAAATTCTCTTGACCCATGTCTGAGTCTGTTCAGCCCGCTGTAACAAAAATGCCAAAGACTGGGTGGCTTAAATAATACATATTTATTTCTCACAGTTCTGGAGTCTGGGAAGTCTAAGATCAATGTACTGGTAGAGATAGGCATCTTCTAGCTGTGTTCTCACATGGTGGAAGGGGCAGGAGAGTGCTCTGGGGTCTCACATATAAGGGCATTAATTCCATTCATGTGGGCTCCACCCCCCTGACACAATCTCCTCCCAAAGGCCCTACCGCCTAGTACCATCAAATTGGGGGTTAGGACTGCCCCCAAACATTTAGTCCATAACAACCCACATCTCCCATCACAACAAATTCCATTCCCATTCCCTAGAAGAGAAATTAAGGGGTCGTGTTGGGGCAAGACTAGGAGAAGCTCGAGATTCTTCCGGAATTTTTGAAGGCATCTGTAAAAGATGAGTCATCACCGACATTTCCAGTTCTCCACATCAGGCTCTTCACCACGCCTATTTGATGTCCCCCCAAAAACCAACATATGAAAATGTATGTTTATCAGATAAATCAGGCAGTAGCTGATGCTTTCAAATATTTTTAGCTTTACAGAAAGGCTCGTTGAATGGCTGTTTGTAAAGTTGCACTCTCCTCAGGACACCGAAGTAGTATGCCGTCAAAGCAACTTCAGCTTGTGACACAGAGGTGTTTCTAAAATGTTAGGTGAAATCCTAGAGCGCTCATGTGCGTATAATTTAAAAGAGAAATTACTTTTGTTTGCTTTTAGCAAGGGGCGCGAAAGGAGCAGTTGCACAGCTTCAAGACACTGGACTGCAAACAGTCTCAGAAAGCCGGATAGAAAAGAGATCTTAAAACTTTTAAAGCTTATTTTATTGAAACAATTTTTTTTTTCAAAGCCAAATTCATTTAACTTTTTGTTTTTAATATTTGGAAACTGGGTTATTGGATTACGGTTAGGGGCTCTACGACCTCACTGATTTTTCATGAAGATCAGATTGTACTAAACTAATATCTGCCAGATTATATGATGAAATGGCCATTAAATGCAAACGTTTCTAAGCCTTATTTTGAGGGAGGGGAGAGCTTATCCCTTATCCTAGAAACTGTGAACAAAATAAAATTAAAATCTAATGCTTATTTTTCATAGATTGTTAATAATAACTGATCATAGCTAATCCTTATGTCTGTTACTAAATTCAATTTGTCATTCTAGTTGAACATTCGTATTGAATAAAATGAATATTTTGATTTTCAAGAAAGATTCCTTGTTTCTTCCTTTAGTTTACTCATTATTTTGAGATTTGTCAAACCACAGCATTTTTCTCTGAACCATGCTTTGCCTATATGATTATATTTGCAGGAGCTGTTACAAATTAATCATTTTTGTTATGCTCCTTCTTTTATGAGAAGTGTTTGTTTAACTTGCCATGTATAAACAGACGTTTATTTTAAGGATTAACTTTCATGTGAAAAACTGCCTCCTAGTTAAGTCTTTTTAATCACATCTCTAGAGGAGAGCAAGCTAGCTTCGGATGTTTTTGCTTTCTTTTCTCTTTCTTCAAGAATTTAAAATTGACTGTTTGTGTATTATAACATAGAGAAGTTTGTAAATGCATGTATTCTCCTCAGCCTCACACACCGCAGATAAATCCATGCTTGTGCAAGCTTTAAAGAACATAAAGTTATATAGTAAAACACAGATAAATTATTTGCCTTGAAAGTGACTATGTAAGGAGCATCTTTCAATTATCAATAGCCATAAAATCAGGATAGATAGACACTTTCCTGTTCCTCTGACGATCTCTCCCCAAACCCTCACCCAGGGAGTGTACCTCGCAGTCCATATATACTTTTCTGCTTTGTATTTGCTATTTTTTATATGCAGTGAAAAGAAGCAGACCTGCTGAATGCTGGAAACCATAAAATCATTTATAGCCATTCTTTCCTGTTTTCTTTCCTAATTCTATCTTTGTTTTAAAAGACAAAGTTATGTACCATTTTACACTTTAAAAGTTGTTTGGTTTAACATTTATGGAGGCCTTAAAGTGTCAGCTAACGTGTTAATTGGTGATGTTATTAAAATATGTAGGACATGGTCTTCGCTCTACGATGGTCACAGCCCGGTGGGAACAGAAGCATGCCATTCAGTTGTCGTAGGTGCTGGTATACAGGTAGGAGAAGGACACATTCGAGGGACAAAGGTGGGAGTGTTCACTTCCTCCTAGGGGGTGGGGAAGTCTTCCAGAGGCGGTGGCACTAGATCAGAATTGAAATGATTGGGCGCTTTCAAGACAGGCGATTGAGGAGGGAGCATTTAGGGCAGAGGGGGGAGCCTCTGGCAGGAGGGGCAAGGCAGAAGGTTGGACAGCATCGTGCAGGGGTCTCCTCTGATACATATAGAAGTTTGGACTCAATGCTGCAGGCAAAAAAAAAAAAAAAAAAAAAGATACAAATGAATTCATTTACAAGACAGAAAAGGAACCACAGACCTAGAAAACAAACTTACGGTTACCAAAGGGGAAAGAGGGGGATAGGATAAATTAGGAGTGTGGAATTAAAATATACATACTTCTACGTACAAAACAGACAAGCACAGGGAAGTATACTCAACATTTTGTAATAACCTTTAAGGGAAAAGAATCTGAAAAAGAATATGTGTGTGTGTGTGTGTGTGTGTGTATAACTGAATCACTTTGCTGTATACCTGAAACTAACACAGCATTGTAAATCAACTGTACATCGATTAAAAAAAACAATCCAGGGCTTCCCTGGTGGCGCAGCGGTTGGGAGTCCGCCTGCCGATGCAGGGGATGCGGGTTCGTGCCCCGGTCCGGGAGGGTCCCACGTGCCACGGAGCGGCTGGGCCCCTGAGCCATGGCCGCTGAGCCTGCGCGTCCGGAGCCTGTGCTCCGCAACGGGAGAGACCCCAACAGTGAGAGGCCCGCGTACCGCAAAACAAAAACAAAAACAATCCTTCCTTAAATCCTTAAGGAAGGATTTAAGCAGTGGAATAATGTAATCAGGTTTTCATTTTAGAAAATTACTCTAGTAACCATGTGAAGAAATATTAGATTATTTATGCTTTTTAGAAACAGCCTGATAGAGCATAAATAGACTAAACATTAACTTTTCTTCCTCATTGCCTTCAACAGAACTTTACAAAAATCTTAAAACACCCACTTTCATAATTTGAATTGCCAAAAGATTTGTTCTCTTGATGAGTTATATTTTTATAGCATTTCAAGACTTTGTGATCATGTTTAAGAATATAGACTTTCTAACCCTGGGTAACTTTGGATGCTGCAGCAGGGCAGCTCACCACTTAACTCTTCCTTATTAATACCCTTTTCTCTCGCAATCTTTTGCATCTAGTTGCCCAAGGCAAATGCTTACACTTTCCCTTGGTTCTTTTCTCTCTCTTGCCCTTCAGGTGTATCAGCGAGGCCGGTAGATTCTGCCTCCAAAATAACATCTCAAATTCCTCTACTTCTGTCGGTCTCAGTGATGCTACAACCTTAGTTCTATCCTCCCTGGTCTCTCCCTGGGACTCCTGCAGCAGCCTCCTAATTGCTCCTCCACTCTTTCTCACCCATTTCCCCATTCTCACTGTCCCGCTTCAGACAGTTCACTAGCTTTTTGCACTTAGAATAAGAAGCAAGCTTCCCTTTGTGGCCAGCATCGCCTGGCTGTTGTCTCCCTTAACCTCATCTCTTGACACTCTCCTTCGGCTGCAGCTGTTATTTGCTCTCGCGGAGGCCTGCAAACACTTATTCACTTCTTCCAAGAAGCTCTTATAATTTGGTGCCTGGCAAATACTCCGTGAACTTAATAGCATAACGATATCATAATAACACTTTCTGCTATTTATTAAATATTTTCTGTAACCCAGATAGTGTGCTAAGTGCTCACCAGGCATTATCTTATAATTAAATTAGATGCAACAAGCTTGTGAAGTTGGCATTATTATTTCCATATTTTAGGGGAGGAAACTGGGTACAGAGAGCTGAAGTAACTTACACAGATTTATACTGCTAGTGTGTAGTGGAGCCTGGCTTGAAGTCTGTCTGTCTGATTCTAAGTCGGGCTCTTTGGCACTGAAGTTTCAAAAGTAGTTTGTTATCATTAAATTTTAATGCTCTCACAATTCCTGGAGGACCATCTGAGAGCAGGCTCTAGAGGGAATCTTTTAAAGAAATTGAAAGTAAACATTAGTATGACCTAACTACCGTATTAGAGACAACAAACTTTTCTCAATATTTTATGTCTTGTTGATAATAAAAGACAGTGTCATGTAAAAGTTGGAAATAAACTCTGGAGTTCAAACAAACATGGGTTTACTCTCAGCATCATCTATTCATTCATATGGATCTCCATATCATATGTGCCAGATAATGTTCTGGGTATTTGAGACACATCAGTGTGCAGTCCAGTGGAATGGATATAAAATGTTGGTTCTGTAAGCTGTTTTTGCCCTGGAGATTCACTGTAGCATTACTGCTCTTCTGTGAATTCAGGATAGATGTGATCCATCTTGGACCCCCATCCCAAGAGGATCTATTTGAGTCAATCCCATGACATATTTCCTAAGGACAGTCTCATAGGAAGGCTGTAAGTTTAGTTTGCTATAAATAAAGTGCCCTTCCTTCTTCCTTTTTTTTTTCCTTCCAGTTAAAATGAAGCATTACCTTTAACTTTATTAGATATAATAAACTCAGGGAACTTATATTCTAGTAGGGGTAGCACAATAAATATAATAAATCAGTAAATTACATTATACATTAGAAGATGGGAAGTATTTTGTGTGGGGAAGTAAATAAGATCAGGACGGGGGAAAATATGGAGAGCAGGTGCAATAGGAGGTCAGTGAGGTGGGTCTCATCAAGAAGGTGAGAGACTTGAAGGAGGTGAAGGAGTTGATCAGATGGATATTTGAGGGAAGAGCTGTCCAGGAGGAGAGACTAGGTAGTGTCCAGTCCTAAGGGACATGCATGCACGCCCACTTAAAAGCAAAGCATCATTGTGAATGGAGGTGACCAAGTGAAGGAGAGATACTAGATGAAGTCAGAGGGGTTCCGAGGATGTTGTTGGTGGCCATAAAATGAACTTATATACATAAAGCACTTAGCACAGGGTCTAGCCCAGAATCACAGAGCCCCTGCCCACCTCTTCCAGCCACATCTCTTGCTGCTCCCTGTTGCAAGCTCGACCCTGTGTTTATAACCAGAAACTCTGTGAAGATTCCCCAAATATCTGTGCTGTTTTATACCTTTCTACTTCTGCACACACGTAAAATACCCTTCTCCCACTCCTCATCATTCTGATAAACTCCTTCAAGACCCACCTAAGGCTCTCCTCTGGGAGGACAACATCACTGACTCCCTCTGAGGCAGAGCTTTCTTCTTCGGGCCGCCACGCACCATGCTTTGAGTATGTGTTTGTTACAATAACACATAGCTGATGATAACTGACATTTAATGAGCACTTACTATGTGCCATGCAGTAAATACCTTTATGTGTTTTTACAATTTATTTCTCACAACAACAACCCTATAAGGTATGTCCTGTTGTCATCCCCATTTTATAGATGAGTAAATAAAGCCATGAAGTTTATTGACTTGCCTAAGATCATCCCGCTACTAAGTGATGGCACCAGGAGTTGATCACAAGGTTTCTGGCTCCAGAGCCCACGCCTTCGTAACCATTACATTATACCGCACCTCCACCCTTCCACCATTTTACTGTATACAAGTATATATGTACACGTACTCATCACACTGTATTGAAAAGTATTAGTTTTGTGCACGTGTCTTCCGTAGTATTTATGACTGCTTTGAGTCACCATGTTGAATTCACCTTTGCTCTTTGGGGCTTTGCACACGTGCTCCCTTGTTGAATGGGGAGAATAAAATACTCTCTCATGTAATTTGCAAAGCATGAGAAATAATATTCAAAATGTTAATGATAGTGTGTCATTAATTTTGAAATTTATTTGGTTTTGAGTTTCATTTTAATCATGTTGTTGTGTTTCTGCTTCTCCCTAGACCAGTATTAAAGAGGGTCAGCTGTTGAAGCAAACCAGTTCTTTCCAAAGATGGAAAAAGCGATACTTCAAACTTCGAGGTCGTACACTTTATTATGCAAAGGACTCAAAGGTAATTCGAGAGAATACTAGTTGCAAGCACTCGAAGGCTGTAGATGGAATTGAAATTTTGGTTCTATAAACTGTTTTTGTCTTGGGGCTCACTAGCCTTACTGCTCTGATATAAATTCCATATAAATGTGATTCATCTTGGACCAAATCCCAAGGGGGTCTATTTGAGTCAGTTTCATGCCATTTCCCCTAAGGACAATCTTATAGGACCGTCCTAGTGTAGTTTGCTTTCTTTCTTTTTTCCTTCCAAGTAAAATGAACAGTTAAATGTAACCTTATTAGACAGATATAATAAACTCTAAATCTGGGTTCCCCCCTTTCTTGCTACTTTTTACCCCATAAATCTTTTCCTGAAAATGAGAGAGAGAATTGTTGTAGTTGCTAAGAGTTCATACTCTGGTTTCAGACAAGAGTTCATATCCCTATTCTAGCACATTCCAGTGGAGTGGCTGTGGACAGCATGTTGTTGAGAGGAGGCTTAAATGAAATTATGTACATGAAGTGCTTACATAATACCTAGCACAAAACAGTCACTCAATTATGCTAGCATTTGGAAATAAAAATCACAGTGAGATAAAATCAAGGCTTAAATAATTTTTATATAATAATTGAATGAAATAAGAATGATGTAGCTTTGGAAGAAAAAAATTGTAATGATGAGCTTCCATTTAAAACGGATATTTTACTGTTCCTTCAAAAATAAACATTAAGGTGGGTACCCTCAGCTGGCACTGGAGCCCCACCAAAACAGCCCCCTGCCCTATTAGACCTGGTGGACACTTTGGCCAACACTAGTGTCCCCCTAAAGTGGCTCCTGCCCCAGGGGTCAGCCCCACACACCAGAGCACCCACAACAGTTGCAACTGGGCCTTGCAGCCAGCCACACTGGGGTCCAGCCTTGCGTACAAGCACCCCCTCAGCAAGTGCAGCTGAGCCACAACAGGAGGACACATGCAGCCCACAAAGGGGACACTCCTGGAGCATCTGGCCCTGGTAACCAAGGGAGACCATGCTATTGGGCCCCACAGGATACCTTCTACACAAAGCCACTATCTCAAGACCGGGGGACATAGCTGATCTGCTCAACATGTAGAAACAAACACAGAAAGTTAGGCAAAATGAAGAAACAAAGGAATATGTTCCAAATGAAAGAACTAGACAAACCCTCAGAAATAGATTGAATGAAATGGAGATAAGCAAACTTCCAGGTAAGGTGTTCAAAGTAATGGTCATAAAGATACTCACTGAACTCAGTAGAAGAATAGAAGAGTGAGAATTTCAACAAAGAGACAGAAAATAATAATGGAAATGAAAAGTACACCCGAGGAAACCAACAGCAGATTAGATGATGCAGAAGAGAGGACCAGTGGTCTAGAAGATAAGGTAGTGGAAATCACCCAATCAGAACAGTAAAAAGAAAAAGAAACAAAAAAATGGATAGTTTAAGGGACCTCTTGGGCAACATCAAGTATATCAACATTCACATTATAAGGGTCCCAGAAGGGGAAGAGAGAATGAAAAGGACAGAAGATGTATTTGAAGAAATATGGCTGAAAACTTTCCTAACTTGGTGAAGGATACAGACATCCAGGCCCAGGAAGTACAGAGAGACCCAAACAAAGTGAACCCAGAGGGACCCACACCAAGACACATTATAATTAAAATGCCAAAATGTTAAGCTAAAGAGAAAATCTTAAAAGCACCAAGAGAAAAACAACTAGTTACATACATGGGAGTCCCCATAAGACTGTCAGCTGACTTTTCAGCAAAAACTTTACAGAAGGGACTGGCACAATATATTCAAAGTACTGAAAGGAGAAAACTCATAACCAAGAATATTCTATCCAGCAAGGCCATCATTCAGAATTGAGAGAGAGATAGAGTTTCCCAGGCAAGCAATAGCTTGTCTATTTTATAGTTCATCACCACTAAACCAGTCTTAAAAGAAATGTTAAAGAAATTTAAACAGAAAAGAAAAAATTATTACTAGAAATATGAAAATTATGAAAGACAATATCTCATCAGTAAAGGCAAAAATATAGTAAAGGTAGTGGATCAACCACCGATGTAGCTAGTACGAAGGTTAAAAAACAAAACTAGTAAAACCATATATATCTACAATAATTAGTTAAGGAATACACAAAGTAAGATAACATCAAAAACATAAAATGGTGGATGGAGTAAAAATGTAGTGCTTTTAGAACATGCTCAAACTTAAGCAACTATCAACATAAAATAGACTGCTATATACAGAGGTTGTTGTATGAGAACCTCATGGTAACCACAAACCAAAAACTGATAACAGATATACAAACAATAAAGAGAAAGGAATATAAACATGATACTAAAGAAAATCATCAAATCACAAGGGGAGAGAGCAAGAGAAGAAGAAGGGAACAGAGAAGGACAACAAAGATAACCAGAAAACAATTCACAAAAATGGCAGTAAGTACATACTTATCAATAATTACTTTAAATGTAAACAGACTAAATGCACCAATCAAAAGACACAGCATGGCTGAATAGGTACAAAAAACAAGACCCATATATATGGTGCCTACAAGAGACTCACTTCAGATCTAAAGACACACACAGACTGAAAGTGAAGAGATGAAAAAGATATTCCATGCAAATAGAAATGAAAAGAAATATGGGATAGCAATACTTATATCAGACAAAATAGATGTTAAAACCATAGACGTTAAAACAAAGACTGTAACAAGAGACAAAGAAAAGCATTACCTAATGATAAAGGGATCAATCCAATAAGAAGATATAACACTAGTAAATATATATATGCCCAGCAGAGGAGCACCTGAATATGTGAACCAAATATTAACAGACATAAAGGAGAAACTGACAGTAATACAATAATAGTAGGGGACTTTAACACCCCTTTACATCAATGTAATGTGATCATTAGATCATTCAGACAGAAAATCAATAAGGAAACACTGGCCTTAAATGACACATTAGACTCAATGGGACTTAATAATATATACAGGACGTTCCACCCCATAACAGCAGAATATACATTCTTTTCAAGTGCACATGGAACGCTCCAGGACAGATCTTTTATTAGGCTACAAATCTCAATAAATTTTAAAATACTGAAATCACATCAAGCATCTTTTCTGACCACAACAGTATGAGACTAGAAATCAACCGCAAGAAAAACTGGAATAAAACTCAAACACATGGAGTCTAAACAACAAACTCAGTAACAACCAATGGGTCATTGAAGAAATCAAAGAGGATATCAAGAAATACCTTCAAACAAATTAAAATGGAAACACAGTGTTCCAAAATCTTTGGGACTCAGCAAAGGCAGTTCTAAGGGGGAATTTCATAGTAATACAGGCCTACCTCAGGAAACAAGAAAAATCTCAAATAAAAAATCTAACCTTACACCTAGAGGAATGAGAAAAAGAAGAATAAACAAGTCCAGAGTTAGCAGAAGGAAGGAAATAGTAAAGTTACAAGTGGAATTAAATGAAACAGAGACTAAAAAACCCCACAAAAACCTAAGAGCAGGTTCTTTGAAAAGATAAATGAAATTGATAAATCTTTATCCAAAGTCATCAAGAAAAAAAGACAGAGAGCCAAATAAATAAAATTGGAAATGAAAGAGAAGTTACAACTGACATCACAGAAATACAAAGGATCATAAGAGGTTACTATGAAAATTATATACCAACAAATTGGACAACCTGGGAGAACTGGATAAATTTCTGAAAACATACAATCTTCCAGGACTGAATCAGGAAGAAACAGAAAATCTGAACAGACCAGTTATTAGTAATGAATATAATGAAATATTAGCCATAAAGAATGAAATCTTGCCATTTGCAACAACATGGATGAACATAGAAGGTATTATGCTGAGTGGAATAAGTCAGACAGAGAAAGACAAATACCGTACAATCTCACTTACATGTGGAATATAGAAAACAAAACAAATGAACAAACAAACCAACACAGAAAGAGACTTACAGATACAGAGAACAAATGGGTGGTTGCCAGAGGGGAGGGTTAAATGTCATGGGGATTTAATATACAGTATGTGGAATATAATTAATAATATTGTAATAATTTTGTATGATGACAAATGGTTACTAGACTTATCATGGTGATCATTTGATGATGTATTTGATTGTCAAATTACTATGTTGTACACTTGAAACTAACATAGTATTGTATGTCAACTATATTTCAATTTAAAAATAGTAAGATTTATTGTTACTGTGCCAGTAGGATAATTGATCATTTCTATATTACAAAACACGTGTTTGTGATATAATTAGTAGAGTTATACACCAGGAGGTAAAAAATAAATAAATAAACAAACAAACATAATTCTTAGTTTATGCAGCTGTGGAAGTAATAACAAAATAGAATAATCTTATTTTAAAAGTCATTATGTTCATGGTTGTCCCTGATCTGGCTCCATTCTGACTTCTCACATTTCTCTCCAGACAACACTGACCACTCAATAGTCTACAGCCTCGCCCCATGTTTTCCATCCCCAGGATGATATTTTCTCTATCTCCACTTAAAGAAATTCCCTATTTTCTTTAAGGTCCACCTAAAATTGTCTTCATTCCGTTATTCACAAGAGAAAACATTTGTTTTCTTTTTTTGCGGTACGCGGGCCTCTCACTGTTGTGGTCTCTCCCGTTGCGGAGCACAGGCTCCGGACGCGCAGGCTCAGCGGCCATAGCTCACGGGCCCAGCCGCTCCGCGGCATGTGGGATCTTCCCGGACCTGGGCACGAACCTGTGTCCCCTGCATCAGCAGGCGGACTCGCAACCACTGTGCCACCAGGGAAGCCCAAAACATTTGTTTTCTGCTGTGACCTTCCATAGCATTTTGTAGTATCTGCTCTTCCACTTTTAATAGTCTCCCTTACTTAAAACTAGTTGTGTCTATTTCAGCTCCTGTGCTAGATTATAAATTCCTTGTAGTCAGGGAACAAGTCTTCAGTCAGATTGGTTGGGTTGAAGCAGAGTTGCATAACCCCCTGGAGATCTTGGGGGGAGGTAAAAGTTATTAGATAAGGGAGCCTCCTTTTCTAGCAGTCCTAGAGGAGTGGTGTTATACCTGCCTCACTGGAAGAACACTGAATGACTGTGAACAAGGACCAACTGACTCAACGTGGGAAGGATACATTTATTTACTAGAATTTCCTAATTTCTCAATTGTCCATTTTAAAGATTTTATTTCTTTGGAGTTTTTACCACTGAAACTTTTTTGATTAAAACCACTTTTAAGCATACAAAAAAAATAAATTTTGGAGCCTGCAAAAAAAAAAAAAGAAAAGAAATAAATAAAATTTCTTTTAAGAGTATAAAAGAAATGTCATCTTATATTTGCAGAGCACATGCACCATCTCATTTGAACACATTTACAGATGAGGAAGGTCACGTTCAAAAAGTTCAGTAACTGTCCATGATCTGAGACGGGACTAGTTCTTCTCATTGTGGGGAGTGTGTGAGTATGTGCGTATGTCATACACCGAGTAGTAGGTTTCCCATAAACGATGCTTCTGGAGAGCACAGAGCATTTTCAATGAAGCAATATGCCAGGGGAGTTCTTTAAAGTCCCTTACAGTTTGGAATTTATGTGTTCGTTGAACTTTATAGTTTTACTCACCAAGCATCAGTAATTTCAGTTTTTCTTCATTTTTTATTTCTAATTCCTGACATAGCTTCGCGGTCGTGTTGTGACGGTAAAAAAAAACAAACAAAAAAAATACTGAGGAGCATTCAGTTAGGTTTGCACTTGACATGTTTGTGTTCTTTTTCATTAACAGTCTCTGATATTTGATGAAGTTGACCTCTCAGATGCCAGTGTAGCTGAAGCAAGCACAAAAAATGCTAACAACAGCTTCACGGTATGGTTATACTCTGGTAACTCCCCCCTCAAAAGTTACAGAATGATCTTTCGTGAGCTTGTACTGAACGCCCTCTTCAATTGCCAGCTGTGTGTCACACGTGTTGGAGTTCTCACCAAGAACAGTAAACTTGATAAGTACATCGTAGACGCTAACACCCAATGTGTCATGATTGTTTGGGTCAATAAACCAATGTAGTAAATGTATTTTTTTAAAGCATTTATATAGTTTTCTTTTTAGACCTTCTAATTTTAGTGCCTTAAAATTTTCACCTCCCTTTAATGTTCAACTAATTCCACTGTTCTTAAATATTCAAAAAGTTTGGGTTTTTACCTTCAACCTTAAAAATAATATTTTCTCCTTTCAATCTACAGTTACTCTAGTTGCTGTAGTTCAGGCCTTCATTTCTTCTCACTTAGGTATTTCATTTGGCAGCCATTTAAAGAAGTGTCCTCTGTTCCAGTTAATTTTTTTCCAATTGCAAATCACACTGCTTAAAAGACCTCACTGGCTCACCATCGCCTGTCAGGTTGCATCTGTAACTCCGCTGTAAAGTCCTGTAAAATCCTTCCTCAGCATTCTAGCACACTGATAATTATTTGTCCTTATACATCCCACCAGTGCAGCAGTTCTGTCTGAACCTAATGCTTTTTCCATTCCCTCTGACTTAAATGATCCCTCCTCCATCAACAGCTGTTGAAATTCTACTAATTCTTCAGAGCTTATCTCAGATATCCCATACTTTTTCTACTTCTTTGATTACAAAAATATGAATTAACTATGAATTGAGGATCCACCATGTGCTAGGCACTTGTGCTAATAAACACAAGGGATTCAGAGCAAAAAAAATGTACATATATATGTATCACTTCCCTCAAGATATTCATGGTGTAGTTCAGTGAAGTTCATCTGGGATTCTTTTTCTTAAAAAAATATTTAAATATTTATTTATTTATTTGATTGCACCAGGTCTTCGTTTCAGCAGGTGGGCTCCTTAGTTGCGGCTCCCGGGCTCCTTAGTTGTGGCTCGCCAGCTCCTTAGTTGCAGCACATGGGCTCCTTAGTCGCGGCAGTGCGAACTCTTAGTTGCAGCATGCATGTGGGATCTAGTTCCCTGACCAGGGTTTGAACCCAGGCCCCCTGCTTTGAGAGCATGGAGTCTTATCCACTGCGCCACTGGGGAGGTCCCTGGGATACTTTTATAGCTACATTTTCCTTAGGTCCTCTCAGGTGCATTGTTCTTGCTAGGTCGCTGACCCCTTCCACACTCCTAGCCCCTGCCCTAGGAAGCTTCCACTATGGACAGCAGTGTTTTGTGTTCATCCCCTAGGCATGCCAGGGCAGGGAGGATAGACAGATAAACAAATAGAGAGCAGTGCCATGATGGAGGTAACACTGGTAAGGGTAGGGGATGGAGAAGAAGCAAATGAGTTCAGATTTAGTCTTATTGATTTATGGGCATGTGAGATAATTCATGCTGTGAATATTCCTCCCCCACCCCCTCCCCAGGGACAGTTGAGTTTGTGAAGAGAGAGGACAGCCAAGAATAGAATCCTGGGAAAAAGTTAAAATGTAAGGTTTGACCAATAAAGACTGAGAGAGAGCATTCTGAAGTATAGAAGCAACATCAGGAGGCAATGATTTATAAAAAGCCTGTGGAAGGGAGTTTCAAGACGGAAGTTGTTAAACATCAAATGCTGTAGAGAGGTCAAGTCAAAGAAGAAAGGAAAAGTGTCTGTTGAATTGGTGAATCAGGAGGTCATTTGGTCACACTGATGCGAGTAGTTGCAGTGGAGGGTGGCATGCAGTAGGCTGCATGACGAATGCTAAGTGGAAAGGCAGAGAGGGCCAGCACGGACTCCTTGTCCTACAAGTTTGGCAGTTAAAAGAAGGAGCAGACAGGGCTTCCCTGGTGGCGCAGTGGTTGAGAGTCTGCCTGCCGATGCAGGGGACACGGGTTCGTGCCCCGGTCCGGGAAGATCCCACATGCCGCGGAGCGGCTGGGCCCGTGAGCCATGGCCGCTGAGGCTGCGCGTCCGGAGCCTGTGCTCCACAACGGGAGAGGCGCGCGTACCGCAAAAAGAAGGAGCAGACGTATAGCAACAAGAATGTTCAGGTTTGAAGAGGCAGTTCTGGTTTTGTTGTTGTTGTGGATCTTTTGCTTTGTTTTTAAAATGAGTTTTGAGTGTGTCTATATGAAGAGAGGAAAGAATTGTTAGAATCGAAAGCTGAAGCTGCAGGAGAGAAAGGGAATAATTGTTGGAGCATGATTGCTGAGTAAACTGCAGGGCTTGGGACCCAGAGCACACGTTAAGAGATTAGCCTTGAATAGGAGACAGAAAGTTTATGGAAGTAGGTGTGGGCAGGAAGTTCATATATTTCAAACCCAAACACTGCTGTTTTCTCAGTGAAATTGAAGATTAGGTCATATGCTATGAATAAGACTTTAGGCGGGTTTGGAGGAGCTTCTATAGAAAATAAGAATCGAAACTGAACAGGGATCAGTAGAAGATTACTAGGTAGTAAATAGTGTCCACCAGAGATTAGAGATAAGTAATGTTCTTAATTCCTGGGCCTATAGCATTTTCTTAAAGATAGGAGTAAAGAAAAACAACTAAATTGGCCCAGGATTGATGATTTATAGGGCATACTGGACAGAAAGATAAAAAGGGATTGTTGGATATTTGAGGGATCAGCAACTGATCCATCTTCCCCCTCTGAGTTCTCAGTTTTTGAGAATGGAGCATAAGGAATACGGGGTGACTTTATTAATGACTGAACAGGATCCAATAACCACTGACTACAGAGCTTCTGATAAGTTGTTGGAGGCCGAAGGGCAAAATGTTGCTTATTCTTCCTTCCTCCCAGGTGAAGGTCGGGAAGGGCGATTAACCTATCAGATTCACCACTTGTCTTCCCTGGGAAGTGAGCATTAGTTTTCTCCCCTCTGTGGAGACTCGTGGTGGGGTTGTGGATAAGAGGTTCTCCCCGACAAGGATCTAGAGTTTAGTCTGAGTGAAGGTTCCGAAATTTAAGATTTGGGAGAGGTTATTCAAATCCTTCGTACAGCTCTTTCTTGGACCTCCAACTGCATGCAGTCTCTCCTTTTGTACCTTCTCATAGAACTTACTACATTCCGCCTTGTGTTTAGCTAAGTACTTATGTTTCTTATAACCTCCTTGAGGATAGGGACACTGTCATACATTTTTATCTCATAGTACCTTATCCATAAGTATTTGTTGATTTTAATTAATAAAATGAGAGTTCATTTTGGGCACGAGAAGATTTTTTCGTTGAAATATTTTCAAGAAATTTCCAATGTTTCACTCAACCAAACTTCGTTTCTGAAGTTTGTTGGACAAGAAATGCAAGACTAAAATGTTAGGCAGATTGCTTAGAGTTTTATAGCAAATCAATTTGGTAGAACTTTCCAGGGTATAAAATGGAATAAGAGGTATGTTTTCAACCAGTAATTGACAATCCTCCCTATCTTTAAATATTTAAACGTTCCACCTTCCTGGGTTCCAGTGACTGCTACTCGTGGTGTTATTTTGGCCAGTTCGTGTCAGAGGTTAATGGTGTAATTTGGTGGTGTTATGGCTGGGGAATGCAGCAACAGCCGAATTCCGCCTCATTGCAGCCACTACTCTTTGCCTTGAAGTCCCTAAGGATGATATATTGACAAGGGACAATAGGAAATGGAAACTCTATAATTAGTAAATGGAAAGTGGAAAAGCTGTCCTTTACCCAAAAACCCAATGTCGAACTCTAGTAAAATGGGTTCTACAGGGAGTGTTCTAGAGAGCAGGGCAGAAACTGACTTAGCTGGGGAAGTCATTCTGTGGTTATGAGCAAGCACTGAGACTGACTGAGCTTCCAGGGGAGGGGACACAGACATCTTGAGGGTGGTGCCAAAGGATCTGCAGACATGGTTAAGACCTACCTACACGATGATTACTTTTAAACAGGCCTATGCGCCCATCCCTGGAGTTAATAATTGTCTAGTTTTTGGGGTTGTCTAAATTGCCTCAGGTATTATATTAGTTTTCTGTTGTTTCGTAACAGATTACCACAAACTTAGTGGCGTAAAACAATGCCTATTTATTATCACACTGTTTCTGTTGGTTTCACAGAATAGCTGGATTCCTCTGCTCCAGGTCTCACAATGTCAAAATAAATAGATATGATAAATTAAACGCACACACACGCACGTGCACATACATACATACTTTTTAATTACCCTCCGTTGGGCTAATATGGACCTAAGTTTGCATTTCTGTTTTTACCAGTGTCTTCTGCAGTAGACAACAACAACAAAACCTAGTAACGTTGAACGCATTTTCTGTGATGTTAGGTGTCAGTGATGTGATCGGGGAACAGAAAAGAACAGTTCCAGACAGGCTTCTTGGCATTTTTATGAGTGTTTAGCTTAATGTTCACAGTTAATTTATTTGTAGTTTAAATTCTACCATGACATTTTCTATGACTGTGGAATCAGTGAAACATTCTTAATTTTTTTTGTCCATTTTTAATTGTTTTCTCTTTTATTTTATTGATATTTGTATGGTGTTTGGGAGTTTTATTTTCACTTTAACCTTTTTTGTTTGTTTGTTTTTTTTTTTTTTTTTTTTTTTGTTTTGTTTTGTTTTGCGGTACGCGGGCCTCTCACTGTCGTGGCCTCTCCCGTTGCGGAGCACAGGCTCCGGACGCGCAGGCCCAGCGGCCACGGCTCAAGGGCCCAGCCGCTCCGCGGCACGCGGGATCCTCCCGGACCGGGGCGCGAACCCGCGTCCCCTGCATCGGCAGGCGGACTCTCAACCACTGCGCCACCAGGGAAGCCCCACTTTAACCTTTTTATCTTTAACATACCTCTGTGCTGTATGTGAATGTGCTCTTCTTATATTAAACTAGAGAGAATTGATTTCCCTTGGTCATACTGTGGCCCCCCCAGGGAAGGGATTGCAGATCTCCTGATGTTTAACTCAGGGCTCTTTCCTATTGCACAGTATTCCTTCTGTCTGGGTAGTCTTTGCCTCTGTTCTCTTTCTTCTCACATCCACAGCTCTCTTTGTCTCTTTCTCACTAATCATGGCATGTTTATCCCCAGCTTTTTTTTATTTTTCCAATTGCAGAGCTTAAGAGTGAAGTCAGACAGCCGGGGTTTGGGTCGTGGCTTGGCCGTGTCTAGTTAGGTGACCCTAGACAAATTAGTTAACTGCTATAAATCTCAGTGTCCTTAACTTTAATTGAGGGTAATAATGGTATCTGCCTCATAGGTTATGAGGATTAAATGAAATGTGATAATGCACCAAAATACCTAGCACAGTGATGAGCACGTACAGTTTGATACATCTTGGTGGCAACTGTTATCACAAACTTATTATCTCTTGATTCCCTTCACGAGTGACAGTATTGCCAACTTTTAAAAGTTTGGGAATTTTGAAAGAGAATATGGATGAACTTTATCTTGAGAAAACATTCCATGCTGCCTATTTCTCAGAGGTGTAGTGAAGATTTATTTCCACTTTTATCTAATATTAATAAGTATTGCTGGGAAAAGCAACCATTTTGTAACAAATGGAATACAGTTGTTCCTTGTTAGGTAAATGTTATTTGCTAAAGAAGAGCTTTTTAATGATTTGAAAGCCATCACAATGATGTGGTATACATTAGGCTTTCAAAGTGTACTGTTCAAATGACTGTTTTCTTTAAATTTTAATGAAGTTTGGGCTAAACCTTAAATAAATGAGTCATCATTTTTAAAGAAATTGTATCAACATTGGTAAAACTTCTTACTAAGGTTTGTAAAGAAAGCTTTTTTTTTTTTTTGAACTAGAAAGAAATACAGAGGTAATTTATTTTGTTTATTTAACTACCCTTAGCATTGTTAGTGAGTGATCTACAAGTGTCTTTGAAGTCCCATGGTTACTTCATATCCATGCTGGCTTAGTTGTATGGAAACAGATGCCATGTGACAGCACTTATTTTTAGAACTAAATGAGCACTGAGACAGAGTCATTTTAGTTCAGGGGTCACTTGCCACGGTAGACATGACCGAAAGTTGATTAGCATTAGATGATGACTCTTCTGATGAGGTTTTTAAAAGTAGACATAAAAGCAAACCAATAAAGAGAATACTCTTACTGCACATAAAGTGCTGAAAATTATGCATTCATAGTATAGTCAAAATGAGCAGACTGTGTTTTCATGGAAGGGGAAAATGTTCTTAAGAACTTGTTTCTTTCATGTTTACTTTCTGTTTATTCTATTTTCCTCGTAGCTTCCTCTCTGTTAATATAATTCACTTCATCTTCTCTCTTAAGAGAGATATCACATCCTTTGAACCTAAGGAAGTGTCAATTTACTTTTATCCGTTAATAACTCAATCTTTAGATACATGGAAGTAATGAAAAGTTATTTTCTTTTTATATCATTTGTGAATGCACATTGCAAAACAGGCATTTAGATAAACATGTTAATATATAATCACTTAGATAAATAAGTTGCCTATTTTATTTGATAATGTTTAGTCTACTCTGTACCTCTTATAACTGCTTCATATCTGATCACTCATTCACTTTTTTATATCAGTCTTATAAGGTAGGTTCTATTAGGCTTCCCATTTCATAGGGGAGAAATCTGAAACAGAGAGGTTAACATCCAATACATATAAATAGCTAGAATCTGAACCCATCTGGGTTATATGGCCTCAATCTGTACTCTTGACTGCTCTGCTATCCTGCCTTTTTATTGTGGAGTTGTAAATGAGTATGTTTCAGATAGTATTCCTGTGGTTGCTTTTTACACGTTCAGTTGTCTTTTCTCCTCCAAGTCAATCATAGAGTCTTTTTTTTTTTAATTTTATTTATTTATTTTTGGCTGCATTGGGTCTTCATTGCTGTGCATGGGCTTTCTCTAGTTGCGGCGAGCGGAGGCTACTCTTCATTGTGGTGCACAGTCTTCTCACTGCGGTGGCTTCTCTTGTTGCAGAGCACGGGCTCTAGGCACGCGGGCTTCAGTAGTTGTAGCACGTGGGCTCAGTAGTTGTGGCTCGCGGGCTCTAGAGCGCAGGCTCAGTAGTTGTGGTGCACAGGCTTAGTTGCTCCTCGGCATGTGGGATCTTCCCGGACCAGGGCTCGAACCCGTGTCTCCTGCTTTGGCAGGCAGATTCTTAACCACTGTGCCACCAGGGAAGCCCAATCATAGAGTCTTATATTGTGTTACTAGATGTATCACAAGCACTTGCTGGTTGTACTACAAATTTAGAGCACTGTATTTTATTGTGGGCACTACATGTTAAATAGAAAGGTTGATAAAGACCTCACAGAGGCAGGTAACTAATATTATTTTAAAAGGTCCGGAAAATGGGATTGATTGACATTAAAGGCACTTTTTATTTTAAAGACTTGGGAAGATGTGATATCTTTTCAATATTTGAGGGATTATTATGGATAAGAAGCAGTAGACAGGTTTGGCGTACAGGACAAAGATCCGTGGTTGAATTCACGGAGGGACAGTTTCAGCTCTACACAAAAGAGAACTTTATAACTGTGTCATCTGATAGAATAGGCCTCTTGTGAGGTAATGGCTCTGCCCATTATTAGAAATCTCTAGTCATCTCATTTCCTGTGATCGGAAAGTGGCCTTCAAGAAGAGAGTCCTCAGAGCAGACTCAGGTTCAAGGAGCTGAAATGACTATCTCAAGGTTGGATGACTGAAAGCTGTGTGCAGCTAGTACAGAATTTGGGGCTCTCAGCTCTTGGCGTTTGTTGGGAGTAGGCAAGGAGCAGTGGATGTAGAGCTTGCTCGACTCTATGCTGGACATTTTACACACTCTGTCTCGTTATAGGGCACAACAGGAGCTACGCGACCTTCCTTCAAGAATGCTGTTGGAGAGAGTGTTGCATGGTGTGTGTATGTGGAGGGGAGATGGTGGAGACTGAAATTTCCTTAGGCACAAAGACTGTCTTCTTCACCACTGAATCCCCAAGGCTAACACAGGGCCAGGCATAGAGTGGAAAGACAATAAATATTTGTTAAATGAATGAAGGAATGTGTCTTGTTGAAGGAATGAATGATATTTGTAAACTCTAATTTTTCTTTGAGAGAAAGGTGTTATTTCAAGTTTTAGCCTAGAGAGCACAGTTTCCTAATTTTCCCCCGTGGTGTAGTATTATAATATACCCATAAACATGTGTATCCTTGTTTGAAATCTACACATCATGACTCAGATTATTTTTATACCAACAATAAGTCTTACAAACATGATTCTGCCTATGATTAACCATTGCAGTATTTCCACATAATTATTAGAAGCCAGATAGTAGCAAACCTCATATTTTTTAATGTCTGTGTTGGTTAAAATATTGTATTGCACTCTCAAGTGATACCACATTAATGCAATTTGAGGAGTTATTGTTTTCCCTTTTAAAGTTGACTTATATACAGTTTAGGTTAGGCTTTATACTATGAATCTGATAATTTATACGTTAAGTTTGAAATTTGTATTTGGTTTCCTAAAACTTTGACACCAGGCTTTAAGAAATGAAATGTCTTTTCATTGTTTCTGTGGGAGTATCATGTTTATCTTTTCATTGAGTGTTGTAGATCTTTTCCAAGAGTATAACCCAGAGAAATGCTTCTTAACATTATCGTGAGCTTCCTTAGGCCAAAGTCTTAGGAGGTAAGAAAATGTTTGTCCTTTTGTAGCTAGACTAAAATCTCGGGGTGATTAAATAAGACTTTTAAGACTAAACTAAGGTGCGGTTGGGAGAACTGTGCCTTTGTCTTCACCTTCATTAGTACTCTTCCATGAACCTTTCAAATAGATTTACTGAGGTCTCCACCATCACTAGTAACCTTCCATACATCTTTCAAATGGACTTTCTAAAGAAAGGCAAGAACCAGTGAGCATGTCCTTGAGTATTCTGCCAGCTCGGGAGCTCTGGGAACCTGGGCTTGGTTGCATAATCAGACCATGGGTCTCCGGATCAGTTTCATCAGACAGACCCTCTGATGAATGATGGTATGAATAGACACCATCAAAATGTTGGGAAAGAGGGCTCATCGTCGAGAGAACTGTGTCCCTGGAGATCCAGACAGGGTACAATGTTAAGTAGCCGTGCTTGGCATTACCACTTGCCCCTTACCCTGTCCTGGCCTTGCTGAAGATCCATGACTCAGGAAGAGAATGGCGCTCCTGGTCAGTAACCTGCACCTGCTGCCTCCATACCTTTCCTATCCTCCTAGGCTGTTGCACAGCAGCCCACTCCCCACCTGGTCCTCCACTTCCAGAACTGCCCTTAGACATTCATTCATTCATTAGCAAATAGTTATCAAAAGCTTGCTGTATATATCAGACACTGTGCTAGATTCTGGATATACAGTGGTGACTAAAAGGAATTGGCAACTGAGTACCATATTTTGAAAAAGTTTAAAGCCTCCAGGAATAGGTCCCTGTCTTTAAAGTGTGTGGCCTTAGAATAGGATTCTTGGGATACAAAAAGCAATGACCTGCCTCCCAACTAAGACTAGAAACTGTGTCACCACAGGGGCCCAAGTTACAGGAAAGAGAAGAGATTACGCAAACTCTTCGACCACTCAGGATTCCATAGACAAAATCCTCTGGACTGCTTCATCTGCTTTTCTCCACAAACGCATACCTGGTGTCAGTATTTCTGCCACCAAAATATGGTGACCGTGTAGAACTGCTTATTCCTGACCCTAAACACCAGTGTTTTATGAAGCTCGTTCCCCGGGAAGCCTTAGCCTCAGGCACCTTGGGGATGGCCAATGGAAGACGTCCACCCAGATGAAAGGTCAGGCCCGTATCATGGAGGGTTGACCTCCACAGTGCCCCCGCCGTATTGAGGCTCCCGGTGAATGGCCACATGCTGCACAGCCTCCTGTTCTTGGGCTAGTTGTAAGTCTGCATTTCACTGATATGTTCCACGTACTAGGCCTTTCCCAGGTTCCAACGAGATGGTCCTGAGCTGATGCTGTCACTCGCACCATGATCTTGGAGACAGCAGCTGTAGCTACGTGGACTTAACTTCTAGATCCATTTTCTCTTTTGAGAGATTCTGCATGATGACGGGCAAGGGTTGCTCCTGTTTCAAAAGAGCAGCCCCAGGCTGACCAGCCGTCCCGTTGTACGGAGGCTTCTAAGCTGTGCAGACTTTCACAGGAGATCTCTTCAGGCTGCCAGCCTGGCTGCTTCACCATGCCCCTTTTGGAGAAGGGCTCTGGGATTTACTTGGACTTCACTGTGGTCTTAACGTGGTTGAAGCCTCTTAGCCGAAGGCTCCTTCGTTCCATACTCATTTACGTTAGCTCTGACTTCTGATCCCTGTTTGTGGTACAGAAGGAAACCTCAAACCCTGTAAGAGATCATATCCTGTCTCACAGAGGTACCTGGAATGGAGGCCTAACATGGGAAAATAAACTCCTAGTAAAAAAAATTAAAACAAAAATAACCAAAACCATCCTCAATGTCTGGATATCAGCTAAAGATATCCTGTTATCCTGTGGCTTCTGACTGAAACAGCAGAATCCTGAAGAGTTTTTAGTATCTTGGAGGTTCTATACTGACCAGCAGGGTAGAGTCCTGTTTTCTAAGGAGTTTGATGTTCCATATCTCCCAGGAAGTCAGACTCCTTGGTGCCCTGTTCAGAAACTGGGAATAGTGAAGAGCAGTGGGGGTGCTCAAACGCTCCAGAAAATTCCAGAGATGTTTGCCCTCCTGAGCCTTATGAGTGATCCAAGCCTCCTGCAGTCTTGAATCACCCTGACAAAACCCAAATGATGTGCACACAAAAAGGGGTGCTTGGTCCATCACACCTGGTCTTATTGATGACTTCAGAATCTGGCCTTGCGTCTGGCATGAAATGCTCTAAAAATGAGAACACATCATTACACTTTTCAGATTTGGGCTCCATTAGACAATTTAAAGCAACCACTTATTTTTTTTTTTTAATATTAAAATAGTTTTAAGTTCTCCTTGAATGTTAATGGAATATTAAAACAGTACCAAGGAAAGCCTATTGTTCTACACGTTTTAAAAATTTAAGGTGTTTATAATATAGATAAGAAAAATAAATGATTATTCATTTCCAAAACCTCTTTGGTCTGTCCTGTAACCTGCAATAAGGAGTAATGTGCACATAGCAGGTAATTTTTAGTTTATATCTCACGAAGCCCATGAAGTAGTTATTCTTCCTTCCCTTCGATTGATGAAGAGGTGAGGTTCAGAGAACATAGGTTTGTAAATGCATGTAGTTAACAAGTAGGATAATTAATATTTAAAGCCTGTGATTCTTCCATGAGGATGAATAGCATATTGGAATTTTATGAGTGCAATAGCAGTAATCAACATTTTAAATAGGGTTTAGTCCAGACCGGCCATTCCTAGTGACTCCTCATCACCTTACAAGTGGAAAGAAGGCTGTGTAGACCAGTGTACCAGCTAGCAATGATTAGAGTGCTTGCTTGGTCTCCACCCAGGGTCAGTTTTGGTGATAGTCATTAGGTGAATTATCTTTAACGGGGGAGAGAGGATTAGCAGTTTTGATTGTCCTCTGCATTGTGACAGGTCTCTGGTAAGAATTTAATTTCCAACAAAAAAGTGTTTAAAGGAGAGGTTTTTCAGTCCAGTAGTTTCTGCCTTAAACGTTTCTATGGACCCAGTTTAAACTTCGCCAAGATCAAATCTCAACGCAGGCAGGCAGAGGTAGGTTTTTACTCCTGGAAGACAAATAACAATCTAGACAGCAACAGACAAGGGGCATCAGAAGCAAGACCTTCCTATTGACAACGCGCAGGTGGATTGCTCTCCGGTTGGAGATATTTTTCCTTTTTAGTTTTGCTCGTTGTCACAGGATGAGACTTGCTGGTAGCGGATCTGAAGGCTTTTGGACAGTCCTGACACTCAGGCTGTGTTAGCTGATCAGGGTTGATGAAAGATCGGACAGCCGTGGATACTTTCAGAAGTTTCTTGTAAGCTGCCCCCCACTGTGGGATTCAAGGCAGAAGATGGTCTTTAAATCTTGGACAGAAACAGATTATTATCAAGACGCTATTAAACAGAGCTGGCATCTTAGAGTAGAGGGTGTGGCCATAGGATAACCTGGCCCTGGACATCAGCGCTTAATTGGGCCCCTTCCAGCAAGGCTGAGTTATGTCTTCCATTGATCCAGACAGCGGACATCACCTAATGACATGGTCTGTCTGGATCAGTTGGTAGGGTATCTTGTCCCTGCAAATGGGATGCTTTTACACACTTCACTAATGCTTTGTAATAATCTAGCACAACCCTATGTAGTATGAATGTCTGATGGTGGGTAGTTACTGGGGTAGTAACCAGCAGTCGTATGGGCCTGCCGCTAATATTTCAAGTGGGAAGAGTCACAGTATTCTATGCATTGTATGGATGTATGTTCTATGGATCTCATGTTTGTAAGCGTTGAGTGTTTGGCCTCTGTGGTCTGGTTTCTGCACAAATGGCCATTTTCTCTTTCAGAATTCCATCAGTAAAAGATGCCAACAATAATTAATTTTTCATAGTTGCTCAATTAGAACTTCCCTATTTGTTAGGCTCATAATGTAAGAAAGGCTGTCAGGACAAAGCAGCAAATCCTTCTCCCTTTGGAGACCTTTGTAAAAATTCAGTGTTTTGTTTCGTTTTGTTTTGTTTTCGTACAGGTTAAGTGTGGTTCCCGTGACGATGTTCTAGGTTGTATGTGCCTTTTCAGGATGGGCAGAAGCATGCCCACCAGCAAGCACTGACATGACTACTCCAAATGACTACTGAAAAAAATCTTAACCTGGGCCTTAACACAGTACGATCAAGATACATACTTTATGGGGTAGATTGTAAAGAAAGTTTTTTCAAGTCTTTTAGATTCATCAATACCTTTACTGCCCACATCATCCAGAATTAGCAGAGGTGATGAAATGTACCAATGATGTGTGCCAAGACATACGTACAAGGATATTTATTGCACATTGTAATAGGGAAAGATTGGAAACAACCCAAATGCACAAATTAGAGACTGGTTGAAATGAATGATGAAATATATCACACGGTAGAATGTTATGCAACCATGAAAAAGAATGAATCAGCTCTCTATGTAACAATACGCACCAAACTCCAAGTTTTATTCAGTGGGAAAAGCCAGATGTGAAACAGCATGCATGTATAAAATGTCACTCTGTGTGTGTACATACATGCATGCATTTAAACCTCAGAAGACCACGTATTTGTTGTAAATGCAAAGGATGTCTCTGGAGGGGTACACGGAAGCTTACAAATATTTGCCTTCAGCAAGGAAACTTGGTAGCTGGGGACAGGCTCCAAAAGGGAGAGGTACTTTTCCTTCTAAATATATTTTGAAATATATTTGAAATATTTTTTGTATCACAGATTACTTAGTCAAAAAAATTTTCGATGCTACATGGGAGCCCGTTCTTCCATGGGAAGACTTTAGCTCCCTAGCAGATGCATTCGACAAGAGTGATGGATCTAGTAGGAAGCCCAAGTTGGACACTGCTGCGGTGTCAAGGAAACCATGATAAGGGTACATATCAGACCACCTGTAATAGGAGGAAAGGAAGGGATGGAGGAGAGTTGTTTTGGGAAAGTCAGGAGAACAATGGCCAAAGGGAAGGGAGAAGGGAGAGGAGGAAACTAACGTAGGGTTGGTGAATTTGGGGACGTTGGTACCTAAATGATACCTTTAATTAAGGGTAGAAAACAAGAATACAAGCAGGTCTGTGGGGCGTGAAGAGAAGACATTGTGAATTGGACACTGAGAATTTAAAATGATGGTAAGATATCCTGGTGATGTGTAGGAGGTGATTGACGGAGATGCTTTAAAGACTATTAAAACGATTTAAAGTACTTTTTAAAGTATCGTTTTCCTGGCTCTTTTTACATTTCTAGCATATTCAGACATCTTCCCTATTCCTTAAGTATGATTATGGTGTAATGGAAATTTTAGATTTTAGACATGTTTTAGTGTTGTGGTGACCAGTACAAACAAGATAATTATTTTGTTTTGACAATTCCCATTGCATATGTGTTCTGTACAAAGCAGTGTGTGGTTACAAACCAAAGGAGCGGTGCCAAGGGAATGGGGCCAGTGCGTCATTCCAGCTGCTGGTGCAGCCGAAAAATATTAGATGAGCGTTAAAACTTTTACTGTGTCCATTAACGCACAGCCACTGCTAGTTTACGGGGGAAGTGTGTGTTACAGCCTCCGTAAAGAATTTCTGACATCACTGTGTTCCTTGTTATTAAAATTAATACTGAACAAACGGAAAAACCTTTCAGTTTCCCACGGACAATGTAATACTCCAAATACAGTGCTACATATGATTATCTAATCTTGTCAAAATTTTGTTCTCCAAAGGTGTCTGGTTTGCAGAAACCTGTCTATATTAGTAAATTAAATTTATTATTATTATTATTATTATTATTATTATTTTACCAGTACCTTTTGTTGTTCATCTTTAAAGAATGTACAAGTATATATATAGGATTGAGATATAACTGTAATATCCCTGATTATCTTTTAAGGGGAGAAAAGTGAGTAGCTTGTACAGCCTGTTCTGTCTGTCCTTTTAGGATAATGCCAGTAAATTCTTTGCTATTCTTTCATTCTCTAGTAGATGGCTAGGAAAGCAGACACAATTTAGTTTCAAATTCTACATGTGCTTTGTGACCTTGGACAAGTTACAAACCTCTCTGAGCCTTAGATTCCTCAAATGTAAAATGGATGCTACTTTTTGAGTTGTGTGGATGAAATTGGATATGGTACGATATGATATATGATGTGATATGGTATGCTATGCTATAGGAAATGCTATATGAAATGATATATGATAAATGATATGATATATTTTAGCACACACAGGTCCTGGCCTGTTATAATTACTCCATAAATAGTATTTTGGGCTTTACACTGATTTTCATTCTAAATGTGAAACCTGGAGTCATCTAAACTGCTCCCTCATTATCTCTCGTCACAGCCAGTCACCATGGCCCATTAATGCTGCCTCTGAAAAAGCTATTAAACCCTTAATCATCTCTGCTGTTGGCTCCAGTCTTCATAGACTGCTTCTATCCACAGCAGCCCCATCGCCACCCTGAACTCTTGTTCTGTCTTGCCTTTCCCACAGTTTCGTAAGAGTCTTCTCCCCTGTCTCTTGACTACCCAGCTGACCCACTCCATTGCTGCCAGAGTTGTCTTTCTAAAATAAAGTATTTTGTGTCTCTTTCCTGCTTGCAGTCCTTTCGTAGCGCTCTGTCACTTTGAAGATCAAATCCAGACTCCTGAGTGTGGCTAAAAGGTTTTTCGTAACTACCTCTCTGGTTTCTCTTTGTTCTTCAACCTGTGATTGTCATATCACACTACTTAAAATACCAGTCCTTACCTTGACCTTTCTTCATCTGTGTGTTTGTGTGTCCCTTCATTTGCAATATCCCTTCCTCCTTTCCCCTTCTCTGGCTTCCTCCCCACCCCCTCCGAAACCTTACTTGACATTCATCCTTAAATGCTTGAGTATCATCTCCCACAAAGCTTTCCCTGATCCTTCAGTTTTGGTTAGCTGCCCTTTCACTGTATTCTAGTTGCACCCTGGGTGCTGAGAGCATAGATAAGCGTCCAGATCTTGAAGGATCTTTAAGTCAGGCCAAGTGGTTTGGAAGGTGACAGGAACTGACTATATTGAAATTACGTATCTGTGTTCCCCATTGTACCATGAGCTCCTTGAGTGAAAGGACAGAGTACTTCCAGGGCTGCAATATTGCTCGGCATATAATAGGCACTCTTTACATTTTCTAGTGACTGAATGAGTAGTCTGATGGATGGATTCAAATAGAGAGTGTACGTTTTTAAACTATCACCATAGGTAACCTTCAGCACTTTTCTCATAATGTTATAGCTCATCTAACCCATTATCTTTGCCTATTGCTTAGGACATTAATATGCTCTGTGCTACACTTGTGTTTGACTTGTATTTATTATTATTTATTTATTTATGTTTTGTGTGTGTGTGTGTGTGTGTTTGACTTTTAGAATACAGTTGTGCAACAGACATGAAGTGGATGGAGTCAGAAAATAATCAGATGTTATTATCTAAGTTGAGAAAAGTGCTGTAAAGGGGAGAATAGCACCTTGTGGTGGAGAGTGAAAGTGGAGACCTTAGATAAGGTTATCAGGTTATTAGTCAACTCTGATTTTCAAACACTTGGGTGCTGGACTCATGGGGAACTTGCAAACTTGCAAACAGTAAGCAAACTACATAGAATTACACAGCTGATTTGTGTGGCCTGGCTTTCAGTTCTGAATTCTTTTAATTCCCTTTGGTAGTTGTGAAATAGACTTGCTTTATATTGGCAGTGTAAATATTACTTGATTTTCGTCTCCTCTTAGAATGCTGATCAGTAATTTTTAGATCTTTTTTTAAACCAATTTTGGTGAGCTAAGTGTATTTTTAGTGATATTTTAGTTATAAATACTATTATATAGTTAAATGAAGTTGTAGCTTAATTATTTACAGGAAATATTATTTTGTTATTGCTAATCTGAAACTTTCTTTATCCTAACGCTTTTGTTTTCAATCGACATAATTGGTTTTTTTTTATTTTTTATTTTTAAATTGATTTACTTAATTTACTTATTTTTGGCTGCGTTGGGTCTTCGTTGCTGTGCACGAGCTCTCTCCAGTTGCGACGAGCGGGGGCCACTCCTCGTTGAGGTGCACGGGCTTCTCATCACGGTGGCCTCTCTCATTGTGGCGCACGGGCTCCAGGCACACGGGCTTCAGTAGTTGTGGCACGTGAGCTCAGCAGCTGTAGCTCACGGGCTCTAGAGCGCAGGCTGAGTAGTTGTGGCGCAGGTGCTTAGTTGCTGTGCGGCATGTGGGATCTTCCCGGACCAGGGCTCAAACCCGTGTGTCCTGCATTGTCAGGCGGACTTCCAGCCACTGCGCCACCAGGGAAGCCCGACATAATTGTTTTGATGACACTTGGTTTCTTAGAGTTGATAAAGTCAAATTATAGCACAAGAGATTTCACTTTCAGCAGGGTTGTATGGTGCACATAAAGGCAGCTGAGAAAGAAACTCTACTTGTCTGGTTTAACAAGGAAAGAGGTTATGATATGGAGCCGGAAGTTCTGACTGTAAACTCTGGCTCTCCTATTTAACGAGTTTGTGATTTTAAACAAGTTAAATTTCTTTTTATCTATCACGTAGGCCAGCTATATATATGGATGATTAACTGAGATAATGTATGTGACCATATTGACAGCAAGGCACTCTGAAAATGTAGGATGCTGCAGGAGTAATAATTCTGTTTATTTATCAACATGAGAGCCTCCTATTTTTAAGGAACTGAATTATTAATTCCTTTGAAGAAAAGTTGTTTGCATCCATGGATATTAATTAAAACTGTGACTATAATAAGAAAATATAGTAGCAGTGTCATTGACTTACCAGTTCATTATTGCAATATCAAAAGTTATAACTATGTATTATATTTACTTTGTGGGTGTGGTAAGCTGAATAATGAACCCTAAAGGTGTTTACATCCTAATTCCTGTAACCCGCGAACATCCCTTTATATGGCAAAAGGGACTCTGTGGTTGTGATTATGTTAAGGATCTTGAGATGAGATTATCCTGGATTACTGGAGTGGGCCCAGTGTAATCACAGGGGTCCTTATGAGAGGGAGGCAAGAGGAATCAGTCAGAGAAGACGAGACTGTGGAAGCAATCGGTTAGAATGATGCAAGGAAGGCACCGCAAGCCAAGGAATGCAGGCAGCCTCTAGAAACTGAAAAAACAAGGACATAGATTCTCCCCTACAATCTCCAGAAGGAATGCAGCCCTTTGACACCTTTGATTTTAAACTTCTGACTCCTGCAACTGTATGAGAATACTTTGTTATAGCAACAATAGGAAACTAATACAATAGGGATTGACTAACGTTAATAATTATAGTTCATTTGAATTCTAAGAGACTTTTAATACTGACTTGGATCCAAACTTTCTTTATTAGTCTTCAGAGAAACAGTGGTTTGTCATTGTCCAAGTAACTTATCTATGTAAATGACACAGTAGCATACTCCAGCAGGTAACACTTACAGCCTTTCCCGGTAGACTCCCTGAAGCCTTTGCCATGTGTCTTTTTCCAGGGAGAGCAGGGAGAGGAGCGCAACTTCAAAGGGACTGTCGTCTTTACCCTGTAAGATTTCACTATGTCCTTCTACCTTTGGCTCTCTAGCGAACCAGATGCTTCTGGGAAGTGACGGTTAGGACCATTACTATGAAACAAAGCCTTAAAGACAAGATATTCCCATAAAGATGTTAAATAGGCTGCTTTCTTTTACAGTTTTTGTAAGGATTCTAAGACTATATAAATTATATAATGTTGAATTCAGTTGCTCCTTTGAAAAATTTGGATTCTGCCACCTTACATGTCTCTGTTTTATTGTGTTAACATTTCATTAAATGCTTTTCAATAAAATTTTGATTTTAGAGTATTTTATATTTTTAAATTCAAGTAAAGGGTAACTTTGCTTTTTAGAAAGTGAGATCCTGTGGAAATACTGAGAATATTGGTACTGATAGTATTGACATCTGTGGTTCCTCTTTTCATGGAAACAGGTACCAGAATTTATGTTTTATTTATATTTGAGGAAAATCAAATTAGCACAGAAAATGACATTGTTATGAAGCCATGATTCCTTAGTCAAGTTTTATGATCTACAGAACTAATCTTAAGCAGAGTCACTGAAACTCCAGAATTATATGGAAGTAAAATTTGCACAGCTCTCTGCAGCTTGTTTCCACCCCATCTCAGTCAGTAATCAGAAGTCTTACTTCACTAGCTTCTGTGGACATTTTAGGTCACTTGAGAAAGGGAACCACGTTACTCATCTGATTTGAGTTTGCTATGGGAGAAAGAGGTAGGAGGTCAGAGGCTTGGGTCCTGGTGGGTATGGCCTGCAAGCTGAGACTTAAGACACCCACGTCCCTCATCTTCTTAGTTCCTTGAAGGATTTTGCTTGGGGTTCCCAAACATTTGGTACATTTTTTTTTAATTGTGAAAAATTTCAAATGTACACAGACTCAGGATAACTGTGATGAACGCTCACATGGTAACTGCCCAGCTCTTACTATTATCTAGATGTTGCCACACTTGCTTCATCTATTCTCTCTTCCCTATTTTATCTGAAGTGTTTTAAAGCAGATCTTTCACATCATTGTATTGGCCCCTCATTCTTCAGTAGGCACCCCTCAAAATATGGTTGCCAGTTTTAGCTCTACCTCTTTTCCATCTTTCTTCTCAAACAAAGCCTAGGTATGGAGAAGCTGTGAAAGAGATTTACTGAGTTGACCATAGTTACTCAATTCAGTATTTTACAGTGAAGGAATAATCTTTTTTTTTTTTTTTTTTTAATTTGCTATAACACTTTTTAAACTCCTCATGTAGGAAGTGGATTAAGTAATTGTGGACAGCTCATTGAGCTACTAGATTTTTTTTTTCTCTTCAATATGTTGTAACAAAATTAACACCATACTTAATTTACAGAGACGATTGAAGAATCAATGAGTTACTCTCTTTTTGCCATAAGTCTGTAGTCAAGTGTTCTTGTAGGTAAGAAGACACATACTCCTAGCAAAGATGTTCTGCTCTCGTCCAGGAGTCTTTCCCTTTCTATAATTAGATTTTTCAGAATAAATGTTTTATGTACTTACAAACAAATTTCCATTAGAATTTATTTTTTCAATACTTGCATTTTTTCATAGAATCTTGCCCCAAGTGAGTAACATTTCATATCTATGCTACAGAATTCTCAAATATTTATCTCAATGTGTAGGTAATTATTGTTGTAGTTTGATTTTTGAAATTAATATCATATCCAGATGATATATACCTTCTGCTTAGATAAGAAAATAAGCAGCTTTGGGACAGGCTTCCTCAAGTTCATGACTAATGCCTCCCCCTTTATCATGAGAGCCTATGGGGATGTTTGATATGTCCTCCTCTACATTACAGGAATGCCCACTGAGATCAGTAAGTTGTTATTCAGCTGAAAGGACTCATCAGCTAGGAGGATGATCACTCAGCCAAAAAACAAAAGTGTAGAATGATTTTCAGATATCCTTTTTGACTCTTTACATACTCTCAGTAAAGGGTCTGTGTGTGTTTGTTTATAAATCGAAACATGGTTCTAAACAGACATATGAAAAGATATTTAGATCATCCTGAAAGGGAGTAAGGAAGACCTTAGTTCAACTACCAAGCAATGTGAATTAGCATCTTATTGACATTTACATAGTGTGCTGCCTGCATAGCAAAATTTCTTTATAAATTCCAGCTGTAGATTAATAGGCTCTCACATGTATGTGAATTACCTGTTGATCTCAGTCTTACCATGAGTCCATTACATCTTTATAAGTTATTTTACATTATTTTAGATACTGTGACATTTGGGTTCCAGGATTTCATGGAACCTAGTCTCTTTCATCATAAGCACTTAATGTAGACTCCACAGCGTTTACAGCCATACAATGAATAATGTTTATGGTATTGGGTCAGTATGAGAAAGTCTCTCCCTAATCTAAAATTCTGTTATTTTAATTATACTCTCTGATTTAAATTACACTATCTGTTGAAAATACCTGTGGCACTTTCTTTGGTCTTGGTGCCAGAAATACATTCGTCGTGACCTTTTGTACTTTTGTTAGTCTCCTGTTAAAATTCAGGCACCTTAGGAGAAAATAAACCTTCATCATCTATCAACACCTCAGAAAAAATTACTCTTTAGGTCAGTAGTTGTCACCGGAGAAAACCGATGGGGCTTGAGGCAACTGTAATGAAATAGGGAAGCACTGACCCTAGAAGGCAAAGGAGTCATGGGAGTTTGTATAGGATTTGCAAGTTCAGATGCCTCCATGGGCCGTTAAGTGTATGGAGAGGCCAGCTGAAGAAAATAGGTTTAAGCTGCTTGTATTGTGATGAGCAAAGAACCTGTCTAATATGATGGATATTAACTTGTTGTTTTACAACACAGCACTTCATGGTTCAACAGAAATGGCCGCAAAAACCTCGGAGATCACCATTTTGTAACCTCTGTTATATCACGTGGGGTGCTGTAGGTGGGAGGCTATTACAGATGGGTCCCACAACGAAGAAATGTTACTAGGGGCAGATGAGACACTGGAAATTTGGGAGCAGAAAAGGGAGATAGGGGCCCATAAAGATTAAGAGCACTTTCTTTACGTTATTTTAGACCAGATCCTGCTTTGACTAATGGGAAAGTTGGATGCTTCTGTTACCCTTAGTGGTTGATAAATGGGTGTGCACCAGAATTACCTGTATAGCTTTGCCAATATACAGTTACATACATCCGAAATTATCCACGTCTCCCCCCAAAATAAGATTTTGATTCACCAAATCTAATTTGGAGCGTGGTTGGCTATGTTTTGAAAAAACTCTTGTCTTGATTCAGGTACAAACACATCCTTAAAGACCTATGCCCTTGGATGTAGTGATCCCTGTTTACTCTTTGAAGTAGCTCTGCTCTCAAAATGCATGAGCTGTATGGCTACATTGCAGTTTGGCACATTTAAGCTGTTAAAGTGCATTACTTCATTCCAAAAAAGAAAAATGGGAAAAAAGGGAACATATATAATGTAAGAGATGGATATAGATTTTATGAGGAAGAATGGAAGAGGAATATTAAGACTGAGCTTTTGGCAATTTCAGGTAGAGCAAACCTAGTGTTAATAAAGACACTGATTGGGCTTTAACAAAAGTCAACTTATATCCCCTGAGTTATAATCAGTATAGACAACACAAATTGTTATAGCACAACTAAACTTTTTGTTTGTCCTGCTCTCCAAGAAAGGCTTCTCACTGCAAATGAATCTTTATTTCAGTCAGGGCTCTTCAGGATTAATCACTAAAGATACAACAATAAGTATGCCAGGGTGCGGATGTGATCAGTATGTTGTAAACAACCTTAGATTAGAAATAAGAATTTTTGAACAGAAGAAGTTGTCGGACCCTTAAAGTTACACAGAAGCTTGCAGAATTTCCTTCCTTGCAGAATCAGAAATCTGAGTTAAAAGGAGGAACCCTCTATCTTGAATAGTTTAGGCATGATACCTACTAGAGACGGCACTCTGAATTCTTTCACTGCTGTACTGGGATCTCATGCTCTTTGGTAAGCCTTTTGCCGTTATATTCCTGCTGTGGGTAAGGTTAGACGCAGTGCAATTAAGGGTGGGGCGGGGAGACCATTTCTTCTTAATTAGTTTGTTGATGTTTTCCTAATGTCTTCTAAGGAATAGGTCATTATCTTTATTTCTCTTTTGGTGGTTTGCTAGTCAGTGACTATTTTGTTGGCAAAATGCCTCCATTTTTGACCTAAGCTCCTGTTACTTTTGTCTGTGGACCACACTTACACAAGAAATATATACCTTATAGAAGAAAGCTGTAAATATGTACATCATCCCTGTCAGCGCTAAGAATAATTGTGATGCTAATATTTAGTGAGGCTTGGCTTGTAACAGACAACTGTGCTGAAAGCTTTGCTTGGGTTGTCTCTCTATTCCACACCACGCTCAGCAGAGCTCTTGCAGATACGAAACTGAGGCTCAAGGAAACGTTCATAGCCACACACGTGAGAAGGGATGCTGTTGTTTTTCATCCTGAGTCCGTCCGACTCCAGGGTTTAGGCACTGAGTCACTCTGCCGTTACATGAGTGGTTTCCAGCTGGGAATTGCGATAAAATATCTTTAGAACACAGGTTCCCAAACTTGGCTGCACTTCAGAATCGCCTGGGAGTTAAAAAAAATAAAACAAAAACTGGTAGCTGGGTCCCACCTTCATAGGTTCTGAGTTCATTGGTGTGGAGTGTGGCCTGGACGTTGGGGTTTTTAAAAGTCTCCCGTGTGGTTTTAAAGTGCAGCCAAGCTGGAAAACTCCAGCTTTGGAACAGTGCAAAGTTTTAAATTCTAAATTCCCATTCTTCTGTTAGTAAAAAAATTAAAGAATGTTTTTGTTATGTAAACGCTACTTATTTACTTTAGAAACCATAGACCAACCAAAAACATCATATTTAAATTATCTGCAATTCCTTCACTGAAAGATAACCAGTACAGTATTTGGTATTTTTTTCCTGTGCGTGTTTATATATTTAAAGTCTTAACTGTAATGGTACTCTTTGATGGAATGTTATATATTTAATGCCAGATTGTTTTATATTTGTTTTATGTATTTACATGCTTTCCCAGACTGAGAAATTCTTGATCCTTATACAACATAATAGTGTTGTTGGATTAACCCTTAGAGGCCAGTAACTCTCAAAGTAGAACAATATCTCTATTCCTGTGGAGTTTGTATATTATTTGAGGTAGCACTTAGAAAACGAATTTAGATGTCTTTCCTTTGTACTCCATCTTATATAGCACTTTTTCAGACAGGCAAATCTTGGGTTACTTACCCATCTCCCTTATAGATTGGTAAGGCAATACCCATATGGTTTGTATGCCCGGGCTCTGGCGTGCAGTAAACATTCAACAAATGCTGGGGTGGATGACAGGTGTATTTCCCAGGACCCGAAATGGGAGTGGTGGTTATAGTTCGAAGAAACTAATTACTGAAGTAAGTTCAGATGTGCCTGAAAAAAGTCATTTGGGAATGTTGCGGTAGTGGGAAGAGAGGGTAAAAGTAAGGGTTGAGATGAGGCCAGGGGTTAGGGGACACTTTAGGATAGATAAACTGCAGATCCTTCAAGAAAGGTAAAAAGTCCTCTAGTTCTAGAAACATCCTGGCTTTGGCCCCCAACAGGCTCAGAGAGTCTTCCCTGGGAATAGCCCCCTCCTCTATCCTTCCATCTCCGCACCCTACTCCCTTGTCATAATAAAAAGGCTTTCAGAATAAGAACCAAATAGTTTTCAGAGTCTGCCGCTCGCCCAATATTTTCCTGACAAAGATTTGGATGAGGAACTACTGTAGTGTAATGAGGTTCGGTGAGGATACAGCTAGAGCCTGTCAGTTAGCAGATGGGACTGTTGGCATATTCTTTTCTACAAAGGTCAGTGATGAGGAAGATTTTAAGTAAAAGGTGGGCAGGGGACTCCGAGCATTGGAGGCCTGAGGAGTGATTAGCCCAGAGAGGAAAGGGACAATCTGGGAGATGTTACAGGTTTGCTTGGTAAACCAGCCTTGTCTTCAGTGGGGCCGAGGCTGCTCCCTGAGGAATTTTTCGTCCTGCAGCCACAAAGCGAGACATCTCTGCATCGCATGATTTATGAAGGATTTTCTTTTCTCGTGTCAACGTCTTACGATGTAACTTTATAATAGATTTCTTAATCACAAGGCTTGTAAATCACAATTATTTATAATTTCTGTTTGGCTCTTAAAAACTTAGCTTTTATTTTAAGCATATGTTATGATCTTTACTTATTACTGCCCATTTTAAAACATTTTTTTTAAAAAAAGGAGAAATGGCAAATGTAAACATTTTACTTCGTCAGCGTATGAGGCACATGCATGATTTATGTTGCTGAAATCCTTTAGAGTTGAGGCATTTATGTAGTTCCAAAAGCTACAAGAAAAATTAGAAGCTATTTCTCTATCCTTTCCCGTCTTTTTATTGAATTCACAATGGCTTTTAAAGAATAGAAAGGCATTAAAGATAGTTAAAACCATCAGACATCCTGCTTTACTTAGAATTCAACAAAAAAACAAAATTAAAGAATAAAATAGAAAGCCTGGTTTATTTACCTAAGTAATACCTGTCTCACTCACTCTAAGATCTTAGTGAGAGAGAGGGAATCCTTAGCGTTACATCATATAGTATAGCAGAAAAATTAAATAAAACATGCTCGAGGTGATATTTATTCAGATAAATATCAGATTGATTCAGTCAGTCCATTGACACACAGAGATTTCTGGAGTGCTGTGCCAGTCATCAGAGCCAGGGGTGTATTATGATTTAATGGTCCCTCTCTGCTGCATTTGATGAGCTGTCCTAGAAAAACATTTTGAAGCAATAAAGCATCCATTTGGCTCCTAAGTAATGAGGGAGGTGTTGTTCTTTGCATTAACTATTTATTGAGGAAGAGGAGTGACCAATTGCTAATAAGCTTTATCCAAGGAGCGTAGTGGAAAACAGAAGAAAATGCAAAAGTGAGGTTCTGTTCAATTTCATATGCAATTAACAAATATCCAGTGCTGAATGGTTAATGCTCGACGACCATGTGACTTCTGGCCGGCTGTATTTAAGCATGAGTGCCTGTCCAGTGTATTAAAGGCCCCTTAGTCTACGAAGGATTGTGTAGCCTAAACTAATGAGAGATGAGAGGAAGCAGTGACTGGTGAGTAGCTACAACTGCGCTGAGCTCTATAGCTTTGAATAATGGACTTATTTTCTAAGATGAACACTAGTGATTGAGGCTTGCTAGTTTACTCCTTTTGGGAAGAGTTCCTTTTTTTTTTTAGAGATAATTATTGCTTTTCCATAACTTGGGAAATCTGCTCTCTACTGCAATATGTAGATTATCACTTGATCAAACGGCTTTTAACCTGGGAAAATTTCTGATTTGCTCTACAAGTAAATATATAATTTATTACTTGGAAATAGGTTCTAGGTGGGAATGTAACATATTGCTTTTCTTTCACGAGTAAATAAATGGTCTCTTCTTTGAAGTAAATGCTTAAGATTTAGCAACTTCAAGGTTACAACCAGAATATTGTATTCACTCGTAAATAGGGCCTGCTTTCAAGTCATTTCAGAATCTTACTTGGAAGCTTTTGGTGCTATAACAGCATGAAGTTTTATTCCTCTTGCTTTAAGATTCTTGATATAATTAATTTGCCTTCTTTAGTAACATGAAAAAAAGATGAAAGTCACAATTATTTTCATCCCTTAAAGCCAACTAAAGGACTTATATGCTAATTCTTCTTCCCTGTTCTCACTAAAAAGTAGTACAGTGGAGTTCTACACAATGGGAAGAAAATCCGTCACATAAATCATATTAAAATAGGCCATGGAAAGGATCTGTAAACCCAACATTATTTAAAGCAGAATAGTCTTGATACTATTATAAACCAATTATGAAATCATTTAATATTGCATTCCTTTGATTTTTCAAAATTTTCATATTGAAAAATATGTGTTAATTCTAGCTTACTATGAATTATTTTGATTTATATTTAGAATCCATTTTCAAGATATATTACATGAAATAAGAATATTCTGCTTATATGAGTTCATAGCCTTGGGTAAAGGGCTAGAAAGCCTGATAAGTAAATAGCAATGAGGGCGAAGACAAGAAAAGTCTCCTTAGAATTTTTCTCTCCTGGACCACATTGTATCACACTGAGAACTAAATGCATTTACCTTACAGAGAATCTTACTTTCTTCATCAAGGAAGTAAGGACTCAAGAGATTAGAAATGGTACCACCTTGTAAGATGTTAGGTCTTGCAATAATCTCTCTTTGTTGGTTAATAACAATCAGGTTGCATTATCCCTTTCAGATAATCACTCCATTCAGAAGACTAATGCTTTGTGCTGAGAATAGGAAAGAGATGGAGGATTGGATCAGCTCGCTCAAGTCTGTACAGACCAGAGAACCTTACGAGGTAAAGTAGCCTCTCTCCCGTCATCTCGTGTTCTTAGAGAATAAATGTGAACCGTAGCGCTAAAGCTATATTCTACGAAAAAAAAAAAAGTATGTGTAGATTCGTTCAGCAACTTGTTTAAACCTGATACTGATTTTTTTTAAAGTTAAAGCAAAGTGTTTTAGTTTTAAAAATTGTGGATTTGAAATTGTAATCGTAACTATATACGTTCCAAACGTAGTCCTCTTCTCTTGTTTGGCAAATCTGTGCTAACGTCTCATTTCTAGGTGGCCCAGTTTAATGTGGAACATTTCTCAGGGATGCATAACTGGTACGCCTGCTCCCATGCCCGACCCACTTTCTGCAACGTCTGCCGAGAGAGTCTTTCTGGAGTCACCTCCCATGGCCTGTCCTGCGAAGGTACAGTAACATCCAGGGTTTGTTCTCCCTTGACACTGACCTTACTGTAAACACGCTGCCACGGGTACATTTGTGAACAGAGAAACATCGTCATAGGAAGACACTTCCCTTGGGTAGAAGCAGTAGCTGGGAGCATGTCAGTGGGACCAGAGTGTTTTAATTTTACTGTGGCTGAAAGTGAAGCTCTGCACACATAGGACCAACTTGGAAGATATTTTGGCTCAGGAAAAGATAACATAAAATCATTTGAAGGGATGTATAAATCAAAATGTAGCATTTCCCTCCTGAAGAACTAGCAACTACCATTAAAGAAAATTCTTTAGGCTTTGTGTATCATTCTAATTTTCTAGTATTCTTTTTCTGTTCTGTTTAATTACAGAGAACAAAACTTTCTGTGAGGACAGTATATATTTTTGGCAGGATTTAGATTGTTACTTATGTTGCATTGTTTTAAATGTTTTATTTCATTTATGTTTAATTTAAACGGACGTCATCCTTTTAAATTTCTTTAAAGTTTTCTAAAAATAAGGTCTATGCTGTTGTTCTCATTACAGTATTTGTGGGTTACTTTTAAATTTAAGAACAGTGACCACTTAAAAGAAATGCATTAATAGTCAACAAGAGAAAACTCATACCTTCTTTAGATTTATTTAATTTAATACCTCAGTGATTCCATCACTGTGTACTACTTTTGAACTACATATGATACCATTATTTAGCTTTTCTCACTAATGCAAAAAATTCTTAGGTAATCTTGTAATAAAACTATATAATAATTAAATAATAAAATAGAAATGGAGTCATAGTTTTAATTCATTTTAAATTACAAAATCCAAGATATGTCAGTATTTCAGCTATTTAATATGACAATGACACAGCCTAGTGGGTAAGAATAGAGCTCTGTAGTTAAACCCTGTGGGTTCCAATTTCAGTTTTACCACCACAGACTGTGACCAGGAGTAGTTTAACCCTTTTAGACTTTGCTTCCTCATCTATACAATGGGGATAATAATCATTTATACCTCACAGAGTACTATGAAAACGAAATGAAAGAGTACATACAATAACGCTACTTTTCTAGTCAGATATGTGTTAGACGTTTGTAACTGCGTTGTATAAGAAGTTCACCAAATAAACAATTTCAGATTGCATCATGGCCTGATGCATTAAAATTCATGAAAATAAGAATTTGGAGGAGGCATTAAACAATTTTTTAGATTTAAAGAATGATTGCAAACAAAGATATAATTGGTCTTTATGACTTTAGTGATCTAAAAGTGTTCCTGTAACGCTACTAGGGCTGTAATATTATATGGGGTTATTTTGAAGGTCTTTGTACTATTACCTTATAGTCTACTATGCTCAAAATGCTAAAAAAAAAAAAATCAGATCTAAAATAGCCTTAGAACTGATCTGTGGTATCCTTCTGATTTGAGAGTTATGTGTCATTAAATATAGTTAACCGTTTAGGAATTGAAGTTAAGTGGGATGACTGAATATTTTTCTAAGCATTTTAGAAGAAAAATGAAAATTATATTAGCTGGTGAGAATAAAAAACTTCAAAGTCTTTAAATAAATGTGTTAACACTATTCTATTACTAATTAAGTTCCTGACTTTTTAAAAAGTCTCAATTATAGTATTTTTTAATTATCTTTTTAGAGAAATATATGTTAGTATTCATTTTCTCTGCTGATAAAAGTTTTAAATCTGCAGCACCTTGCCCATGAGTATTTTTAAAACTGCAGCAGAAGGTTTTAAAAATCCCAAGGGTTTTATGCATAGCCAAAAAAGTTGCCTTTTTATTTTATGAGACCGTGCTTATTTAGGATATTTTTACTGTAAGCAAAGTTAAACTTTAGAAACCCCCTTGAAATCTGAGTAAACTGCTGCTTGATAAAACTAAGGGCTTAAAATACAAGACGCTTTAAAAGTTATAACAGAGATGCAGATACAGGAAAAATTCATTCAACAATGACAATGAATAACATTGTATTAGAATGGAATCTCGCTTCCAGTGTGTAATGCCATCACTAAATTTACTTAATCTTTCTGCCCTTGTTTTCACAGTACAAAGACTCTGTACTGATTTGTCTTGTGTTGAATAATAACTAAAATTATGACTTTAAAGCCTTGCATATACAAAATATATGAGTGAAAAACAGAAGACAGAAAATGTATTTCATAAATAATCCCCTAAGTCAATTGAGAACGTTAATTGTAATTTCAGAGCATAAGTGTGCTTCACAGTTATTTATACAGCACTCTAAGAATAAAAAGTTAAGTGGTGATTTTTTTTTTAATCAACAGCATAAATATCTCCACATGGGTACTTATTTTTATCTTAAGTACCCATGAACACTTACAACGTGGTAAAGATTGAATAGTGCAATAAAGAATCATAATTTGTTACATGTCACTGTATTTTTTGTGTTTTATGGTTTTAAAATAATGACTTTTCAGGTCAGGAAAAAGTGCCTTATTTCAGAATAACTTGTTTGGAGAAAATTCATTGTCAGCTAATTCGTAGGCACAAATTAAGGTGCCTAGTAATCGTGTCCGTTCCTTAGTGTCCATAGTTACAGTCCAGTTTGTTTTATTTTTATCATGATATGTTGTATATGAAGCAACTTTGTAATTCTCAAGGCTCATTGTATGAAGAAGTTTATTATTACAAAAGTGATTTTTATTTTTAATGCGCTGTTTGATTTTTAATGGCAAAATCTTCAAAAAGCCATGAAATTATACTCTGTTGCCCTCTTTTTACTTCCTTCTTTGCCTCTTAGAAAAGTTATTGACTGTTAATATCAAGTCCCTATTTGTACTTAAAAAGCAGCCTGCTTTTGAAAACTAGAACTAAAACTAGAACCATACTTTTGAGAAATACAGTAACAGATGACAACATTTAAATAGTTTAAAATATTAAATAATTTAAAAGTCCCTTGGAGCAAAAAGGAGCAGGTCATGCTAAATTTTTTTTCAAACTAAGCTAATTTCCTATGGTGCTGTTTCTTTATACTACTGTTTATCAGCAGTAAAATTCAGTTGAAAAATTGTTTTCTATATGAAGTCTGTGCTTAGTCACAAAGTCATTTATAACAAAAATAGTATGATTTCTAGGAAAGAACTTGTCAATGTACAGAAAAGAGCAGGTAAATGAAACATTGCCAGCGTCTATAGACTAATATTTTTAAAGGAAAAACCAGCTCAATTTAAGTGGCCATTTATATATCAGCTATTCATGATACTTGAAGCATTCTGAACATTTGGCTCTAGGCATCTTAGTTATTTTACTTGACCCCTTCGTTTTCATGTTACATCAAATTAGGACGATTTAGAGAGAATGCTACGTAACCCGTCATTTCAAATTTGTTAACAATTTTCTGGTAGAAATTCCAAAACCATGTGATAAGGAGCCGCCTGAAGAGTCAGAAACTCTTATAACATCAGTATCCATTAACGCTTGGATAATGTGTGTCCCTAGAGGGATGGATAAGCTTAGTAGGAGTCAAGTTCTGATCTTCATAAGCAAGGGTTAAGTTTTCAAATAATCTGTGGTTTATTTGTTTTTTCATGTATGTGCTGCTTCTGTCTTGGTTGTTTCCTCTTATTTCTCCTTTGCGGGCACCTTTTTGATAATATGGCCTGGGAGGATTAGCGATGCCTGTAGTAGGAACATCACTTCATCATTCCTTTCTTCTACATTGTCCTGTAGTCATCGCAACAGGATACTTTCAAAAGACGGTGCCATCTTTGTGACCGTCATCAACCTATTTCCCATGATGCCTGGATATTTTCTTGACGTACTTGGACTTTAAAATTCCCCTGCATTATCTTGGTCTTTATCTCTCTGGTAGTTTCCAACTTTGGATTTAAGTATATTATATGTACAGAAAAAAGCAAATATCAGAAGTGCACACAGCTTGTTGAATTTTCGCAAATTAAATGCATTCATGCAGTCAGCACCCAGACTTAGAAACTGGCTGTTACCAGCCCTCCTGTATGACTGAATTTTATTTTATTTTTATTTTCTTCTGTTGTGTGTGTGTCGTCTCCCTTCTCCTCAAGAATTTTTGTTTTGTATTTATTTCCTTTCTTTTCTTCTCTTGGAGTAAGTGAAATCTCTTTAAGTAGCTTGGTCAAAGTGCTTCATAAACACATAGCCATATTTGCTTTTTAGAATATCATTGAAGAGTAATAGAAGCTTTTATTTTTATTTATTTATTTACTTTTGGCGATACGCGGGCCTCTCACTGCTGTGGCCTCTCCCGTTGCGAAGGACAGGCTCCGGACACGCAGGCTCAGCGGCCACGGCTCACGGGCCCAGCCGCTCCGCGGCACGTGGGATCCTCCCGGACCGGGGCACGAACCCGCGTCCCCTGCATCGGCAGGCGGACTCTCAACCACTGGGCCACCAGGGAAGCCCGATAGAAGCTTTTAAAAATATTGTTTTTTAAAAAAAAATAAATAAATAAAAATAAAAATATTGTTTTTCTTCTGCCCTCCAACCACTTTAAAATTTCATGCTGTGATTTCCTTTCATTGTTGGTCCAAAAGTGCATATTCATTTAGCAATGGTTCACTTTTTTTTTTTTTTTTTTTTTAGTGTGTAAGTTCAAGGCTCATAAAAGGTGTGCAGTGAGAGCAACAAATAACTGCAAGTGGACGACCCTGGCCTCCATCGGGAAGGACATCATAGAGAACGAGGATGGGGTAAGCTCGTACCGTCTCCCATCTCTCCCCGGCACCTCCGCTCTTTTATTCTCCTCTCCTGTGGAAATTAAGTGGGAGCGTCTATTAGTTCAATTACGACAGAGAGTTCAGGGGGAGTGTTTATTATTATGATTAGATGGAAGGTTTTGGTTGATTGTAACTTTTAATTTTCAATCCAGTTCTTTGTAGCTTCCTTCAGCTCTTAAATTTCAAGGGGAATGTTGTGAAAGGGCTTAGGAGTGGTTGCTGTGCTGGGCTGGTGCTGTAGACCCTTATCTAGCCAACTAAGTTATTCTTTAAGGCTCATTCCTGAGACTTTGGGGCCTCCTCTCAGTGGTGCCCCCCCACGTTCAAAACCTTGACTGCCTTGCATGTGAATCTCTGATAACACTTTGTGGTCACTTTATGATAATCTCTCTATGTGCCTTTCTCCTCAGTGAGACTGCAAATCCTGCAGGGCAGGGGTTTAGTCTTACTTATCTTTGTAACCCTACAGTGCTCAGGGCATAATAGATGCTCAATAAATGTGGGGGAAATGAACGTATGCCACGAATGATACATGGTGCCGATTCCATAGAGTAAGAAATCATTGTATCTCTTCCCTTGGCTAAGAATGATGTCCTCCACGGTCTTTAATTTGACTGCACTTTCTTCCTGCTGCACAGCTGGCTATGCCCCACCAGTGGCTCGAGGGTAACTTGCCCGTGAGTGCCAAGTGTGCTGTCTGTGAAAAAACGTGTGGCAGCGTTCTCCGTCTTCAAGACTGGAGATGCCTTTGGTGTAAAACGATGGTGAGAGTTTTATAATTATTTTCCATTTAAAATGTTTCCTTCTGTACCTTTTTCATCTGTGTGATGTAGAGACAAAGCTAAGAATTTATGGCAGAGCAGAGAGCCTGGTAGCACACGCACCCGTTCATCCTTTTTCAAGATGCGTTCCTTCCACTCTGATTACTTTTGCAAATGCCCTTTTTGTGACACCCACTCTTGTCCCTTTGTGTGAGGACCTCTTTCCCATAGTTTTATTGTTTTTCATCAAGCTTTAGCCACACTTAAGTGGTTTGCTATTTTCAGCCTGTTTTGCTACCTGTTGCCCACAGAAAGCCACCAAATTTTGATTAACAGGCAAAGTGTAAGTTTACTACAACCCGGTGTGTGTTCTCCGAGAGAAAGAAGCCGAGTTCAGTAGGCCGTGCACTGATATAATTTAGATTGTATACATTTGTGTTCTATAAATAAGTAAATATTTTAAAACTTCTTTGCATGTGCAAGAAAGTGGTGAGAAGCAGACACAGCATAACGTGGAGACAACAGCAAGCAATGGTCCCATCTCTGCCAGACTGCGTGAGGACTGGGCCTCCACCCTGCAGGAGGGCAGTCAGAGCAGGAACTCAGAGGGTGACCTCACGCCCCTCAGAGGGTGATGTGGGGCTAAAAGACAGCAGGACGAGGAGGCAGTGAGTGCTCACCTGAGCGCCGGGTGATGCTGTCTGATTACGATGCTGATTGCCTTGCTTTGGGGCAGAGTTGTTTGGTCGTGTTTTGAGTCTTGGAAGTCAGCCCCTCTCCCCCCAACAAAAAGACGGAACACCATTGCTTTTAATAAGCACGGTGAAGATGAGCAAATGCAAGAGATGTGCATGTGATATGTTGATTTCATAATCAATGAGACTGAGTCCATAGGCCACAGAGAAAAATAAGTCCTACAATTTTTTTTTTTTTTATTTTTTTTTATTTTTTATTTTTGCCTGTGTTGGGTCTTCGTTTCTGTGTGAGGGCTTTCTCTAGTTGTGGCAAGCGGGGGCCGCTCTT
>NC_041226.1:25399054-25413676 GCF_002837175.3 Physeter macrocephalus | reverse complement strand
GCGCAGGCTCAGTAGTTCTGGCTCACGGGCCTAGTTGCTCTGCGGCATGTGGGATCTTCCCAGACCAGGGCTCGAACCCGTGTCCCCTGCATTAGCAGGCAGATTCTCAACCACTGCGCCACCAGGGAAGCCCAGTCCTACAATTTTTTAGTCAGGCCTGATAGACAATCTTGTGTTTCTTTTTTGGTTTTGTTTTTAATTCTTTTTGGCCGCACTGCCCGGCACGCGGGGATCTTAGTTCTCCACCAGGGATGGAACCCGCGCCCCCTGCAGTGGAAGCGCAGGAGTCTTAACCACTGGGCTGCCAGCGAAGTCCCCTCTTTTTCATTTTTGAATCGAACATGATTCTCTTCATCCCCATGCTTTTGTTATTCTTCATCGATTGCCTCTTTTATTGACATAGGTGTTACTTTTTATTTCTTTTATCCCATTTAATATAATATGCAGACTGTATTAGATATCTCTTTGGAGTTTTGGTGCAAACCTAACCCTGAAAACCCCCTTCTGCTGTTCCTTATTTTAAAGGAGTGCTCACGTAAACAAGATTATAAATCAAGATTCCATCCCACCTAAGATTTATTTTTGGGGGGGACAACCACTGATGTATGCATCTACCACTATTTCTTGTTTTTATATATAATTTTATGCAGTGTCTCACAGAACTAACCCCCGAGGTTTTTTTTTTTTTTTTAATAATTCTGCAGCATTTCTATTGATCGATTGATTGATTGATTGGCTGTGTTGGGTCTTCGTTTCTGTGCGGGGGCTTTTTTTATATATAATTTTATGCAGTGTCTCACAGAACTAACCCCCGAGGTTTTTTTTTTTTTAATAATTCTACAGCATTTCTATTGATCGATTGATTGATTGATTGGCTGTGTTGGGTCTTCGTTTCTGTGCGAGGGCTTTCTCTAGTTGTGGCGAGCGGGGGCCACTCTTCAGCACGGTGCGTGGGCCTCTCACTGTCGCGGCCTCTCTTGTTGTGGAGCACGGGCTCCAGACGCGCAGGCTCAGCAGTTGTGGCGCACGGGCCCAGTTGCTCCGCGGCATGTGGGATCTTCCCAGACCAGGGCTCGAACCCGTGTCCCCTGCATCGGCAGGCGGACTCTCAACCACGGCGCCACCAGGGAAGCCCCTACCACTATTTTTATTAGTCTGCATTTACTGAAGTCTATTTCTCTACTTCTGGAACTTTAGCTATTCTTTTATAACATTTTGAAAAGAAAGCAGGTCATCTGTGTGATGAGTTATTTTAGAAAGGTTTTATGTAAGTTGTCTTTACCTGTAATATATAGGTCTCTACTTGGGTTTAGTCAATAGTTGTCTTTTTCTATTGTAGTTGATTTACAATGTTGTGTGAGTTTCAGGCGTACAGCACAGTGACTCAGTTATACCTACATATATATGTTTATGTATTCTTTTTCAGATTCTTTTCCTTTATAGGTTATTACAAAATATTGAGTATAGTTCCCTGTGCTATATAATAGATCCTTGTTGGTTATCTATTTGATATATCATAGTGTGTATATGTTAATCCCACACTCCTAATTTATCCCACAGACAGAGCAAACAAACTTCTGGTAACCAAAAGGGAAAGCGGGGGAGGGATAAATTAGTCAGCAGTTTTTAAACTTTATTAAGTTTAACAGTAGGAGTTTAAAAAAAAAAGCAGTAGGAGTTAAATTTGGTTTTTTACTTGCTTGTTCTACTCTCTGCCACATTTTAAAAGTTTCGCAAATGGGACAGAAGTATCATTACAGACTGTAGAAGGGATGATTCTAGAATGTCTTTCCTCTTTTTTCCTGGCAAACTTAAATATCACCTTTGCATGAAATCATTCCATGTGTCAGTTAGACATGCAGGTCTCTGGGCCACCGTCACTTTTGTTACATGCCTCTTAATCTTGGACTTCCTATACACTATCATTTATCCATTATGATATTATGATGCCTTTAAAATATGAGTTTCTAACAGCAAAACATCGAGTGTCTAAACATAGTCACCTGGTGCAAAACAAAACCAAACCACTGTTCCACAATCCTAATAGTCATAGTTCCACAATCCTAATAACTCTTAATTTTTCCAGCTGTTGTCCAATCTCTGGGCATAGTTTTACCTTTTCTGTAAAAATAGTGAAGGTACAATTTTATCTCTGCTTTTCTCATTTAACATTGTTATAATCATAGAGCAAAATGCCCTATGATTCTCATACGTTTTAAATTCCTTTTAAAGCGATCTGTGCCTGCTCATTTTTCTAAAATCCATTTGGATTGTTAATGATTATAAGTCATAACAGGAAACGGTCCAAAATTAGGTCATCAGCAGAACAAGAATCGCTATGAAATTTCAATTATTTTCTCAAAAGTTTTGATAAATACATGTTTAATTGATATGCCACTTTTCTAAAAGGACTAATGAAATAAAGCCTTATTAAATAAGTGCTTTATGAAGTGCCTGCTCTTACTAATAAAACATTTAAAGGCTCTCTAGTTGAGTACATACATTATTCTAAATTGCCTGGGCCCTACTTGATATGTTTGCCCTGCTTGAGTGACCTTGAAACTTTTTTTTTCTACAGAGTTAACACACTTGCTGAGTGCCTGTGATGTGTATCATTTTCCAAGATGAGGGGGCAATAATAGGACCTTTTCCTTTTCCTTACAGAGCCAGAAGTCTAGCTGAGAACATAGGCATGGATGTACTTATAACTATAATAACATGACAATATTATAAAAGAGGTGTGAATAGAAAGTTATAGATCACTGCAGAAAGAGCAGACACATTACAGATTGTATTTATCTTCATTAAATTCTGTAAGAATTTTATAAGGTAGATGTCATCATCATTTCCTATGGACAATGATATTGACACTCACTGGTTCGCTTCCCTTCTTCCTTCCCCGCTCTCTCCCTCCTTTCCTCCTTTGCTCCCTCCCTTCCTTCCTCCCTTCCTCTGCACTTCTTCCTCTTCTCTTCCGCTCTCCTTCCCTTCACCAGGCATTTATTGACTACATACTACTTGCCTGAGACAATCATGAAAACAGGCTGTACAGACCAAATCAAATTCCCATCTCTAAAATGATTAGGCCATTCCTTAGAAGTATAAATATTGTGTCATTACAGTAATTTATGAATTACTGAACATTTTGGGATGCACTTGATCTTCATTTACCAGTTCCTTAGACATAATTTATACCCTAATAAAACATTGATGTGTTTTTATGATTCCTGAAGGTTTATTTCATTGTTATTAGGTACACACTGCCTGCAAAGATTTATATCATCCTATATGTCCACTTGGCCAATGTAGAGTATCTGTCATACCTCCAATTGCACTGAACAGCACCGATTCTGATGGTATGTAGCAGTAGTGTAAGTATGTATATTCCTGGTATATCAAATGTTGGTATGTACATCTATTTTCCTAGAATAAATAGAACTGTAATTGGTTATTCTGGTTAGTTTTTATATAATAATTCCATTTCAATTGCCGAACAGTACATTTAATTTATAAAAGAATGTTTTAAAATTAAGGTGTAGAAACATAACTATTAACACAGTGGTGAAATTACGGTGCATAAGACTTAACATTTCAGCAAATAAAATAAGATCGTTATTCTGTAACAAAATGCAATAAAAGATTAATTTTTTATAAGCAATTTTTCCCCCTCCGTAATTGAAGCTGCCCATTAGCATAGCTCTTATTGAAATGTGTTTTCTTACCATTTCATTGTAGGAATTTTTACTCCTATAAATTCATTCACTTTTTCTGGAATTTTACAACTTAATTGTACGTACTGAAGAACCTGTTTACGGCACTGGTTTTGGAATAGCATACTAATAACTTCCTTGTAAGCAAACCATATTACAAAAGGCTTTTACCATAAACTCTTATCAGTGTTTTGCATCGATAAAGTGCCTTATGCTTTTCAACCTTTTTATATAAATGATGCCAGTAGATATCATAGGTATTATAAGCTGCAGAAGATATGATTTGTTAACCTGTGTTATTAACAGCCCCCCCCACCAAGCCCTGATATATCAAAGTTCTGTTATTTATTATAAGATTCAAAAATAGTTTCTAAGGTCTTATCAAGGAGGAGTTAAATATAATGCTGAAAATGAACATGAATCCTTTAACAATTGTGAATTTATAGACTATGATTGGTTTCTCTTAATAATTAAGTGTTGTTAAGGCAGGTGGTGGATCTCAATTTATCTATGATTAATACTTTTACCATCTTTGGTATGATTTTTCATTATAGTGCACATTTTAAAAGATAAGTTCTATGGTCTTAGTATGTAAATAATAAACCTGTCTCCTTTTGGGGGTGCTAAATGATAACATTGTTAAAGTAATAAACAAGGTTCTTTATTTATGAATTTATCTTTTTTCCTCTGAAGTTTTTTTAAGAGTTTAAAAAGAGAAAGCTGTACGTATTGATCTTGTGCTGTGTTTTGTTTCTTTTTTTTAACAGGTTTCTGTAGAGCAACATTTTCATTCTGTGTTAGTCCTCTATTGGTTTTTGTCAATTCTAAGAGTGGAGATAATCAGGGAGTAAAGTTTCTTCGCCGATTTAAACAGTTACTAAATCCAGCTCAGGTGTTTGATTTGATGAATGGCGGTCCTCATTTAGGGTAATTGATTATTGATAAATCTCGTTTGAATGATATGTAGCACTGAGCACAAAATACACTTGGTTTTTCAGCTGATGAAAATTGCAGATTCATCTAGACATCTCTGTGTTGATCTTCTGACATCTCCCTTTTTTTAAAGTTCTGATTATAAATTTTAACATAAACCTTTTGATATTTATATATCTTCCTTGGGTGCTGAAAGTTCTAAAATTTGTTTAGAAAATGTTTTAGAATATATCCTACATCAAACAGTTCTGTTTGCTTAGCTCTACAAAGTAGATCAACTTGTGTAAATATAGAAATACAAAAAATAACTTGAGAAAATGATTTGCATGGGAGGGTAGTATTGAGTTGTATGTAATACAAATAATCAATTATTTAACCAAAGCACAGATACTGTTGTGGGCCTCCAGGACAGGTCCTCAAGGATTTCAGACTCAGTTCCCATACATGACAAAAGAGTACTTTTGTTAATTGTTCATTTCAAACTTTCTGGAATGTCATATAACCTAAAATCTGAGGGGAAAAGCTTAAATATATTTTCAAGAGGGAAAATATGCCTTGAGGCACTTTGAATACATTTTTAGTGTATATATATGATTTTTGTTGAAGAGGTGATATTGTGTCATCTGACCCAAGAGCCTGCGATCTCCTTATAATTTACTCACACCAACTCGTCTTTTCTCTTGGGTTCCACTGTCACCTTAAATCATAAACACAGAAGTAGAAATGAAGATTTTAGATACCAGTTCCTGAGAAGGCCTTTGTGTTTTGGGATTTAGCCCTCTCCTATCTTCTCTGTTTCTCTCCTCAGTCTCTCCTTGTGCCTCTTTTCACTGTGTCCTTTCAGGGTCTTCATTCTTGTTTCCATTGCCTATTTCTTGCTGTCTCAAGCCCTTCTGGTCCCATGAGTGCCGGTCTTCTTCATTTGAACCCAGCTCTTTCCTTACGTGCTTGTACCTCCCTTCCTTTCTCCTGCATGTGTCCTGACACTTCCTCATCTAGCCTCTCTCCTCACCTTTGTCTCTCCCATTGCTGGTTAGCTTTGTCTCCCTTTCTAGCATATCTGTTTTATAATCCTTGATGGTTCCAATATCTTATATCTTTGACATTTATTTTTTCTACCCATCCTCTAAAATTCTGAGGAACTCCCTTTGTGAAACTTCTTGAGATTGTCTCCATATTTTTTCAACTTTCCACAACACTTGAGGTGTACAAAGGTACATTCACAGGGTGAAATGCGTCAAAATTTGAGGTGAGGGAAGACAGAAGTAAAAAGATTGACCTGAGAATAGGAAAAGAGGAAGCAAAACAGCTACTGGGAGTATGGCGGGGGTACATTGGGCAAGGTTTGGTGGGTCTCTTTAGGAACTGCCCCTGTGCCACTCAGGGGCATCATTGCCCTAGATTCTCCTCCCTGGTTTGTAAAATGCTACTCATGGAAATAACATATCCTTGTGAAGTAAAGAGAAAAGTCAGGGCTCTTACCATCTCCTATCACTTACCTTTCATTCTCTCTCCTGGGTTCTGCTTCTTTTTTGTTTTCTCATTTCTCACTCCCCTTTTTTCCTAATTTTATCTCCATTTCTACTTATAATCTCCTTTCTGCTTTATGATTAAGACATTTTCTTGAGTTACACATTGCACTCAAATTGATTTTTATAGTATAATTCATATGTAAGAGTTCTTATGTTTAATCTGAACATGAATACCAATAACTAACAGGATGACAAAGAATTGGGGAACGTGATTTTTATTTCTTTATACTAAAATAAAATACTGTTTTCTTTCAGTTTAAGATTATTCCAGAAGTTTGACAATTTCCGGATTCTTGTTTGTGGAGGAGATGGAAGTGTAGGTTGGGTTTTGTCAGAAATCGATAAGCTCAACTTGAATAAACAGGCAAGTGGTCATTCCTTTCACTGCTAGTTATCCTAACCTGCTGACCAGTGGTGTACAGAAATGTTAGAGTCCCTATGTGTCAACTTGTCTGAGGTCTCCTGTGGGGCTGTCTTTCAGTGTCAGCTGGGAGTACTGCCTCTGGGTACAGGAAATGACCTCGCCCGGGTTCTTGGCTGGGGAGGCTCATACGATGACGACACCCAACTTCCTCAGATACTTGAGAAGCTGGAACGAGCCAGCACCAAAATGTTGGACAGGTAATAACAAATTCTCTTCTAAAACTAGATCGAAAGTGGCGTACTGATATCTTTTTTTGATAATTAAAATTGTACTGACGGTAACCCCTGACAGGGGTCCACCCCTGAGGTCTAGAACAGAGCCTGGCACAGAATAGACACTCAATAAATGTGTTTTTTGAGTGAATGAATGAATTGTAAAAAAAAAAAAAATGAGGAAACTAGTTTAATGAATCCATTATTTTAAAGATAATGTAGAAGGCTATGTTGGTACTAATTACTTTTAACTGCTGTTTGGCTCAGAAAGCTTTAATAGTTAATGGGAGGGGCTTTTGATGAGTATAATAGGTATGGTCCCTTCATCTTCTGGTTTCATTAAAACTAGGAAAGACATATAAACCTTAGATTTTTCGGAATATCTCTTCTTAATTATACACATTGAGAAGGAATTGAACCAACAAAATACTAAAAAACATAATCTTTTCCCAGGGACAGGGAAGTGTTAGGAAGACAGCTTCACGTGAAGGAACTATCACTGTTTTTATGGTATCCTCGACGTGCATCTCTTAACTGCTTTCCCTCTAAATGCCCCACATGTAAAAAGAAATCACAGTGTGTGTGCCCTGAGTATTATGCAGGAGGTGTTTAGAATTGGGGTATAGGGAGCAACCAGGGCTCAGTAAGCAGTAACCTCCATCCTAAGTGGGACACAAATGTCAAAATCTCATTATAAATTTGAGCTAGCATGAATCAAAACAACTTTGATAGGATTAGCCATCTGTGGCACTCTTCCCGAAAATAACAAAATCTCATCAGGGAGCCACCAATCTAAAATGTAATTACTCTAAAATAAGCTATAACCTAATTAATTGTAACCTTGCCTGACATAAGATAATGTTGTAATGGCTGATTCTTTTGCTGACAGAATATTTAAAAAGAAAGCTGGGCTGGCAAGCATTTGTCTGTGTTTATCCCAAACCAGTCATGAGAGGGATCCCCCAGTAGTTTGGGAGCATAAAGTGGACTCAGTCTCCAGTCTTTCAAAGAGCCTGGAGGTGGTGTCCCAGACGACTGCCCAGTTCAGTGCTAACCAAACCCCACAAGGTATTTTAAATGGTTTTTTGTTGTAAATTTAAATACCGCCCTCCCCGCAACCTAGGAAATGCTGTGAGGCATTTCCTCTGCTCTGGGTGTGTGCTTTTCCCTTGTAAGTTATAAAAATTAATTTCTCTAGGTGGTTAGCAGAGAAACAACACCCCCTTGGTAAAATTCCTTAATACGGACCTGCAAAAAAAACACAAAAAACAAAAAAACCACAAGAAAAAACAAATCAAAGGGGATTAAAAAAGCTAGGACTGTTGTTTAGAAACATAAGACTATTTTGTTCCAGTGCTTTCCTTACTAATTTAAGAATACCATTTGTAAAGAACAGGTGAAAAAATTGATGTTTAATAATATTCCACAGCATATATGCTTTTTCATATATAGTAATTTATTTGACCCTCAAAACAACACTGGCTAAGAAAAGCATCGTTATGACTGTTTTACAAAGATGAAAATTGAGTCTTGCGGAGACAGTGGAGTAACAGTGAATAGTATTTTTTGTCTGCCTGGCACTTCTAGTTACTTTACTTGATAAAGTATCGTCTCGTTTAATCCTCACTGTACAATTTAGAAATGGCTAATATCATTATCATCTCCATCTTACAGGTAGAAAGGCTCAGGAGGTTTTTATATTAGCAGTGTCATATAGCTAATAAGTGGTTGAACTGGCTGTCCGCACTGAAATCCAGACTCTCCTTCCCAGGGGCTTTCAACACTGCACTCTCTGTTTAATGCACATACTCACCAAATGGGTCCGTAACTTCTGCCTTCAACTCTGCTTAGCTGGTACCAATAAGCATCCCCTCCTGACTTGTGCTGCCACTTTCTCCCGTTTCATCAGCTCCAATCATTGCCTATAAAGGGAGGAGGTATAGCATGAAAGGTGCAAGGACATTTGGGTGGATTTCTTTCCAAATTCTTTAACCATCCTTTGACCAGAGAAGTATTGCCAGATATACGGAACTGGACTTTCATGTTTCCAATTGTGATTTTCCCTATTTGAGAGTTTACAAAGTTTAATTATTTTATTTGTTGCTTGTACTACATCTGTTTCTGCGCTAGAATACAAGCTTTATTAGAGAGGTCTTATTCAATTTTGTATTTCCAGACCCTGGAATACTGTCACTTTGAGACATTCAGTACATATCTGTTGCGTGGATGAATGAAGGAATGGATGACTTTTTGTGCTCAAATGTATATTTACAGTATATTCATGTCAAGAGTTGAATAGTAGCTACACACATCTATTTCATTAACACATCCTAACATATAACCTATGTCTTTTGGGGAATTCTCCCAGAATTTGAATTTTTATGCAAAGGCTTATTAGTCTGAATGACACTCTAGGCTCTCTTTACATACTGATGCTAATCTTGGGATTTTCCTCTAGGTTCTATCACTGGCATCCACTGTGATATGCTTTTCTTAAAATCCATGTGTTACAGTACCGCTCTTACTATGCTTTGTGTCTTTGAAAGATCTTTATTTCACATCCTGCTACTGACAACAATAATGTCCCTACCCAATCGTTCTTCCCAAATTTTGAAATTATTTTAGATAGAAGACTGGATTTATCTGGAGTTGATTGCTTTTCTCTAACACCAAATGATTCAATGTTTGGTTTGAAATGAATATTTACAGCTAATTGAAATAAATTTGCCTCAATTAAGTATTATTTCTATTAATTTTCTCCTCTCAATCCCACGCTTACTTTCTTAATGGTAAGAAGGACTATTTAGCTAATTTTCATAATTTTCATTTCATGTCTGTATCAGCTGACTTGGCAAGACAGATTGTTACATGCAGAATGATTTATTTTTCGTAGGTACTACGCGTTTGTTTAATGTAGGACATGTTTTAGAATTTGGGGCTGTGACCCATTAGCAACTTATATAATCTAGTTAGAAATTGCAGTGAGCATTATTTAAAAAGTGAAACAGAAAGGAATAGAAAAGTCAGAATGCTTTGCACCTAGTGAAGAGGAGAGGTCTTGTTACACATCTGCATTTCTTACTGTGGGCCATAGCCTTCAAATGTTTGGAAGTCACCAGTCAGAGAATTGGTAAGGTATGGAAATCATAAATTATGAATTCAGTATTTTATGAGATTACCCAAAGTCCGTCTCTTCCCATATTTGGTTATTTTAGACACAGTAAACCATAGTTCATGAATATATGTGCATATGTGTGTATGTGAGGTAAGAACAAAGTCAGTGTATTAAATTTTAAAGGAATTTTAGACCAAAGATTTTTCTCCCTTCAGGTGGAGCATAATGACCTATGAACTCAAATTGCCAGCAAAGGCTTCTCTACTTCCAGAACCTCCAGAAGCGTCTGAAGAATTTTATGTAAGACTTTAACTCTTTATCTATTTATCAGTTGAAAACGGGGGTGAGTGTCTTGAACACTACAAAACATTATAAGATATGGTAGTATGTTCACTTAATTGTAATTTTTCTTGTTTGGGGTTTGGTCTCATTGACTGCTTCTGGTCCTCTCCTCCAGAGGAAAGAATCCTTACCATCTAGGTTAGTGTCCTTCCATGACAACCACCCTGGGCCTGTGAGTTCAGCCACATCACTCGCCTTTGTGGGTCACATCTTCATGGACCTCAGCTGTTGAGGAGACCACAATGTTGGGAGGATTAAAGGAGGTGATGAGTGTGTGGAAAGCACCAGGCATGCAGGTTCCCTTGCTCCCACCCCGATAGATGGTTCTCCCTGAATATTCCACCTGCCTACTTACTCTTACCAACCGGGCTCCGGGGAAGCCAGCTGATGCCAGGCTCCTGTTAGCTTTCACTCATCTTCTGCTTCACCCACGAGCACCTGTTTGAATATAAGATGTTCGCCCAGCTCCAGACACACATCAATACTCGTCACCAAGATATTGTATTAGAATTTCTCGCTTCCTGCTTTCCCTGCTGTGTTGAGGATGCCTCAGGACAGGCCTCTAGATTAAGTCTGTGGATCAAGATAAAACAAAGGAAGACAGTGCACTTCATTCCATCCCTGCCACAGACCATTAATAACTACAGTTTTTAGACGTTCTTAAAGATTCAGCACTCTGATTAAACGTCAAAGCACTGGAGATTTCAAACAACCTAATTTTCAGAGGATTATTCTCTGACTCACTAAGACCATTTGATCTATAATAGCTTATTTTTCCCTCTAGGAAAATTCATCTGTTTATTTTACAGTTGAAATCTTTGTTTTGTCATTAAGAAAATTATGATCTTGTCAAAACTAAGGAAAGGAATGATAACTAGAAACATGGGCTATTCCTTAAAGAAGCTAATTGTATTTAATTTTTTTCCCTGATATAAAAATAGCAAAAACTGCTTCTAAAAATTTTGGAAAATACAAAAATATATAAAAAAGAAGGTAAAAATTTTATTTACAGTCCTGCCACCCAGAGGTAATTACTACAAAAGATTAATATATTTACAACTTTATTTCCAGCAGCATTTTTTTATATTATTATTTTATTCAACTATAAACATAGTGTTTTCATAGGAACCAATCTTTTTTCATAATAGTATTTTTTAAATGTTATTAATTTTCTCTCCAAAGAGACAAAAGGGGCATTATTTTGCTCTTCTTACTTCAAGATGTCTATTTCCTAGCCTATAAGATAAAGTCAGACAGTTTACTTTTATCATATATGTAGTCACTAAATATGAGGTACAATTAATTGTAACTACACGGAAGAAAGCTCTTTTTTAGTGTAAAGGAGTTTTGAATGAAACTTCATGTATTTTGCTTTTTCATTAAAGTATTTCATAACAAAGAGATAATGTGCCTTAAGATTACAGGTTAAATGAGTGTTCTTTGTCACTCTCACCAGTCACTGTGTGACTTCTTTGCCTTGAAAACTGAAATAAAAGTAAGCTAAATATTCCTTCTTCGTAGGCTCAATCTAATTTTCCAGCTTATATTTTTATTCCCTTATGCATGATTGTGAAATTACTGGGTTTTTTTGATATTCCTTAAAAGGCCACAAAATGTGGTTGATCTTCTTATTAACTGTTAGCATTCTGCTGGCACCATAGAATTATAGAGCTTAAGGAATTGTGACAGTTTTATTGATTAATTCCTTATGGCCATAATTAAGTAATTCAATTTGTTGTTTTACTTTTTGAACATTGTAAGAATAGTGATTCCATGATTTCCTTCAGTAACAATGATTCTATTGCTTAATACTCAATATCAGAAAATGTATTGTTTACATTTAATGTAAAATCCCTATGCCATCAGGTTCTCCTCTCCTCTACCCCTTGGTGAATGAATATGCATCTCTCCATTGGCCTCATACTAGTTCACTCTGTTCTCACCTCAAGTCTCAGCTTAGGTATCACTCATTCCAGGTGTCCACCACTCACTCCAAGTGGTCCTCCCTCATCTCCCCCAAGTCCTACATCTGTGTCTTTCTTCAGTAGTTCCACAGCCCCCTTCACCTTCCATCATCTTAGTGCTATCACACTGTAAGGATCAGGCAATGTATATTATTCACTCACCATTGTATTGTCATCTGGTACGATGACTGGCACAAAGTAGACAGTGAATTAAAGATTAGTATTGTTAGGGAATTCCCTGAAGGCCCAGTGGTTAGGACTTGGCACTTTCACTGCTGTGGCCCTGGTTCAATCCCTGGTCGTGGAAATAAGATCCCACAGGCTGTGCAGCATGGCTTAAAAAAAAAATTTCATATTGTTAACTTCTTTTAATCTAAATACCAAACCGTATTAGAACAATGGACATCTTGACATCAAAGCCCTCTGGCCTTATGTATTCCTTGGAAGCCAGATTCCTACTGCTTTCTTTTTGGATTAAAAGCCTTTTGATGGAGAGGTCATGTTTTTGGTCTCTTCTGTATCATTCCCCAATCATACAAGTCTAGTAAGTCTACAGATGCTTGTTATCAATGCCAAGGTAATCAAAGAAAAGGTGTGAGCTGCTGTACCCCAGTCAACTCCCTGAAAACACAGGAGTGAATGGCCTCAAATTTCTGGAAATGAAAATCTTCTGATTAGTTTATTTCTAAATTTACTCTTATTGAGTAATAAAACTTCTTTCCCCTCAATTCTGTCTGTTTTCTAGCTGCTTGGTAATAGCATGCTATGAAGTTGTAATTTTATTTTTTCTTTCATTCATTCAACAATATTAAGTGCCTGTTGGTACCTGGGACTGGAAATAAAAGACTTACCCTCTAGTTTCAATCAGCTTAGAGCTATGTTTGCCAAGCTGTGTGCCAGGCACCTCAGTGAACTCAGAGGTCTACCATGAGATTCTTTTAAATTTCAGAGAAAACATTGTAATACTCAACATCTGTTGGACATCACAGAAACTACTAGCTTGAGGTAGTACACAGTTTAAATATTAGGTTGCACTACATTCCTTCTGATGACATTATGTTTTTGTGCAGCTGGATTTTCAGTAGCTGCTGTGATATAAAGCAAACTCCACACAAAAATTAGTGTTGAATAGGAAATGAGGGTATCACGGTCCAATCTGATTCTAAGGTTTGAGATGTATACAGTGCCCACAGGCTCACAACTAGTTATTTAAGAATGAAATAAGATATTTCTTTTCTTTTAATTTATGTGTATTATTTTTTTCAAATGGATATTAAGTTGTCAGGACATAAATACTTATTAAGCTGTTTGGACTTAACTACTATTAAGTATTTCTTTTGGCCCTGGGGCACTGTGACGAAACTACTAAGACACTAAGGATGCATGAGCCTAGAAAGTTTGGGAATCTCTGGTCTAGTGGGAGGGCCAGACAAGGAAATGACCAGCAATGTTGAAGTTATTTTCAGGGTATAATGATTGCACAGAAGAGAGGGTTCTTAGCCTGGTAAGTTCAGTGACGTCTTTACAGAAGAGGTTGTACCTAAACTGGGTTTTCAGCACAAAAAAAGAGAAGTAAGAATTAGCTAGTTGAAAAAGAGCATTACGCAGAGCTTGATAGTAAGGACCTTGGTACGTTTGGGGCACCACAAGTAATTCTGTAGAGTTAGAGCATGTGGTGCAGGGGAAGGGCATCAAGAGACAGGGCAGAGGAGAGGAAAGGAGGGTTCAGATCATGGAGAGTCTTACATGTTAGCTGAAGACTTTTGACTTTCTCTAGAAAACTTAGACATGTTAAGCTGGGATGTGGCATGATCAGATTTGTGCTATAGAAAAAAAATCGCTCTGTTGTGAAGTGGAGAATGGTTTGAAAAGGGGCAGGAGAGACAGAGGAAGCCCAACCAGGAGGCTGTTATAGTAATACACCTGATCAATTATGAAATTTATGTTTGACAGATACAATTAGGCAAAGACCAAGACTTGCTTGGTTAGGGTGTGTGTGTGGGGGGGGTGTGATGGAATACGCTCCAGAATCCCTACTTGTAGCTTGTCTGCTCTTCATTAGCCGTGGTTCTTGGGCAAATCACTCACCTGAGCCTTAGGTGTAAAACAGGACAATCAATAGAATAAATACATACAAAGTATTTAATCACAGTGCCTGGTACACAATAAAAAACGTCAACTGTTATAACTTTACCTTCCTAATGCTGCTAAGTGACTACATAATAGCTTAATAAGTGACATCAATAATTTTATCCCAGCTTCCCTGGTGGCGCAGTGGTTAAGAATCCGCCTGCCAATGCAGGGGACATGGGTTCGAGCCCTGGTCCGAGAAGATCCCACATGCCGCAGAGCAACTAAGCCCCTGCGCCACAACTACTGAGCTTGTGCTC
>NC_041226.1:25342567-25398799 GCF_002837175.3 Physeter macrocephalus | reverse complement strand
TATGCGGGCCTCCCTCTGCTGTGGCCTCTCCCGTTGCGGAGGACAGGCTCCGGACGCGCAGGCTCAGCGGCCATGGCTCACGGGTCCAGCCGCTCCGCGGCATGTGGGATCCTCCCAGACCGGGGCGCGAACCCGGCTCCCCTACATCGGTAGGCGGACGCGCAACCGCTGCGCCACCAGGGAAGCCCTTTTTGGTTACTTTTAATGAACAAAAACTTGGATTTTTTTAAATGTAAATTCAAATGGAATTGATAGTTTTTCTCGACCCTCTTATGTTCTATGACAGTAAAAATAAATAAATAAATTTATTTTTTTAAAAAAATAATAATTTTATCCTTGGATATAGAGGTTATTTCCTTTTCCTCTGGAAAAGGTTGTACTCTATGCCTTTGGTTACTTTTAATGAACAAAAACTTGGATTTTTTTAAATGTAAATTCAAATGGAATTGATAGTTTTTCTCGACCCTCTTATGTTCTATGACAGTCTACCCTGTAGGGAAAAGAAATAAAATCAATTTTTTTGAGGAGTATTTCCTATCTTTGCTTTTTTTTAGAAGATACATTTTCACTTTTCTGATCTTAAATGTAAAGATGTAGTTTTTAATGTTTAGACCAGGGATCAGTAAGTAGATTGATCCGTCGATACAATATTGTGTGAAACTTTGAGGTTCCTCCCCTCTCCTCCTTTCTTTCAGGTAAAATTTCTTTTCCGTATGTGCTCCGCCTTTGAAGGCAGTAAGATAGAAATTTAAATCAGTAGCACACTGATTGCCATTGGTGGCAATGGATGTAAAGCGGGACTGAGATTGCTTCGGGAAGAAGCTAGTCAGGAAGGCTTTATAGGGGGGCAGGGAATTGAATCTTCATTTGTGTGTGAATAAACTGATGCTGATTGGTAAAAAGCAATGAAAGGTTACCTGAGTCAGAAGAGCATTGGAGGCCAGCTTGAATAGAGCAGATAGTTCATAATGGACCTTTTTGAGCTGTGTGACATGGAATAGAGTTTAGGCAAACATTTGGTGGAAGGCTCTGAATATGAGGCTGTTTAAATATTGTGCACATTTTTACATATTAGGAAGATGTGTTCTTTCAATAGAATGTTAAAGTTTGAGTCAAATAGATCAGGGGATATGGGATTCCTTTAGCATTTTGATTATTTCGTTGAGAGAAATACTTATTTACATGATTGAATGACATGCATTCAGCATTTTAAAAACTGTTTATTGAATTACACATACAGAAAAGTGCACATATCATAAACATACAGCTTGGTAAGTTTCCAGAAACTAAAGGAACCCATGTAATCAACACCCAGACACAAGGCAGCATGACCAGTAACTCCCCCGTGCCCCCCTTTCTTTCATCACCCCACCTCCCACCCCAATAACCACTATCTTAACTTCTAACAGCATAGATTAATCTTGTCTGCTTTTGTACTTTATAAAATAGAATCATTTTGTATGTGTACACTCCTTCATTTCTGAATTCTTTCCCTAAATATTGTGTCTGTGAGATCCATCTATACTGTGGCATAGTGGTACATCATGCATTCTCATTGCCCTGTAGTATTCTGTTGCACGAATATACTACAGTTTTTTATCCATTCTACTATTGAATGGATGCTGCTGTGAACATTCTAGCACATGTCTTTTGGGAAAGCACATCTGCCTTTCTTTTGAGTATAAACAGAAGTTGAATGGCTGAGTCCTACAGTGTTATGCATATGTTCAGCTTTAATAGATACTACCCAGCAGTTTTCTAGGGTGTTTGTATCAATTTGTGCCTCCACCGCAGTGTACAAGAATTCTGTTGCTCCACAACCTTGCCAGCATACGGCATTTTCCAGTCATCGCTGTTGTTTTCCTTTTAGCTATTCTGCAGATATACAGGGGTGTTGCATTGTGGTTTTAGTTTCTATTTCCCTGATGGCTGATGAGATTGATCACCTTTTCATCTGCTTATGGACCACTTGTATATTTTCCTCTTTATTTATTTATTTTTCATTTTTAAAATTTTATTTACTTATTTTTCGCTGTGTTGGGTCTTTATTGCGGTGCACGGGCGTCTCATTGCACTGGCTTCTCCTGTTGCAGGGCATGGGCTCTAGGCGTGCGGGCTTCAGTAGTTGTGACATGTGGGCTCGGTAGTTGTGGCTCACAGGCTCTCGAGCACAGGCTCAGTAATTGTGGCACACAGGCTTAGTTGCTCCATAGCATGTGGGATCTTCCCGAACCAGGGCTCGAACCCGTATCCCCTGCATTGGCAGACGGATTCTTAACCACTGCGCCACCAGGGAAGCCCTATCTTCCTCTTTAATGTCTAGTCTTTTGCCAATTTTTATTAGATTGTCTCGCTTTTTTTGTACTGACTTGTAGGAGTTTTTTTTAATATATTCAGCTATCTGACATTAATGAAATTTTTAATGGATTTTATGGATTTTTCTAAGAATATGAATGAAAGAATTCCAGAAACTAAGAGCCTTTCACAAAGGAAATATTTATCCATTTTGTATAATGACTCTTTCATATATATTATTTATTTCATTAAAGCCATTTATATTTCATTACAGCCATTGCCATGTGTCAGATGAGTCAAAATGGTCCCATTTTTGAAGCGGTAATAACTGAGTTGTATAAATGCCAGAAACAATAATACAGTGTGAGTTTTTTATTTTTTCAGATGACAATTTATGAAGACTCAGTTGCAGCTCACCTTACAAAAATCCTCAATTCTGATGAACATGCAGTGGTCATATCATCTGCCAAGTGAGTTGTGGAGTTCAAGTCATGATACAGTTATATGGTGAAAATGAAAGGAAAGCTGTTTCCTACCACTTATGACATTTCTTCGTGATTTCCGTCCCCCCAAATATCTGTGAAGTTAGCATCTTATTTGCAGTGGAGTTTATTTAGAGGCTATTTTTTTGAGGCTTAATGCGAAACATTTTTGTCAAAAAGGTACAGTGAATGTTTAGAATTTGATTAATCCAAGTTCTTATTTAAAGAAACATTTATGATTAATTATGATGTGGAAAACACATTTCACTATAATTCATTATTTCCATAAACAGTACTATTCAGGGATTGTTTACACCAGGAAAAGGAAAATAATAATGAGATTCTTCAAAATGACATTTCTCGGTATGTTTAAATTATGTAATTATATTTTAACTCAAAGTTATCGGACTTTAGTTAAGTTGATTCCATACATGGAGCCAAAGCTACTTGATTTTATTATCCCGAATGTTGCCTGGCTGGAATTTAGGATTTAGTCTTAAGCACCCTATACCGCTGTCATGAGAACTGGAGAGTCAACTACAGGAAGGAGTGAAACCCACTGAAATTTTCAGCTGATGAGCAAAAGTAAAAGCATGCTCTAGGATTCAGGCTTAGCAAGGAAATATTACTGATATACAGAAAGAGAAGAGAAAGGGAAGGGAAAGAAAGGGAGTGGGGAAGTGATGGAGGGAAAAATACACAAACTTTACATGTTACATACTTAATTTGCAAAGAAGTCACGGAAAGACAAAATAAATCATGAAAAACAAATCTGCTTGTGACCAAAGCACAGATGTAGTGACAATTGCTTTTGGCGCCATAACCTTCAGCAATAGGAGATAGGACTGAGCGATAGGAAAAGAGTTAACGGCAAAACGCAAGGGAAGCACACTGGTTGCCCAGATTAGTGGGCTTCAGATGCCCTTTATTTGATGGGCAGTGCTGCTGATGGGTTTTTTGGTTGATGCCTCAGTTGGGTGTTTTTTAATTAGTTATATTGCTTTATGGTGAAATGTACAAATCTCTACTTTGTCCCAGGCCTTAGCACTCCCTATTGTCTTTCTCCTCTTGGGCCAAATTCACATACCAAAGTTACTTCCTCTGGTATTTCTTAAGTTACTTCTATGAGGAAGACATTTGCATTTGCCACCCTTGCCCTATGAGTCAAGTGCCTCTTTATGGGACATGTTAGAGGACATGGCTAGAAAAGATTGAAAGTTTCAATGGAAACTTTAAAGGTATAACAAGTTATAGAATTATTCTATAATACAGTTAAGTAAATATTTTATTTGGCCACCTTTCTTAGTTCAGATGTTAGCAAAGCTTTAATATTGGCTTTCGGGAGTTTGATTACTGCCTCTTTTACATTTTATGTGTTTTTTATTTTTATTTCTTTAAGATGTTAATTAACTCATAACTGTCTTTTTTTCAAATAAAATTTTATGCAGGATCCCAATATTAAAAAACTAAAGGGGCTTCCCTGGTGGCGCAGTGGTTGAGAGTCCACCTGCCGATGCAGGGGACGCGGGTTCGTGCCCCGGTCCGGGAAGATCCCACATGCCGCGGAGCCTGTGCTCCGCAACGGGAGAGGCCACAACAGGGAGAGGCCCGCGTACCGCAAAAAAAAAAAAAAAAAAAAAAAAGAAACACTAAAATTTTATTTTGTTGGCATTAATACATTGGATAGGATTAAATTATTAGTTATTTAACAGAAAAATAAACAATAAGGTTATAGGTGACAGTTTTAGTTTTATGTTCTATGCAGTTTCCAATTATTTCTGTATTTTATGTTGGTTACATGGTCGTAAGGATGCCATTTTTATTTAATTGAAGACAATTTCCTTACAGCCACGTAACCAACATAAAATACAGAAATAACTGGAAGCTGCATTAAATATAGTACGAGATTTGCACAAAAAATAGTGAATTCTAAAGTAAAAGCTAACATAGTATTGTTCTCTTGTATACCTAACAGTTATTTTAAAATGTTAAGAACGTTTAAAAAATTATATTCTATATTTCTAAATGAAATTTTAATCAAGCCTTGGTGAAATCCTTGAAATAGTTCTGAAAAACAGCTTGAAAACCGCTGACATACGTCACAGTGCTGTACTATGTCAGTCTGAGGTCCTAGATGAGATGCAACCATTTGCTGGCTTTGTGACCTATGCCTGTTTTATCAAGTGTAAGAATGGAAAGAATGCCTGTCCTTCCTCCCTCATGGAACTGTTCGGGGAATTAACTTGAGTAATGAAATAAATTTAGAGCTTATAAACTACAGAGTGCTATATTAAATTATGGTATCATCACCTCATGTTTTACCCAACTGCATTTCACATTTTTTCCTTGACCTTGGCCTGGCTCCTTGTCTAGGCTGTACTCTTAGCTTGGCTTTGGATTCCTCCCTGACTAGCTCATTTGCCTTTAAGCAGATTCTGTTACAACCTTGGTCCCCTCTTGTCACTTGTCTGAGCTCCCAGGCCTGCCCAGATGCCTGAACTTTACAACAGCAGATTAAAGTTCTGGGGGATTTGCCATAAAGAGGTTCAAGAGAGAAAAGAGAGGACAATATGTAATAACTTTGTACCAGTGATATAGTATATTTTTACTTTGACTTTTGTTATGGATTTTTTTCAAATATGCAAAAAAGTAGAGACACTAGTATAAGGATTTCCCAGCATACCCATCACTCAGCTTCAGTATGTATCAACATTTTGTCATCTACTCCCCACTTTTTTTGCTGGAGTATCTCTAAGCAAATCCCAGAAATCATTTTATTCCACTTTCAGTATGTATATCCAATAATCTTTTTAAAAAGTCTAATAAAATTAATAATAATTACTCAACCTGTATTCCATTTCCCCTAATTTTCTTGAAGTTTTTTTTAGACAATTGATTCATTCAAATAAAAATCCAAACAGGGCATGTATTGCATTTGGGTTTATGTCTCTAAGACTTAGAAAATCTATAATAGTTCTCCCTACTTTTAAAAAACTGTGTTATTTGAGGCACGACATATACACAGTAGAGTACTCAAATCATAAAGGTACAACTTAGTGATTAGAAAAAGATAATACACACACACATTTACATCTACATTCTATTAACTACCACCTAGATAAAATAAAGAATTCCCTTCTTTTGTTAATGCCATTTACTTGTTGAATGATACGTTAAGGCAGAACGTTTCAACTAAACCTCTTGTGTATGTTTATATTTGTTTCATAAAATAGTAATTCCCAGTAGCTTAAGCTATTTTTAACTATTTTAAAATGTTGAAAATGCTGAAAGTGTGACTTTGAAATCACACTGCTTTTAAGTATACGTTTTATTTCTGTTTTAAAAACCTCTGCATTCACCGTTTAGGTATAACAGAAAGTGAATTCATTCCAGCAGATTATAAATATCCTCTGTCTTCTGGAATATGGAACTTAGTGGACCGTAAGATTCCCCCAACTAAGTGGCAAGCATTCCCTAACACAGTATCCCCCTCTCTCCCTGAGCCTCTGTCTGCCTCAGCAGCATGGCACAAGTGAGGAAGCACCTCTGCTGACCCTTTCATTCCTAAGCTGATGGACCGACAGGCTCTGCCCCTAGGAGTTAGTGAAATGCCAGCAAAAGTAGCTATGATAATGTTATGGCATTATGCAATTTCACAAATCCAAGAGGAAAATTTATCAACACAGTGCTGTAATAATAACAAGGAAAACTTTTATTTTGGAGTTCCGTAAAGAGGAGGGAATGTCATTGTTTCCCCTTCTTAAACGTAGAAAAACTTTCAGTAAAGTTCATAGAGGAAATTTCATAGTAGCCTGTCTGAATATTTCAAGAAATTCCATAAAAATATTATACATGAAAAAAGAAGACCAAGCTTGACTTGAAACACATGAATGAATGAATCTCTGATAAATGGTTAGCGAGAGTCTCTGTAGAAATTTGTTTAAAAGCCCAACCAAAAAGGTTAAAGGTTAGGAAGTATTACCTTTTGTCCAAGTGAAATCTAGCAATGGTTGCCAAAAATAACAAACAAAACAAAAAATGTGAGGAGTCATTCATTTATTTCTTAGATGATAAATGTGAAGGTTTGAAGAGTGTGTGTGTGTGTGTGTGTGTGTGTGTGTGTGTGTGTGTGTGTGTACTGTACCTATTGAATGGCTCGATTTCCTAATACTTAAGTAACTGGAAAGTTTATGTCACTCACATACCAGAGAAAATTGTGAGTATAATAGAAAAAAATAATTGCTGTAACCTGGGTTTTTTTTCCTAAAATTCCTCAACCTTTATCAATGTTAAAGATAAATATTATTATTTTAAAATAGTCTGATATTGTTTTCAAAATCACTTTATAAGTGCTTGCTACAAAAAGCTGGTCATATACCATTCTGTTGGTTGTAGTTTTTAATCCAACACCAGTTCTAAAGACTTTTGGCAAATTTTTTAATGTTTCCGATTTTTTTCTTTTAGTCTATTTCTATTGCAAAGAAACCATATGTAATTAAAAGAAACAAACAAGTAAACCATATATTGCTGACACTGACAAGACCTAAATTCAGTTAGTCTGCATGGTATTACATTGGTTATCTTAAGGAAAAAAAATGAATGGATTTACAGAGAATATAACTCAAGTCAAGTGGCAGGTTGGTTTCCAGCATAACGCACAAACTCTTTCCTCTACAGGAAGGATATAGTTACCTATATAATGAATAGGAGAGCAACAGTGACACCATTAGTGACAGATTTATTCTTGTTTGCTCAACACTGAAAGTCCTGTTATAATACGTAAGGTGCAGAAGATAATGCTTTCTTTTTTAAATAAGGTCTACAACTACTCTTCTCAAGAATTTTAAAAATTTAAATATTTGAGAAAGGCTTGTTGTAACCTTAAAATCACTGATTTAAATTATGTAGAGCAAGGTTTATTCATGTATCCGTTTATCACTTTGAATGTCTTTACCTTATATAGGACACGTTACACAGCAGATACAAGTATGGGTTTATAAACAAATGATCCCGATATTTTAACAGTTTACTTAATTGTGCTTATTTTTAAATATGTTTGTGAATCAAAGCAAATCAGCCTACTGAGTTTCCTGAATTGCACGATTTCTTTTCTTCAAAGGGTACTTTGTGAAACTGTAAAGGATTTCGTTGCCAAAGTAGAGAAGGCGCATGAAAAAACATTGGAAAAAGCTGTTGCAGCCGATGCCGTGGCCAATAAAGTAAGCGGGAAGTGTTCAGGACGTGAAGGTTTTTTACTGACAATGTTGAACTGTGTTTTACAGCTAAATTGATTAAGTGACTTTCCTGCCAAAACATCTTAAACCAAGAGAAAAATTACTTTTGAATCAGATATGAGGGTTTAAAACATGCTTTATGGTTAGTCCCTTTAATATGTAGGAAAACTGCATTGCTGACGACCAACATGCCGAACTTGATAACTCAACTCCTTTTTCCCACTGGTTGACATTTTGAAGGAGAAATGCACAGTAGTCGGGTCACGTGGCGGGAAATGCTGGGAAGCTGGCTTTCCAGTGGGAAGAGGAATGGTGTTCCACTTCCAGACAAACCTTGGCCACTCAAGTTCTCCCAGCATCGTTGCTTGGATTTCCCAGATGTTATGATCCTCGGCCTCTTTCAGGGTTCTGTTTCTTGCTTTGCCTGTCTCTTTATAGATATTTCTTTTCCGTTGTGAGCTTTCTGAGGCTAAAATAAGAATAGTTTACTGAACCTTGAAAGCTACCATCTTTGCTTTCATTTGTTCACGACAGGGCATTCTCACAAAAGGCTTGGCTCTCTTGGGCTTTGCAAAGGCATGATCTTCCCCAGCTGTAGATGGTGGTTTGATTGAGTGGAAGGAAAAGAAAATAGAAATATACATTTGAAGTTTTCAGCCTCTTTCTCTTGTTTTTCTGCTCTGTGGAGAGCTTCAGAAAACAGAAACCCTCTGTAGTCACACTTCTTTCTCATAACTATCTCTGCTGTAACTTTCTCTTGGCATGTCATCAAAAACAAAGGGAGGCGGAAGGGACTGGAGATTGTGTGGAGGTAAAATGTATATTAGGCAGTAGCATCAATAGCTTCAGTTCTAAATGTTTCTTTACCCTTAGGAATTCAAGAAAAGCAGAAAGAAGCAAGGGCCCAGTACTTGTTTTCTTTCTGCATCGTTCTTCCTTATCCTGTGTATATTCCTTTTTCTCTGTCTTTGAGCCAATAATCCCTTAAGTACTGTCACTCCTTTGCAAACCGAAGCTTTGAAGGTGAGTTTACAAGACTCAGCCAGACTTGGCAGTTTGTGTTTACAAGACTCAGACAGCCTTGGCAGTGCCGTAGTTGATTACTTAAAAAAAAAGTTTATGCAATGTTTTGTATAATGTACAGCAAATTTTGTATAATGTGTAAATTGTTAATGTGATGTGTCACTTTATCGTGACGCTTTCGTTGTTTTCTTTTAAAGAAAAATAGCTTTAGGAAGATTGTAAAGATTTTCACGTGTGCAATGGTGCTTGAATAGTTCTGGAAGTATAAATCAGTAAATTTACAGAATAATTGTGCTGTTTTTTAAAAACTTATAAATTATTAAGTCCATAGCTGTCTAAGGTATAATTTATAATAGATAACCAATTAATGATAAACATCAGTGTAGGCATCTTTCCTCTAAAAATCAAAAACCATTCATTTAAACTATCACTTTCCATCTCCACTGAATGAAGATTCATTACCGTGTTTTTGTTTTCTTAGTGTTCAGTTCTAAATGAGAAGCTTGAACAACTGCTCCAGGCTTTGCACACAGATTCCCAGGCTAGTCCGGTTCTCCCGGGCATCAACCCTCTCATTGTAGAAGAAGATCCTGTGGAATCTTCCAGCGAAGAATCCTTGTGTGAAAGCAAGGAACAACTCTTGGATGACACTACAAAACCTTCCTCCCAGAAAACTGTCAAACCGAGGGAAATAATGCTGCGGGCAAACAGTTTAAAGAAAGCAGTGAGGCAAGTCATTGAAGAGGCCGGAAAAGGTACACATTAACAAAAGTAACTTCTGAAGAAGGGAGCAGCATTCCTGTGGCAAGCACAAGGGGATTTTCCTATTGGTCAGTCTGGACACACTTTAAAAAGTTTCAGAGATAAAAAGTACACTGGAAACATTAAAATAAAGTTTAAAATTACCTTTAAATCATATTTCTAAAATTAAAATTTTTTAAACTGGAATCTGTTAAATTCTTAAAGAATATCAAACCTATAAACTACTTTAAAAATATTTTAACATTTATTTCCTAAATGTTGATGTTGCTTTTTTGAGAGTTTATAAAAGTTACACCTATATTTTAATTTTTTGTATTAATGTAATATGTATACTTCTCTTAGAATTTTAGTAGTAGATTAGAAGTTAACTTTAATATAAATAATTAATATTCAGAAACAGATTGTAACTTGTAATTGGACTTGTATTTCATTCTCTAAAGTTCTTATATTTTATTTTTCTCTTCTGCTAAAAATATAATTTTGACAATTTAAAATATTTCCTTTTATAATCTCTAGTACTTAACAGACATCACATGACCCCAAAGTTCATTGCCAATCAGTGCTTATTTGTGAATGTGGAATCTCTTTGGGTTTCTATTTCAATTTTCCTTTTTTAAGCATATTTTAATATTTATGGATCTTATTTTTGCTTGTTCAAACATACTTCTCTTCTGGGTACTTAAAGTGATGGATGACCAGACAGTTCACTCCTCTGAACCAGTTAATCAATCATTTGATTACGATAGCACAGAAACAGATGAGTCTAAAGATGAATCAAAAGAAGATGATGCAAAAGCATCATTAACTGGTAAGAAAACTGTGATAAAATTATTTTGGAATTAAATAAAATGTAATTCTGCTTTTAGTTTTCGAAAGTCCTATCAGTTTGAAATACACTATTTGTATTTTTAATTTTAACAAGGTTTTTCAGAAGTTAAAGCTTAGATATTCATGAATGCTAAAATAATGAAGGTAACATTATTTAGACCATTGTCAAGTACTCTCACATCCCTTTTTTATCACATGATCTAGAAATCATCATAATAAACTAAGGATTTGGGGACCAAATGTGGCTAAATATCTTAATTTCCCTGAAGAAAGAGTAAACACCAAAACAGCAGATTTTAACCTATTTTAGCCTTCAGATTCCTTTGAGAATAATATGGAAGCTGCAGGCCTCACATGCATAAAACTTGACATTTAAACAATTTATCAGTCCCTTGAGTTCCATTGATCAGCCTAGATGGCTGATAATCCTTATCGCTAAATTAAGTTTTTAAATCGTAGGACATCTAGTTACAGCCCTATCTCTACTGAAATTATTTTTGCCAGGAAATTATTGTGTAGTTGCTTGAATAATATTAACTATTTCTCTACCTTTTAGGTTTTAATTGAAAATGAATTTATACTTCTAATTTTTCATGTTGTATGCGGGAAAAAGTGTTAATTTACTAGAGTAAAACAAGCAGAAATATTAATGAAGAGGAGAAGATAATATGATAATAATTACATAGTACTAATGAAAATCAATTGATTATTATATCACAACTGTTTGCCATCATTAAATTTTTGCTTTTACTCTCATTACATATAAACTTGGATAGATTACTTAAGTTCTCTGTGGTTTCCTCATTTGTGAAATGCGGATAATAACGTACCTACTTGTTGTGACCTTTAAATAAGTTAACACACATTAAGTGCCTAAAATAGCACCTAGTACATTGTGCTGTAAAGGAATGTTTGCTGTCATTATCACTATTATGATTATTGCTACTACTTCCGCTGTTGTTGCGAACTACGCTAACTTTGAAAGAGTAGTTCTTAACTGTATTTAAAACTCTTAGAAACTTTGAAATTAGACCATATTATAGACCTCACATGTCTTACAACCAGTGCTTTTATATTCTACATCCTTAGTCCTTTTAGACCTTACGTGTATCTATTCCAGCACACCACCCAATTTTATAACCTTAGATATTTTAGACCTTAAATGGCCCCACTGCAGAATATAATCCAACGCAGGCATATTTTACAACCTTGACCGATGGTCATTGAGCCTTCGGACTACTCACTTTCACTTCGTCCCCCTCTTATGGTCAGCTCTAATTCTTAGGAAGTTTTTCTTTTGTTAATGTATTGAGCTTTATATATTCTTCCTTAAATTTCTACCCATGATTACAGTTATTATTAATAAACTCTTACGTATGATAATGTTAACCGTAACAACTACTGACATTTGTGTAGGGCTTTATGGCTAGCTTAAAAGCAATTTTACACACATCATTTCAAGATATTGAGGATGACTCTGCTGTGCGGCAGCCCTGAAATGATACTGAAAACAGCTTTCATGGCATCATAGTCTCTTCCCACACATTATATCTTCGTTTCCAGATTCTCTCTCCTAAATTGTTTTACCCATCTAATTTGAGGATTTTAAACTTTTTTTTTCTGGTTGCACCCATTTGGTCACTATGATACCCCATTAAAATACAATGCTCCGTTTTGAGCAATATTCTCCAGATATTTCTGTATTGCAAGAATACACCGATACCTGTATGCCACTCATTCTGGACGTAATGAATGGCTCTCTTTGGAGGATTGGTTTTTCAGCACTCATTGGTAATGGTTTTCTAACCAGCTACCATCCCACCTTACTATACGCTCATGAATTTGACACTTCCATTATAGCCTGCAAAGGAAACCAAAAAAATGCAGATATAGTGGTGTAGATATTGTTATTGAAATAGGCATAGATTATACAAGTCTTTATGGAGCAGTATTTGATCTTATTTTTTGGCTAGTAATCCATTTAGTGGGAATCAGTAGCAGTAGAAGTGTTTCTGTATTAATCATTAATTTTTTGAAGCATGTTCATTGTATTATCATTGAATAATATAATAATTCGTACATCTGAGCTGTGCAAAATACACATTAATATGATCAATGAGATGTTATGTTTAAGAAGAACCATGAAACATTAATTTAGTTACCTGCAATGGAAGATCAATCTTAGTCACTAGAACACACTCTGTTTTTTATCAGAGATGAATATCAAAAGGTTATTTTTATTAGAAATTAGTTCCAGGGCTCCCATCTGTCAAAAAACAAAAACAAAAAAGAGTGTCTGTTCTGCGACTTTTCTTTAGTGCATCTGGATTGTTTTTGAACAGAGAGATGAGTGCGTAAGATTAATATAGTTAGTTCATAATTAGTCTTAGGGAAAGTAAAGATAATTAAGTTTTAGAGTATTTTTAAATTGAGTTTGAGGATTACTGTTTTTTTAAACACCTGCCAATCGCTCCTAAATTAGTTAAAGATACTATTTGCTCTCCATTAAATTGCCCCAGTTTAGATAGAATTAAATCTCTCTTTTTGTTGTTTACTTTGAGAGTAATTCTGTTTTGGAATAATTTTTTAAACATGTTGAGCTTTTATAAAAATATGAGAAAACTGTTTTGGACAAATCATTGTCTTCAGTAAATAATTAATTGGGAAGTACAGGAAAAGTATATTGGTTTCACTTGAAAAAATAATATTTTTCCTTCCATGTGTAGAAGAAAATGCTACTCATGTTTCACTGTTAGCTCTGGGAATTACATTCCTTAAATTTTATCATTTATCCAACATTTTTGAGAAAAGGATTGCATTGGTAGTATACACTGCAACACATGTTCCATTTTCAAAAATTGTCAGGCTTCAGAATTTCCTTTGTCTTTAATAATGGGTTTCTCACATTCAAATTATGAGTATCACTGACCTTTAATTATGGTAGGCATCTATTTTTTATTAATTGCCATCTGTTCAAAATGGGAGATCAAGACTTCTAACGGTGGCAGATTCCTTCCACGTAGTAAATCCCAAGAAAATGAACAGAAGACGGTAAAAGAATAAACACAATGTAATTATTTTTGGTTCTACTGATTAAACATGTATGAAATTATTTTATGTCATGAGTGTGTAAGGACTTGCTTATTTTTATAACTTTATCTCCTTTTAATCTGGACTTTTTGCCAACAGTTAAAACTGCACCTCGGTCTCCAGATGGCCGGGCAAGTCGTTCCCAAACTGACTCTGGCTCCGGTCCTGCTGTGGCAGCCAGTAAAGAAAACCTCCCAGTGCTCAATACCAGAATAATCTGCCCAGGTAGTACAGATTCTGAAATATGGTGTATTTTTAAGTATTCCGTGAAAACGTATAAGTACTCATTTTCCTGAACTATAGAATTGTGTTCTTTTTTTTTTTTTTTTTAAGATTATTTATTTATTTATTTATTTATTTATTTATTTATTTTTGGCTGTGCCGGGTCTTAGTTGTGGCACCGGGATCTTCGTTGAGGCATGCAGGATCTGTCGTTGAGGTGTGTGGGCTCTTCATTGTGGTGCGCGAGCTTCTCTCTAGTTGTGGCGTGCGGGTTTTCTCTTCTCCAGTTGTGGTGCACAGGCTCCAGGGCACGTGGGCTTTGTAGTTTGCGGCATGTGGGCTTAGCTGCCCTGAGGCGTGTGGGATCTTAGCTCCCTGACCAGCGATCAAACCTGCGTCCCCTGCATTGTAAGGTGGATTCTTTACCACTGAACCACCAGGGAAGTCCCTAGAAATGTGTTCTTAAAGGTAAATGTTCCTTTAAGAAAATGATCTTGGTACTCTTGTCAGTCAGAGTCCAGATCCTTAGACTTTGGTGTGTACAGGAGTTGCCTAGGAAGTATTAAAGCAAGTGTTCCTGAACCCTGCCCTGAGAAATTCTGATTGAGTAGTTCTAGAGTGGAGCCCAGGAATCTGCATTTAAGTACTCATGGTAAATTTGATCTTATATATATATTCTACTACCTTTTATGTATCTCCATAGCCTTCCCTGGATAAAGGCTTGGGATTAGGATAATATTAGCAGAAACCAAAGGACTTGTGTGGAAAGGATGGGATGTAAATGTAGATGTCTCAGAGGTCTCCTTAAGTACCATTTGTTTGACTCTGTGAAAACTTTCCACATTCGTTCCAGAGCAGATTGGAACCCAAATTACACCCTGAAAATCAATTTCTCCTACAAATTATTTTAAAAGGTGAATCATAATTCAATAATAATAGTTGGAGACTTTATTATCCCACCTTCAGTAATGAATAAAACAACTAGACAGAGCAAGAAGGAAGTAGAAAACTTGCAAAACACGTAAGACAAGTGTAGCTAACATGTCTACAGAACACTCCACCTAACGATAGCAAAATACACATTCTTCTCAAGTGCATATGGAAAATTCTCCAAGATAGACCATATATTCGGCCATAAAACAGTTCTAAATAAATTTAGAAGGGTTGAAATCATACACAGTATGATCTCCAACCACAATGAAATGAAATTAAAAATCAATAACAGAAGGAAATTTGGGAAGTGCACAAATATGTGGAAATAAGTGGGTCAAAGAAAAAAAATCACAGAGGAATTTTTAAAAATACTTTGGTATGAATGAAAACAAAAATACATCATACCAAAATTTATTTGATGCAGCTAAAGTAGTGCTAGAGTGAAATGTATTAAATATTTAAAAAGTAGAATGACTACAAAAACCTAACTCTCCACTTTAATAAACAAGAAAAATAAGAGTAAACAAACCCATAACAAGCAGTAGGAAGGAAATAATAAAGTTTTGAGTGGAAATAAGTGAAATAGGAGCATATAAAACAGTACAGAAAATCAATAAAACCAGAAGTTGGTTCTGTGAACAGTTTAACAAAATTGATAAGCCTTTAGCTAGACTGACCCAGGAAATAAGAGAGAAGATTCAAGTTCCTGAAATCAGGAATGAAAGAGGAGACATTGCTATGGACCTTACAGAAATAGGAAGGATTGTAAGGAAAAACTATAAAATATTGCATGCCAACAAATTAGATAACTTAGATGAAATGGACAAACTCCTAGAAACAGGCAAACTACTGAAACTGATTCAAGAAGAAATAGAAAATCTAGCTGGATCTATGACAAGGAAAGAGATTGAATTAGTAATCAAAAAACTTCCTCCAAATAAAAGCCCAGGCCCAAATTGCTTCACTGGTGAATTCTACCAAATGTTTAAAGAAGAATTAATACACCAGTCCCTTACAAACTCTTCCAAAAACTAGAAAAAGAAAGAACACTTTTCTTAACTTACATTTTATTTTATTTATTTTTTATTAAAGTGTAGTTGATTTACATTATCATGTAAGTTTCGGGTGTACAGCACAGCAATTCAGTTTCATACATATATTCTTTTTCAGATTCTTTTCCTTTATAGGTTATTACGTAATATTGAGTATAGTTCCCTGTGCTATACAGTAGATCCTTGTTGGTTATCTATTTTATACATAGTAGCGTGTGTATGTTAATCCCAGCCTCCTAATTTATCCCTCCCCCCACCTCCCTTTCCCCTTTGGTAACCATAAGTTTGTTTTCTTTGTCTGTTAGTCTCTTTCCGTTTTGGAAATAAGATCATTTGTGTCTTGTTGTTGTTGTTGAAAGAACACTTTCTAACTCATTCTATGAGGCCAGTATTACCCTGACACCAAAACCAGTCAAAGACATCATGAGAAAGCTATAGGCCAACATCCTTGATGAATAGCAACACAAAAATCCTCAACAAAATCCTAGCTAACTGAATCCAACAACATATAAAAAGAATTATACACCATGATCAAGTGAATAGTATCCTACTAATGCCAGAATTGATTCAACATATGAAAATTAATCATTGTAATATACCATCTTAATAGAATAAGGAGCGAAAACTATACAATCATCTCAATAAATACAGAAAAGGCATTTTAAAAAAATTCGACATCTTCCTGTGGTAATACCACTCAACAAACTAGGAATAGAAAAAAACTTCTTTAGCGTGACAAGGGCATCTATGAAAAACCTATAGCCAACCTCATATTTAACGGTGAAAGGCTGCAATCTTTCTCCCTAATATTAGGAACAAGACAAGGATGTCCAAACTAGCCACTTCTATTCAGCCTTGTTGGAGCTTCTAGCTTGGGCAATTAGGCAAAATAAAACGAATTAAAGGCATTCAAATTGGAAAGAAAGCAAAACTGTATCTCTTCACACTTTGACCTTGTATATAGAAAATCCTAAGGAATACACACACACACACACACACACACACACACACACACACACACAATTAGAGCTAATAAAAACAAGGTTGCAAGATAAAAGAGCAATATTTAAAAAATAATTGTATTTCTATACACTAGTAATGAACAATCTGAAGATCTTTAGAAAGTAATTTCCAATAGCATCCAAAATCACCCAAAAAACTGAGTAAATTTAACCAAGAAGCTGAACTATTTGAATACTGAAAACTACACATTGTTGAAAGAAATTTTAAAAGACCTAACAAAATTGAAAGACATCTGTGTTCATGGATCAGAGGACTAGATAATATTAAGATGGCAGCTCTCCTCAAATTGAGCTAAAGAGTCCGCACAACCCTTATCAAAATCACAATTGCCTTTTTTGAAGAAATTGATAAGCTGACCTTAAAATTCTTATGGAAATACGAAGAACCCAGGATAGCTGAAAAGTCTTGAAAAGGAAGAACAAAGTTGAAGGAAACACACTTTCTGATTTCAAAATGTCCTCCAAAGCTACAGTAATCAAAACTGCATAGTGCTGGCATGAAAATGGTAATATAGATCAATAGAATAGAACTGAAAGTCCAGAAATAAACCCCTACATTTATGGTCAATTGATTTTCAACAAATGTGCTGAGACAATTATTTAATGGGGAAAGAATAGTCTTTTCAATCAGTGGTACCAGGGCAACTAGATATTCACATGCGAAGAATTATGATGGACCCCTGCCTCACACCATATATAAAAATTAACTCATTATGGACAAAAGACAAAGGTAAGAGCTAAAAATATGAAACTATAAAATGAAAACATAGACATAAATGTTCATAACCTTGGATTAGGCAATAGTTTCTTAGCCATGACTCCAAAAACACGAACAACAAAAGAAAAAAAAGATAAATTTGACTTCACTAAAATTAAAGATTTTTGTGAATCAAAGGGCACTATCAAGAAAGTGAGATGACAGTCCACAGGATGGGAGAAAATAGTTGCAAATAATATGTCTGATAAAGGACTAGCATCCAAGATATATAGATAAATCTTAAAAATTCAACAATAGAAAGACATATCCCAATTTAAAAATAGGCAAAGGATCTGAGTAGACATTTTCCCTAAAAGTTATTCAAATGTCCAATAAGTACATGAAAAGATGCTCAACATCATTACTCATCAGGGAAATGAAGTCAAATCTACAATGAGATACCACTTTATCCTATTGGGATGACTATCAAAAAAAGACAGATAATAACAAATATTGGCAAGGACATGGAGAAATTGGAACTTTCATACACTGCTGGTTAGAATGTAAAATGGTGCAGCCATTTTGGAAAACAGTTTGGCAGTTCCTCAAAGGGTTAAACACAGAGTTAACATATAATCCAGAAACTCTACTGCTACATATATACCCATAAGAACTGAAAATACATGTCTGCACAAAAACTAGTACATGACTGTTTTTAGCAACATTGTTCATGGTAGCCAAAAAGCGGAAACAACTCAAATATTCATCAGTTGATGAATGGAGGAACAAATGTGGTATATCCATACAATGGAATATTAGTTAACCATTAAAAAGGATGAAGCCCTGATATATGCTACAACATGTTTACCCTTGAAAACATTATGCCAAGCAAAGGAAGCGCAACACAAAAAGGCACATACTATATGATTCCATTTACATGAAATGTCCAGAATAGTCAAATCCACAGAGAAAGAAGATAGTTTAGTGGTTCCCAGGATCTGAGAACAGGGGGCAATGGGAGGAATGGAAAATGACTGCTAATGGGTAAGGGGTTTCTTTTGGGGAGTAATAAAAAGTTCTCAGTTAATAGTGATCATCGCACAACTTTGTGTATATACTACAAACAACTGAATTATATTCTTTAAAGGGGTGAATTTTATGGTATGTAAATTATATCTTAATGAAAATATTAAAATAAAAAAGATAAATCCAGAACACATTTGGTTCTGGAAAGGTTTCCATGTCTAGAGGTCATATCTCTCTTCAAACCTGGAGCCCTGGGATGAACCTTTCTGGGCTGAAGCTGTAAATATGGCTAACCTTAAAACATTTTAGAAAATACCATACTTTTCTATGGGGCATCTGAAATATGACTCTTCACCTCTTCAAACTGTTCTTTTCTCTCACCAGCATGGTTGTTTTGTTCATCTGTTTACTTATTTAGACATAAAGGGAACTGGCATAGCAGAGTATACCATTGCATATTCAAAACTATGAAATTAAATGACAGAATAAAATTCATCTTGATTATTTGATAAGCAGCTAAACTTTGTAGCTAAAATAATGAACGTCTTCTAAGAGGAGCACATTGTTGAGGAAAGGAATGTTTGCTAAAGAAAGGACTTTTTTTCCTAGTGTTTCTCAATTGCATGACATATCTTTCTGAACTATTCTTTCCTTTTTGTCTGTCTGTTCCCTTGGGTCCCTATTCATTTGTCTTCTTGCCAGACTTTAGTGCTTCTAGCCTTAATATTGGGTTTGTAGATCATAAAATTCGTTACCTTTGAATACCATAACTAGTTAGTCGAAAGCTAACTAGTTGTTGAAATAAATTTGAAGTTTTGCATATTTAGAGGTAATATAAATGCTTCATTTTTATGTTCAATACTGTATTCTTCTAAAATTCATAAATACCTGTGTTTAATATTTTGCTACTTATTCTTGACACCAACACTGAATTTTCACCTTAGCATGTCAACATTTTTACTTGAGTATCGTTATCTATGCTTTGAGAGTATGGAAGTGATAACTCTATGACATTCTGGATAATTCAGCCTTTATTGTAAATTCCTTACAGACTTACTACCTTATTTGCTAATAGAAAGGAAGTAATATTTACTTGTTGAAGTTACAGAATCATTGATGGTAAATAAGAAACTGTCACAAAGAGATTCCTATTTAGGTCCTCACCTGCTTCATTTTTTATGACAACATATAGATCCCAAGAAACATCAACAACCTTGTATTTACCATGTATGGCTGAGTTGCTTTGCTGTGCACCTGATACTATCACAACGTTGTTAATTGGCTAGCCTCCAATATAAAATAAAAAGTTTTTTTAAAAACCTTGCATTTACCAACATCATAGTTCTGAGTTATGATTAATGAGAAGAACAGCCACTGAAAACCATGCTTTGGGAGCAAGGTGTTTCTGATTAGGTCTAAAAACAATGGACTGGCTCTTTCTGTTTTTCTCTTAACATGTGATCCTGTATTTTTTTCCATCCAGGTTTAAGAGCAGGACTAGCTGCCTCAATTGCTGGGAGTTCTATTATCAACAAAATGTTACTAGCAAATATTGATCCTTTTGGTGCAACGCCATTTATTGACCCAGATCCAGATTCAGTGTAAGAAAATACTTCTGCAAATATTTTGCTTGGGCTTTTCTTGTTTCTGTTTTATACGAATGGTAACATTTTAAATGCATTGCAGTAAGTATAGTTTCACATCCAAAAAGGAGCATCAGAAAATTTCAAAAGTCGATAATGATGAGTGCGTTGACCCACTTGAAATACAGTGGTTTTCATGATCTGAGGTAGGTCCCTTCCAGTCTGTGGTCTTGGATAACAACCCAATGGCGAAGTGAGTCACAGCTCTGCACACTTTTCCCTGGAACATTTTATTCATCACTGCCTTCATACTCACATTTTGGCTATTCCTTTCACCTCATTTTTTCTCCGTCTTGCCAATTCTGCCATCCTTCCACATTCGGCCTCTAGGTTTACTTATTTCAGAAAGCTTCTGGCCCACATTGGTCCCTTCCCTTCTCAAAACTCCTTCAAAAAATTGGCCGTTCAACATGTACTTCTTTTTACTTCCATATTTAATTTTGCTTTTGTTATGTCTCATTTCTCTAATGACACTCCTGAAGGACACTACTATACTCCTTTGTATTTACTTTCCAAAGCACCTAGAAGAAGGGACTCGATCTAGTTGTCTTCTGCTCAGCAAATGTTCAATAAAAGTACAAGTGTGGAGGAGACTTTCTAATTAAAAAAAGAGGACTATTGGCATCTGACTGCAAGGCCCTCCCATTTGTGTGTGTAGTGAGGGGCTTATGTAGGAAGTAGAAGAACTAAGATTTTGTTCCAATTGATAGAAAAGCATTACCATGCCTCTGTCTCTGCTTCACCCTGTCCACCATCACTTTACATCATATGTACTGAAAATCACAGACATGTACTGGGGTCGTGCTCATGGCGTATGAATAGGAAATGATTCCTGCTAAGCTTTCCTCTCTTCTATAAGACATGCAGCCTTGAATGGTGTTAAGTACTATTTTGTGTGCAAATTGTAATTGTTGTTAGGAACCTGAAATTGACTTTTATGTACTTTTCCTTATTATAGAGATGGATATTCAGAAAAATGTGTCATGAACAATTACTTTGGGATTGGATTAGATGCAAAAATTTCATTAGAATTTAATAATAAGAGAGAGGAGCACCCTGAAAAATGCAGGTAATTTTGGTAATAGCAATCATGTAATTATGCAAAGGCAATTTTACTTTAATTTCGTTTATTACCTCTTTTGCTCTCTCTGCCTTTCCAGAGTAAATAAATAATTGTTATACTGAAATTCCCTGCCAACATTTATTTTCAGGAGCCGAACTAAAAACTTGATGTGGTATGGAGTCCTTGGAACCCGGGAGTTATTACAGAGATCGTACAAGAATTTGGAACAGAGAGTTCAACTTGAGGTAAGTTCATCTAGAAGTAAAGACATTTCAGATGATCTTACTTTAAAAAAAAAAAAAAAGATTTATTTGTGGAGCTGATTTGGCCTCAGTTTCTCTTGGATAGTGTTTAAACACTTGAGGGGAAAAAAATAAACGTGGTTATCAACTTTACACCAAAGGAGGTATAGACACTGGATATGCGTGACACAATTACCATTGTCATTAGATCCTGAAATTTGGATGTTGCTGTGGAATTGAGGTGCTCTGTGAAATGGTAGGGCCATGGGAGTACATATATATGGGATGGCATTTTTTTTAAGACGTTTTTTGATGTGGACCATTTTTAAAGCCTTTATTGAACTTGTTATAATATTGCTTCTGTTTTTTATGTTTTGGTTTTTTGGCCCAGAGGCATGTGGGATCTTAGCTCCCCGACCAGGGATCAAACCTGCACCCCCTGCACTGGAAGGCGAAGTCTTAACCACTGGACCGCCAGGGAAGTCCCCAGGATAGCATTTTAAACAGATTTTTCCATTTTAAGTTTCCAAATTCTGACCCAATTCTATAATGCCTGAAGTTTCACAAATCCCTGAAAATATCATAGTAAATAGAACCTTTTAATTTAAATGTATTTTTTGTTTTAATTATCTCTAACAAGTTACTTAAATGAAAAGAGATTTTGAGCATTTAAACTTTTTAGTATTTTTAAACGAATTTAAAGAGTAAATTAAGGACAGCAAAAGTTACTTAATCTCTGATTAACAGGAAAAAGAAAATTGGGGACCTGACTCTGAAAAGTCTACTACTTTCTTAGAATGTTATTTTCTTTCACCTTTGATCCAGGGCTCACTGTTTATGCTGATAAGCATGTCTTTCCTATCTTGTATCTTTTTATAACTAGATATTTTAAATTGAGGTATAGACTGCATACAGAAAAGTGTGCAAATCTTAAGTTGACAACTCAGTGTATTAAACAGGACGTTTTTATTTTAGGTGTTATCTTGATAGTGGAACGTGGACGGTCAAGAGGTGCCTGGCTCATTCATTATCAACTAAATGTCCTAGTAAAGATAAGCCTGTTCTACCTTCCACTCTAGAGCATAACTACATGATCAGCTGGTTTGATTTATCATCGCTTGTAAAATTAAGATAGATGTTACTGGCTGAAAAGATACAAAATGAGGAAGGCTCACACTTAGTAAACACTATCCTTGGCAGCCCCATCTGTTACTCAACTTGGGTTCTTGCCTATGGATTGTACTGTAATCATTCATTTTCTTTATTCATGTCCCCTGGTCAGCCACACTCTCCTTAAGGACAGGTAGGAAGTTGTGTTCATCTTTGTTATCCCCGTTGTCTTGCACAGTTCCTGGCCCTGACTTGAGAAGGAAATAGGCAAATGATCATTTTACCCTAATTTGTTAAGTGCTGTGATCAAGACCCATAGCTGGGCATCTTTAAGATTTAGGGAACTATCTGGAATCAGAATGACTCCAATGCCTTTATTTCTGGAAGAGCCTTCAGCTCTTCAGAAGTACTACTTCTGTCCTTTTTTATTGGTGGTCCAAATTCTGAACAATATCCTACACAGCTGCTTTGTAATCTCCATTTAGCAGAGGTTCTTAACACTTTTTGAGCTGTGGACCCCTTTGGCATGCTAGTGAAACTGTGGACCCCTTCTCAGAATATTATTTTTAAAGCATTAGTTAAATATATATACATACAAAAGAAAATAATATTGAAATAAATTAACGAAATATTTTTTAAAGTGTTATAGAGTATTATATGTGTTTCTTCATTGCCACATAAAATTGCAAACATCTAACAGCGTATATAATAAGTACCATACTTTTGAAGTAATGATGAACATAGATCTTAAAAGATATCTGAAACATCTGTAATATAATAGAAAACATCTGTTTCTAATGGTGATGAAGTCACGGGTATTGCTAATATGTGGTTTGCTATCTACATTGATAATTGAGTGCAATGCTAAATTTCAGAGGTTGCTGACCATAAGAGATATGTTTTTACCATTCCGGTTAACAGACCCCTGAATCTATCTCAATCTATCCACAGATAAACATTTAACATTTAACATAGAAGTTTATGTTGAATGAGTAAAAGGAAAGTAAATTTAGTAAAACAAGATAAATGAAAGCATGTTAATATACACAAAAGGTAAAGAAAAATTAGAGAATTCTTCGCCAGAGTTAAAAATAAACAAACAAAACACCTGCTACCCCTGAGGACTATGGAAGGTCCGTTGTTTAAAAATTCATTTCCCTGGGCATCCCTGGTGGCACAGTGGTTGCGAGTCCGCCTGCCGATGCAGGCGACACGGGTTCGTGCCCCGGTCTGGGAGGATCCCACGTGCCGCGGAGTGGCTGGACCCGTGAGCCATGGCCGCTGAGCCTTTGTTTAAAAATTCATTTCCCTGGGCATCCCTGGTGGCACAGTGGTTGCGAGTCCGCCTGCCGATGCAGGCGACACGGGTTCGTGCCCCGGTCCGGGAAGATCCCACATGCCGCTGAGCAGCTGGGCCCGTGAGCCACGGCCGCTGAGCCTGCGCGTCCGGAGCCTGCGCTCCGCAATGGGAGAGGCCACAAAAGTGAAAGGCCCGCGTACCACAAAAAAAAAAAAAAAATTCATTTCCCTGATGCCGGATCACTTGGGATAAAGGTAGAGAAGAAGACCCAAGGCTTGAGAAACTCTGCCCAGAAAGGTCCCTTTCACCAGGTGCCAGTTGTTAGCAAAAAAAACTCTTAACTTTTTGCTCAGAAGTTTTCCTTTCCCTGTTGTGTCGTATGGAAGAAGTCTTGTCTTGACTTTGTGCAGAAGAAAGGCTTTAACCTTGGTTTCTCCATCTGCAAAATGGATAAAATAATGCTTTTGTGCAGAATCATAATTCATCGAGCTAATGTTCAAGAAATCACAGTTTAAACTGAAAAGAATTATTCAAATATAAACCCTGTTTTCAAGCCACATAAACTGTGAATCTGATACATACCGAAGTTTTAGAACGTTTGAGTAAGGTTTATAATCCTGTCTACGATCATGGGAATGCCAGAAATGCAGAATAACATTGTAACATCAAATTTTCCTAGTTTTAGAGTAGAAACAGCTTTGACCTATGAATGAAAACTGTCGTTAAGATTCAAATATTTTTCTTAAGGATGACTTTTTTGTCCAAATATACCTAATTTACATGTATCTCACAGCCTGTTCTGTTTTTTAAGTGAAATAATGATCAAATACTGTTTTGAGTCCTTTAAATACTAAGATACATGAAAGAAAAAAACAATGTTCACCTGTAATCTATAATGAAATACATGATAACAAATAGTTAATTCATGTTTTTTGCTTCATGTTTTTTGTAATTTCACATATTTCCATAATCTCATAACAGATGTCTCCATAATTTGTTAAATTTGGCTTGTTATATGATAGTACTTTCTATCTTTGTTTAGTTCATTCAATAATAATTATTATAGCTATATTTTAAGTCCTGTTATAATAACTGAAGTTTCCTAAATGCTTCCTATCAATACAAATCACCTTTAATTCTTAAACTTTATGAGGTAGTTATTTTCATTCTTCATGAGGCAGGTATTATTAGTTATTTCAGAAGCATGAAGTCACTTGCCTAACTAAAATCAAACAGCTGATAACTGGAGAAGCCAAAGTTTCAACTCCACTGTTTTTTCCCCATAAAACATTAATTTGTAATTATGACTGAAGAAAGACATTTACTGACTCCTTACTATGTGTTTTAGATGCTTTCCTGTCCCTTACCTTATTGGCCACATTATATGGACTAGGTATGGCAAAATGAGGCTCTGAAAGTTTAAGGCACTTGCCCAAATAAATGGCAGAATTCAAAACAGGCCCACTATCTTCCCCCTATACCACATTGCCTAGTGAAAGGAGCAGAAAAAGCAGACACTAATCAGAAAAAAAAAAAGTGTAGCTGCAGTTTTTTTTTTTTTTTTTTTTTTTTGGTATGCAGGCCTCCCTCTGTTGTGGCCTCTCCCGTTGCGGAGCACAGGCTCCGGACGCGCAGCCTCATTGGCCATGGCCCACGGGCCCAGCCGCTCCGCGGCACGTGGGATCCTCCCAGACCGGGGCACGAACCCGGTTCCCCTGCATCGTCAGGCAGACGCGCAACCACTGCGCCACCAGGGAAGCCCCATAGCTGCAGTTTTAAAGCATTTTGCCAAATTATGAACCACAAGTGGAAATGTGGGGAGATAGAGAAGATTATAAAAGAATGTAACACTACTTAAGTTACTCCCAAATATGAGAGAGACAGTTGAGTCAGGTGACCTTAATTTACTGAATCTGTACTGCTCATATTTTCCCTATGAGACTCTATAAAATGGATATTAAGCTCTTAACCCTGGGTGTTTTGCCTAATGCATATATATTAAATTCAGCAAAGTATATGGAACTTCTGACAGTTTTCATCTTTTTCCATATTATGCTTGCAAATAGTGTATCCATTATAAAATCTTTAAGGACTGCTCTGAATTTTTTTTTAAATATGCCTTTTATATTTACAGAGATAGCATTTTTTCCATTTCCTTTGTTAGCCATATGACTTTTTTCTAAAGCACACAAAGATATTTGTTCGATTTCTGGGTTCAGAAAAAGTTTATTATTCAACTAAATACTTTCATTTAACAAATACACATTGATCACCAGTTATGTGCCAGGAATGGCCCTAGGTGTCTAGATACAGTGTGGACCTTTGAATGTGTTTTCATGTAAAAGAAAAGAAAGGTTGTAAGAACACCTGTAAGGGTTAGTGTTAGGAAGTATTCTCAGTTATTTAAAATATTTGAAAAGTGGGTTCAGACCGGATTCTCATTTGTTCTAAGGGTTGAAGATAGTTTTCATTGGGCATTAAAATGCAATTTTTCTAAAATTAGGTTAATTATTTTTTAATTTGGGAATTACTTAATGAAAATATAGCATCTGTTTTAAGTATGACATCTGCAAACTCCTCTCTTAAAAACGAAGGCTTAAACCTTCTATTCGGTAAGAATTTACTCATATGTCATTACTTTGCCAGCTATGTGATATTGTATGTTTCTTTGAATTTAAGTGGTAATTCATTTTCATTTACGTGATTAATTAGAAGGCATGGAGTGTAAAGTGCTTTCTGACATACATGTTTTTTCCTTAAAAAGCGCCATCTTGAGTTTAGCCCGTCACCAGTTAGTTACAGAGCACAAACTACCAGAGAGTGTGAGAGGTGCTAGGTGAGATGGTTAGGAGCCAGGGTTTACCCTCAGAGAGCCTGCTTTCAATGTTTAAAGTAAGAACAAAGATGACTATGATGCAACTAAGAATATCTTAAGTGACTTGGGAGAGACTCATGAAAAGTACTGCCTGATTTTGGAGGAAAGAAGAGGTAAAAACATTTGTTTTCTTTTTCTTTTTTTGATGTATAACTGACATACAACATTACATTAGTTTCAGCTGTACAAGATAATGATTCAATATTTTATATATATTACAAAATGATCACCACAATAAGTCTAGTTAATAAATATCACTGTACACAGTTACAGAATTTTTCTTCTTGTGATGAGAACTTTTAAGACCCATTTTCTTAGCAACCTTCACACATCCAATAGAGTATTATTAACTCTGGTCGCCATGCTGTACTTTACATTTCAATGACTTATTTATCTTATAAGTAGAAGTTTGTACCTTTTGATTCCCTTCACCCAGTTTGCCCACCCCTTACCCCCTTGCCCCTGGCAACCATCAAGCTGTTCTCTGTATCTATGAGCTTAATTTTACTTGTTTGTTTGATTTGTTTTTAGATTCCACATATAAGTGAGATCATACAGTATTTGTCTTTTTCTGTCTAACTTATTTCACATAGCATAATGCCCTCAAGCCAATCCATGTTGTTGCAAATGGCAAGATTCCCTTGTTTTTCATGGTTGAATAATAGTCCATTTTTATATATATATATATATATATATATATATATATATATCACAAGTTTATAGTATCACACGTTTTTCATCTATTCATCTGTCAGTGGACACTTGTGGTGTTTTGTAAAACAGTTTTTTCAATTTGGTTTTCTGTAACAACTTCGGCTATAATTATTTACCCTTTTAAAATGTTTAAATTAAAACTAAGATAAAGGTAATGTGTAGGAATATATTTACAGGAAAGCAAACATTATGCACACGCTTTCCTCCATCGTCCTTTGTCGTTGGTATTCTAGTATCTTCCAAACTTGTGGTTTCGCTCTTTTTATCTGACCTCTAAGCTTTTGACCTTACAGTGTGACGGGCAGTATATTCCTCTCCCCAGTCTGCAAGGGATAGCAGTGTTGAACATTCCCAGCTACGCCGGAGGCACTAACTTTTGGGGTGGAACTAAAGAAGACGATGTAAGTATTTCCTTGCTCTTCCTAGAAGCTGCCCGCATTCCTTGGCTGATGGTCCCTTCCTCCATCTTCAAAGCCAACAAAGGTGGTTGAGTCCTTGTCACGTTGCTTTGCTCTGATCTCTTCTTCTGCCTCTCTCTTCCACTTCTAAGGATCTTTGTGATTACACTGGGCCTACCCAGATCATCCAGCATAATCTCCCCATCTCAAGGTCCCTAATTTAATCACATCTGCAAAGTCTCTTTTGCCATGTAAGGTAACATTCACAGGTTCCAGGGATTAGGACATGGACATTTTGGACGGCAGGGAGGAGAATGTTATTCTGCCTACCAAAATACCTTTCTATACCTTTAATTTTCCAGATTTATATTATTATTATTATTATTTTTAATTTTTAGAAATGTCAAAGGGCTCATTTGGCCATTGAGGTTTAGGGCTATTTTTGTTTTTATACTTTCCTGTATTAAAAAAGAAAAAAACACAACCTAAGAAATGCATTTGTTCTAGGGACTTCCCTGGTGACGCAGTGGTTAACAATCCGCCTGCTAATGCAGGGGACACGGGTTCGAGCCCTGGTCTGGGACCATCCCACGTGCCTTAGAGCAACTAAGCCCGTGCACTCTAGGGCCTGCGTGCTGCAGCTACTGAGCCTGCATGCTGCGACTACTGAAGCCTGCATGCCTAGAGCCCGTGCTTTGCAACAAGAGAAGACACCGCGATGAGAAGCCCGCGCACCAAAAAAAAAAAAAAAAAAAAAGAAAGAAATGCATTTGTCCTAAAGATAATGGGAGAAGGCACAATTATGAAAGTATATATAACAATAAAAATGAGAAGTTTACCGTGATCTTTGAAGAGTCACACACACAGAATGATAAGCCCTTTGATTTGAAGCTCGTAATGTAGTGGTTCCCACTGAACAAATTTCTCAGGGCTCTTAAATGTGCAGGCAGGGATTAAAGTATAAAATAAATTGGAAAGTATTTTTAATTTTCATAATGTGAATATATTCCAATCCTATTGGAGTATAAAAATTTAAATTAGCAACCAATTATTTGTCAGCCCATCATCACTCTTAAATATTTTAAGGAGAAGAAATCAGTGAGATTAAGATAAATAAAGATAGGCAGACAGGATTCTGAGAGCTTCACATTCATAACTTAATACCCTCAATTTTAATCTACATTTTATCAGTGAAGAAACTGACACAAAGTTCACACAGTTCCTAAGTAGAAGAGACAGGGTTTAAAACCAGGCAGTCTGATAACGAAAAGTTCCCAAATTTGTGTCCTGATATTTTCAGTAAAAATTTTAATTATGATACTATTTTATACTGAGTATTTTTTCAGAGGCATAATAATTTATGTTATAGTAAAAGAGGACGTAAAAGGAACAAAGTAATACAGCTGAAATTGAAAATTTTTAGGTTAAGTTGATTTTGTGAAAATGCATTTAACATCAAAGCAAAGTAAGCCCACGTGTTTTCATCCTTTGAGATTTCTTTTCATGTTCTCAAATGCGCTGAAAAGTTGTAGATATAAAGCACATACGCACATTGCTTGTAACACCTTGAAAGATTTCCCTTAGAACATATCAAGTGAACTGGATCATAATTTTCCTGTTCATTAGCTTTAACTTTATGAAATCTGCATCACCTTTTGAAATTTTAAAGTTTCCTAAAATTGCATGCATCATTGTATCAAGATATCTGAGTTAGTATGAGCAGGTATTTAATACATCTTATATCAAGATGAATTATTTGGAAATACATTAGTTCATTGGTCCTACGAGTGCTTTATAAGAGAGGCGTGGAGTATTTTATCTGTGTGGGTTTTAAAACATTTTTATTGTGTTTGTTTATTTTAAGCTATGTTCAGTGATTTTTTTTGTCCTTGGATTATCATTTCATAATAATATTTACTTACCTTTCTGCTAATGGTTTTTATAAGTTTTTAAAAATATGTCTGTTGCAGAGTTTACATTGCTTGAAGTGCCACTTCACCTAAACCTTAACTTTATCAATGAAAGTGTAATGTCGGTTTTTCTTTCAGATATTTGCTGCACCATCATTTGATGACAAGATCCTGGAAGTCGTTGCAATATTTGATAGCGTGCAAATGGCAGTTTCAAGGGTCATTAAACTGCAGCACCATCGAATAGCCCAGGTTGGTTTCTCTACTCAAATCTGACTTCACTATTTGGGCCACTGAGAAAGCTATTCCAAATGACTCCTACACTGTAATCTGTAAAATAATGGACTTTCTTGTCATGTCAGTTGTTACCGTGTCATCCTAAGTGGAAAAGCATAACATTACATTCCACAGAAGGGATTAAAAGTCAAGTGTGAATACAAGACTGAGTGTCAGCTTCTCAGGATGATTTGTACTCTAAAATAACTTGTTTTATTTCAGTGCCGTACAGTAAAAATCACTATATTTGGTGATGAGGGAGTCCCAGTGCAGGTGGATGGCGAAGCATGGGTTCAGCCTCCAGGGATTATCAAAATTGTGCACAAAAACAGAGCTCAGATGCTCACAAGGGACAGGGTATGTAACAAAAAAACATTCTTCTAAGTTTTCCTTTAAAAAAAATCTTAAATTGTTATGAAAAATAGAAACCAAGGGAAAAGATTTAAATTGCCTTTTAAGTCTGATATTTAGATCGTGCTTTAAAATATGAACAAATATTTATTTAGTTCTTAAAATAATTAGCTTATTTTTTTAGGTGTAGAGAAAAATTGAGCCCAAACTACAGAGAATTCTGATTCCATTCCCAAATACCTCCTCACCTCCCTATTCCCCTATTATATTCCCCTAGTATGTTCCCCTTAACATCTTGCTTTAGTGTGGTACATTTATTACAGCTGATGAGCCACTATTGATACATTATTATTGGCTAAAATAGTAGTTTACGTTACTCTTTGTGTTCTACATTCTGTAGGTTTTGACAAATGTACGATCACTTGTCCTCCACCTACCCATCCTCTCTTATCCCAACCCTGGCAACCCCATCTTTTTACTGTCTTTATAGTTTTGCCTTTTCCAAAATCTGTTTTTTTTTTTAAGTATATTTTAGTTTTGGCTGCGTTGGGTCTTCGTTGCTGTGTGCGGCTTTCTCTAGTTGCGGCGAGCGGGGGCTACTCTTCGTTGTGGTGTGTGGGCTTCTCATTGCGGTGGCTTCTCTTGTTGCAGAGCACGGGCTCTAGGCGCTCTAGGCACACAGGCTTCAGTAGTTGCAGCGGGTGGGCTCAGTAGTTGCAGCATGTGGGCTTAGTTGCTCCGCGGCATGTGGGATCTTCCAGGACCAGGGATCAAATCCCTGTCCCCTGCATTGGCAGGTGGATTCTTAACCACTGCACCACCAGGGAAGTCCCCAGAATATGTATTCTTAATTAAGGTCACACCCATAACAAATAAGGCTGCAATATCCATCCTGTCTGTTACGCATATAATAGTAAATATTGAAGCATAAATTGAAGCTGTCTTTTTTTAAACTTTTCAGTCATATAATCATCGTCATCAATTACATTACTTTTTATTAGTTACAATCCACTAGAAAACTTTAAAATATCTTTTTTGTACTTACGATGTATTTAATGAGGTGTTAGATCAGGGAAAACAATAGTAATTTCAAAGTCATTCATGTACTATCTAAATACACATTTATTTGGCCCTCGGAGCTCTAAACTAACAATTCATTGCAATATTGATTTTAAATAGGCCTTTGAAAGCACTCTGAAATCTTGGGAAGATAAGCAGAAGTGTGATTCTGGTAAACCAGTTCTTCGAACCCATTTGTACATCCAGCATGCAGTTGACCTGGCGACAGAAGAGGTGTCTCAGATGCAGCTGTGCTCACAGGCCGCAGAGGAACTCATCACCAGGTACCGAAGTCCTGTGAACATTGGTGGCTGTGAGAATGCTGGTCTTGGCAAATTTTGGTTTTTGTATTTTTTTAAAAAATAAATTTATTTATTTTGTTTATTTATTTTTGGCTGCGTTGGGTCTTCATTGCCACGCGCGGGCTCTCTCGAGTTGCGGCGAGCGGGGGCTACTCTTCGTTGCGGTGCGCGGGCTTCTCATTGCGGTGGCTTCTCTTGTTGCGGAGCACGGGCTCTAGGTGCACGGGCTTCAGTAGTCGTGGCACACAGGCTCAGTAGTTGTGGCGCACGGGCTTAGTTGCTCCGCGGCATGTGGGATCTTCCCGGACCAGGGCTCAAACCCGTGTCCCCTGCATTGGCAGGTGGATTCTTAACCACTGCACCACCAGGGAAGCCTGGTTTTTGTAGTTTTAATACATCATTGCAGTTGTTTGGGGTATCTAAAAGGGATGCCTTTACCCTCCTTCTTCATTTGCTGCCTCATTTATGCCTTAGTAATCACTGGTTTTTTCATCAGCTCCCCTCCAACACACACGTGCACAGACCTGTGTTCTCCACAGGCCAAATCTCTGACTTCCTGAAACATGATGGAGAACTCGCCTAATGAACCCTGTCGTTTTATATATATATTATATATATATATATATATAATATATATATAAAATTTATATATATTATATATAATCCTTCCATTATTATTTCCCCAGTTTACACATAATCTTTACACTATACTACTCACTTATATGGTGCCTCATAATTATTAAGTGTTTATGGGAGGTAGAAGGAAATGCAGACGTTAACCATGCAAAAAAAACAAAAAAAGTCAGGGAGTGGACATGGGAAGAGTCCAAGAATCAGTTTCCGGCAGATGTATCACAGAGTTTGTGAGACCACAGAAATTAATTTTAGGAGACAGAAAGAGAAGATAAAAATAGTAAGTTCTGTGAATGCAAAACGGATAAAAATCACTATGACCAGGGGCAGACTTCAGGGGGGAGGAGGGACTGTGGGCAAGTTTCTTATCTCCTCCTCACCTAAATCTTATCAACCAAATGGGGATACAAGCTGCCTGACCAGGTCGCTGTGAAGGTTAAGTGAGACCCACCATGAGAAGTGCTTATTAGCACAGCATGTCTGGTGTATTCAGTGTTCTGAGCATGGTCACTCTTATATTTTTCCCACACCTTCACCTGGTCACTGATCAAAATGTTGAAATAGAAAAGAAGGAAAGGGGCTTCCCTGGTGGTGCAGTGGTTAAGAACCCGCCTGCCGATGGAGGGGACACAGGTTCGAGCTCTGGTCCAGGAAGATCCCACATGCCACAGAGCAACTAAGTCCATGAGCCACAACTACTGAGCCCACGTGCCACAACTACCGAGCCCACGTGCCACACCTACCGAAGCCGTCACGCCTAGAGCCCATGCTCTGCAACAAGAGAAGCCACTACAATGAGAAGCCCACGCACCGCAACGAAGAGTAGCCCCTGCTCGCCACAACTAGAGAAAGTCCACACGCAGCAATGAAGGCCCAATGCAGCCAATTATTAATTAATTAATTAATTAATTAATTAATTAAAGAAGAAAAAAAAGTGAAGGTTGACCAGATTTGCTTTTGGTCTACCTAGTTTGATTCCCCATCTGTCCTTATAAATTTTGCAAATGATGAAAATCAGGCTCCCTCATTAATTTTCACAATGTATTCATTCAATATTCAACAAATAATTTTGAGCCTCTTCTGTGTGCCAACCATCATATTAGGCACTGGGATGCCACGATGACTGCAGTCCCTCTTCGTAATTTGCTGGCAGAGTAGTAGGAGGGAGACGTGTGACCAAAGATCTGTCACAGGTTGCACAGTGGGCACTGTGGATGCACAGAGGAGGCCAGAGGCAGTGAGGGAGGCCTGCCTGGAGGAAGTGACTTCTCAGCCTAGTCTTGAAAGAAGAAAAAGAGAAGGAGTAATCTAAGAATGGGAGCCAGCCTGGGTAATAAAACCCAGAGGAGTGTGAGTGCATGGTACTTTTAGGAAATCTCAGGGTGTTTGGAGTGACTGAAATGTTAGCGTGGTATATTTGAGAGTGTGGAAAATGTGGACAGAGAGGTGAGCGGCGGTGGGGGGGGGTGCAGATCTTTATCAGGATGTTTCTGGAAGCAATGTGAAGCACTGTCCGCAGAACAGCAAAGCTGGGGCAAGGGTGAACACTGTCAGAATGGTCCTGTTAGGAAACGATGGACTGAGGCAGTAGAGATGGGAAGGAGAAGAAAGATTTAAGATAGGTTAGGGTCTAAAGTTGGTACACAGTCATGTTCAGGATGATCCTGCGGTTTCTAGTGAATGGCTGGTTAGACTAAGGTGCCTTTGATGAAGCCATAGTATTCAGGAAGAGGAACAGATTTTGAGAGGGAAAATGATGGGTTCCATCTTGGATTTAACAGAATTTCAGTTACATTAGAAATACCTAGGAGGAGATTCAGTTAGCCGTTGAAAATGTTAATCTGAAGTTGATTTACAACTTTCTTTTTCCTTGAAAATTAGAATAACATTTATCCATCTCTGTTCTTCTTATTAATAACCTCTTCTTCATGATTTCTCAAGGTTATTGGTAAGGATGCTTAGGTGACATTTGCAAGTTCCTTTGTGCCTTTGATATCAACGTATGATCCTTAAGAATTAAACTCTTGATTCAGCCATGTGGGGCTTCTGTCTCTTCTTTTGTTCTTCCCTTTCCAGATTGAAGATCATTTTCCATGAAGATGTTAGAAGCAAAAGGATTAGGATAGTCTTACCTTCTTGTCACCCGCAAAGCTTACATCATTTTCTAGCAATCAGTAGAACTCCTCCTTTTTATTTTTTTGGCTGCCTCAGGTCTTAGTTGCAGCACACGGGCTCTTCATTGTGGCGCTTAGGCTTCTCTCTAGTTGTGGCATGCAGGTTTTTTTTTTCTCTCTCTAGTTGTGGCGCGTGGGCTCTGTAGTTTGCAGCACATGGGCTCTCTCGTTGAGGCTCCCGAGCTCAGTAGTTGTGGCACGCGGGCTTAGTTGCCCCATGGCATGTGGGATCTTAGCTCCCCAACCAGAGATCGAACCCGCATCGCCTGCACTGGGAGGCGGATTCTTTACCATTGGACCACCTGGAAGTCCCTCTCTTCCTTTTTCTTCTTGGCCTCATTGCCTCCAGAATCGTGTCATTCTAGAACTGTTCTTGAAGGTTTATATTCGAAAGGACAGTGGCACTACAGGCTTTGGCGTTGGATAGACGTAGATTCAAATCCTGGCTCTATCACTGTATGTGATTTAGTATGTGATTTAGTATCACATACTAAATCTTTCTGAGCCTCAATGTCTTCATCTATAAAGTGGAGCAAGGTAACCACAGCTACCTTTTAGGTTGCGAATATTAAATTAGATAATGAATATAAAGCACTTAGCATATAGAAGATATATGTGACCATGTTTTTCCCCTAATCTGTTGTATTTGTGCCTGGTTGAAGTTTCAGTGAATAAAAGATGTGTCTATGCTCTACATTTGGGACCCCTCTCAACTTTCCAGTGATACAGCGAAATGAAATGTTACTATGCCCTGTTCTTCCAAATAACACCTCAATATGCTTATCTCTGATTCTAGGTCTAACTTTTTTTATATAAAAGATTTGGGGGGGCTTCCCTGGTGGCGCAGTGGTTGAGAGTCCGCCTGCCGATGCAGGGGACACGGGTTCGTGCCCCAGTCCGGGAAGATCCCACATGCCGCGGAGCGGCTGGGCCCGTGAGCCATGGCCGCTGAGCCTGCGCGTCCGGAGCCTGTGCCCCGCAACGGGAGAGGCCACAACAGTGAGAGGCCCGCATACCGATAAAAAAAAAAAAAAAAAAGATTTGGGGTTAGTATTTTTTGTTGCAATAGGGTTATAGAGTTTGAATTTTGTAAATCTACCCCATGCCATTCATAATCGAGCAGGTATTGAACAAATAAATTTCCTTTCATGACCTTTTTTTTTTAACTTGTTTTATTCTACTACTTCAGAAAACTCAGCAGTGCTCAGAGAAGTTGTCTGTTCATTTGCCTCGTTTTTGCTTTCAGGATTTGTGATGCAGCCACCATCCACTGTCTTTTGGAGCAAGAACTGGCGCACGCAGTGAACGCATGCTCCCACGCACTGAACAAAGCCAACCCACGCTTCCCAGAGGTGAGGAGCCAATGGTAAATGCCCATTCCACGGATTTTTTGGTGTTACACATATAGCTTGATGTGCCACTACAAAATGTGCCACATCCTTTGAAAGAACATAATATTAGTCGATATGCGTCTCAGCCAGAAGCTTATCATTCACCTGTGGCCAGGTTTTTCTTTCTTTTCCTTTTCTGCTGTGTTTCCATTCCTGCTCTTCAATTTGCTTCCTTTTTTTCTATTTCACTGTCAATCACTTGTCACCTTCCCATCTTCCTTGTGCTCCTTCTGTTTTTAAGGGCTACCATTCCTCTTCTTTACCTTCTCCCCTGTGCCTTCATATAGGGCAAACCTAGATATCAGGCATTTAACTAGAGCTGTTCATTCATTTTTGAAGTTGTCCACTGAAATTATTCTCCATTTTGTTTTACTAAATCAGTAAATTTAGTGAATTTTCTAATGTAGAAGTTGATCATAGAGTGGCTAGAATATAAATGTGATGAAATGTGATGTATGGCATAGAGAAAACTGGTAACATTATTTTTACCCTTTCAATTATTCAATTGATTTACCTAAGTTATTATACAAATAAGTGTTAGTCCTCAAGATTATTAAAATCTAAAAATCAATCTGGTTGGAACTATGGAGAGTGAAACTCAATGGATAGAATTAATTATGATCAGATAATGTCCCTTTTAAGACATAATTTTCTTTGACTTAATTCTTGTGGGAATATGTGTCTGTTGTCGCCAGCATATACATGTTTGCGTGTAGGAGATGTGGTCCTGAGTGTATTCACTATAGTCAATGCATTCTTTTGGCTCTGTGCTCACAGAATTAGAAGAGGTAATCATGCTAACAAATGTGAGTGTGAAATTTTGCAATTACAATAGAATTTTGGTAGACTTTTAAAAATATTTGCGATGTGAATTTAAATCGGAAGAGAAAAATGTAAAGTACTCGCTGATGATTGAATCCCAATTTAATACAGAACTACTTGTCTTTGATGTTTGTTTGTTGTTTTTTTTTTCCTAGAGTCTTACGAGAGACACTGCCACTGAAATAGCCATCAATGTGAAGGCCCTATATAATGAAACAGAGTCTTTACTAGTTGGCAGGGTTCCTTTGGTAAGGAAAAGAAATGATGGATAACATCAGAATGATGATAAATATATGGTTCTTGCCTTCATTAGGGAGCATGCATTCATCAGATTCTAATGCACAAGCAGCCTCTGGCCTCCATCCCTAGAGCTTCCTTTTTACCTAGCTTTTGCCCTCAAGAAAATTTATGGCTACACCTGGGAGTTACACTTTAGGCTAACAGGAGTAGAGATTTCCCCTCATCGTGTTTTTTTTGTTTTTTTTAATAGATCCTTATTGGAGTATAATTGCTTCACAATACTGTGTTAGTTTCTGTTGTACACCAAAGTGAATCAGCCATATGCATACATATGTTCCCCGCAGTCAGCTTTGAGAATCTTGAGCTTTACAGAGAGTGGTAGACATTCCCTAGGGACTCATTAACCCATTAATGCAGAAAAGTCGAGGAAGTCATGAGTTGTGTTCCCGGAATTAACATTTGAAATATGATTGTTATCTTCTAGATTTGCTTAGATGATGCTTTCTAGATTCGGTGCTTTAAGAACTAAATTTCAAGAACTAGACCTATTCGTAGGTTAACTCAAGATTGGTGCTGGAAATCTAGTTGCAGCCAAGTCTGAATCAGACCACAGTCCATGGACCTCAGGCCTAAGTGCTAGGAATCCACAGGTTTTCTGTCGGGTTTGCCCACAGTCCTTTACTAATCAGCCTTTCTTCCCTCACCCTTGAAATGTTCTGGCACGTTGGGTCTTTTCGCCACCTAGTGTTCTATTGTAGGTTATTCACACATGCTGTTGTAACTGTAGAAGGCCTGATACATTAGCTATTGTTTTCTTCCATGTAACAATTTTGATTAATTGATAGGTGAGGATCTTAAAACCTTTCTCTTTACTGTAATTTTATCTCTTTCTTGGGAAAATTTATACATCTAAATAAAAGTGAGAATAAAAGTCATAGTATCTGGCACAGTGGAAGAATGGGAGGTGTGTTCCATAGCCTAGCCAACTGTAAGTGATTGGTTGGAACATCTGCTTGACTGGAGTCCAGAGTAAAATGTGTCACCCTTAGAGCATCCTTTGCTCTGAGAAGAGAAGCTTAAAGGCTGCATGAAGTCCATTGGTTTTACCCACCTCCGAGGGAAACTCAAGTACAACTTCCTTGGGGCCAGAGGTGGCTGCCTCTGCTATGGTCATGAAGAGAAATTTTTAGGAAGAAACATTGACTATCTCTTCTGATAAAACCAATGGGAAAATCTTCTTGGCTATTCTTGGCACTTCTATTATTAACCTGAATTCTTCTTGCTGCTCTTCTAAAATTAGTCCTATAGGAAAGCCAGTGAGCTGTGACCTTGGTCCCAATTATTGGATGAAGGACATGTATTTTTGTGTGTTATTTGAAATATATTTAAGATAATTTCTGATCGACGAGAACTAAAAGCATAACTTATTCTGTATTTTAGCTCTCTGCACTGAAAGTACCCATTAAATGTTACTTGGTTAATATTAATCAATTATATTATGTTAATATATAAGGATTCCCCTCCACTTTTAATTCTTCTGTCATTGTCAAATATGGATGTTTGGTTTGAAAGGTATACCAGTGAATTTTTTTTTAATATTTGGCAATATTGATATCAAAATAGTCAGTCATGTTTGAGAGCAACTAAGTTATATTCTTCGTTTTTCTTGTAGAATGAATATGCAATAACCATTTTATCAATTTTGTAAGACATATATTCTTAGACTTAAAAGAAAGTGGTAAATTTTATTTGACCTGGTGGAGAATCTCCATAATTTTATTAACTTCTAGAAATGCTAGATCCCTTGAATAACAGAGGGGAAAAAACAATGTCCCTAATAAATAACAGTAATATTCTCTCTGAACTTTCAGCTTAAAATTCCGTGAACCTATATGTAGGTACTCTACAATTTTAAAGTAGTTTATAAAAGTATTGATTAGCTGGAAGAGATCTTAGAAAGTGTATAGTCACTTTCTACTATTTACTGAGAAGGAAACTAAGACCCCTGAAATCAATTCATCTTCCCTTGGTTGCATAGTTAGTAAAAAGGCCAGCACTAGAATTCAGTCACCTCCCTTTCAGTTCTGCACCTAACAGTGTTTGTTTCGCCGTTATTCATTTACTGAATTTGTAAGTGACTTTTAATAACTGCTTCAAATGGGTGGATAATAGGTGACCAGTTAAATTCTCTTTAAAGTTTGCTAGCCCTCTTCCAGGTTACAAGCCATTTAGCTTTTTGCTTTGCCCTGATTTGTACAACAACTTTTTGTCACAAAGTTTTCTGAGATCCATGGGTCTTTTTTGAACCTGTTATTTTAATTATCCAGAGGATTTTTGTGCCAGGCAGTTCTTATTATATGACATATTTTTGACCAATTTAAAATATTATTATTTGTTCACACAGTGACCCATGTAAATCAGAATGATTTTTGCCACAAGGAAGTAGAATAATGAGATCACTCCCTAGTGCAAGCCAGCAGAATGGCCGGATGGATGCATGGATAGGAAGGGAGGAGGGTTGGATTTACATAGAAGAAACATCACCATAAGTAATACTTTTCTCTGTGAAATTATTAAAGTCACATTAGCTACTTATATCATCTTTGGGCAGTAAGGGATAAATCTATTCAGATGTGCTTAAAGGAACTCAGTATAAAATAATTTGTTCTTTTTTTCCATATTCTTTTTTATTCAAACCAACAACAATCTAGCCTCGTCTGATAAGAGATGAGGATGTTCAGTGTCAGTAAAATAATTTATTCTATTTGAGGTTGGTCACTGAGGCTTGTTTTATTTTGTTTTTAATCTGCTGGTCAATAGCAGTTGGAATCTCCACATGAAGAGCGGGTATCCAATGCCTTGCATTCCGTGGAGGTGGAGCTACAGAAATTAACAGAGATCCCTTGGCTTTATTATATCTTACACCCAAATGAGGATGAGGTATGTAAAATTTGTCCTGTTTCTTTCTAAATGTGTACGCTTTGTGACAGTAGAATTTGAATGCATCCTTTGAAAAAGAGCTGTTCAGGGGAAAATACATTTTGAATATAGTCGTCCTCCTTATCTGCAGGAAGTACGTTCCAAGACCCCCAGTGGACACCTGAAACCTCAGATAGTACTGAACCCTATATATACTATGTTTTTCCCTATACACACACATCTAAGATAAAGTTTAATTTATAAATTAGGCACAGTAAGAGATGAACAACAATAACGAATAATAAAATAGAACAATTATAACAATATACTGTAATAAAAGTTATGTGAATGTGGTCTCTCTCTCTTTGTACAAATGTAATGCCTTTTCCATATCAGCTAAGCACTTCTCATGCACTGTGGCTATAACCTTTGCAGTTTGAGATGTAACAGCAAAACTAGCATGAATTTCTTTTTCCTTCTTCACAATTTCACAAACAGAAGATTCGTTCTCACTGTAGGTCTTAGCAAGCTCAGCATACGATTTTTCTCTTTCCTTATTAAGTCGAGAACATTCAGCTTTTCATTAAAGGAAGCAATTTTACAGCTTCTCTTTGGCATGTTTGAATTGCCAGCGTCACTACTCTTGTGCCTCGGGGCCCTTATTAAGTAAAATAAGTGTGACTGGAACACAAGCACTGTGCTACCACAACAGTTGATCTGGTAACTCAGATGGCTACTAAGTGACCAACAGATGGGATACGCTGGACAAGGATAATTCACATCCCACACGGGATAGGTCAGGATGGCTCACGATTTCATCATACTACTCAGAACAGTGCACAACTTAAAATTTATGAATTGTTTATTTCTGGAATTTTCCATGTAATATTTTCAGACTGTGGTTGACCGCAGGGAACAGAAACCACAGAAAGGGAAACCACAGGTCAGGGGAGACTACGTTCAAATGCACTTTTCTTGAACAAACGAGAAAAAGCTTTTATGTGAACAAAGGCATCTTATGGGAATCAGTACCTTTTCAGGAGTACGTAACATCATGAACTTTTGGGGAAGAAGTTATCACTTCAACAATATTTTGTGTGGATAACTTACATCTACGTTATCTGTGCTATCAGAGTGGGTTTTTCTTCTCTTAATATCCTGAGAAAATTCTCTTCTTGCTCGACTCTAACAGGAGCCCCCCATGGACTGCACCAAGAGAAACAGCAGAAGCACAGTATTCCGTATTGTGCCCAAATTCAAAAAGGAAAAGGTTCAGAAGCAGAAGACAAGTTCACAGGCTGGTAGGTGATCCGCACGGGAAGGGAAAGTATCACATTATGAAAAAAATAACGTATTGAGGTGATATCGCTGAGGGGATGAAAGCGATCTGAGACTAGAGAGTGGTGATTATTGCACCATGTTATGAATGTACTAAATGCCACTGAATTGTACACTATAAAATGGTTAAAATGGTGAATTTCATTTTATGTTCACTTGACCATAATAAAAAAATCATATCACACCTAAAAGAAATCCAAATATGAGTAGGAGTCTGTAGTCATGAAGTTAAACACGTCTACAAGGTGGTTGCTGATTTGCTTCTACTTTGCTGGGTGAATGTCAGCATGTCTGTTAGATGGGTCTTCGTCTTGCTCAACAATAATTCAAGGCTTGTAACTCGTTTTCCTTCTTCAATGTGCAAAATCTATATCATTTTGATAAATGGAACGTAGAAACTTTCGTTTACTCCTTTAACTTGCTAGATATATTTTCCACCTCAAGTTATATATTCTCTTCCTTCTCTTTTAAGGACTTACGATGCCATTTCAGCCCCTCAGTAATGACAGTCCACTGTGACACTTGTATTCTCAAGCAAAGATTAAACTCTCTCTTGGGTATTCTTTCAAGTTCCCTTTCCACCTTTCCTTAGAGATTAAATTTAATGCTGTACTACTGCTAAAGACCTTCAAGTTCTGTGTATATGATGGTAGGTGCCTTTCATAATCAAATCATTTTATAACTCTTCTGAGTTAGCCATCTCATTTTGAAAAGTGATATATAACCTTATTTTTGACAATCTTAAAGCAGCTATTGAAGGACATTTTAAAACCAAATGTGGCAAACAAGGAGACTTTTATTAAGCTAACCAATGTTGGGTAAAATGTATAAAAGAGTGATTGTACATACTGTAAAATAGCAACCCAACTAATCTTAGAAAGCAGTGTTGACAGTTTTTAGATGACATTAAATTGATTTAACAATACATTTATTGCTATAATTATCAGTAATGGTAATCATCAAAACCAATAAAGGCAGTACTTGAAGTCAGCAAGACCTGAAGCAGAAGTCTGTGTAAAATTGTACCGTGTCAGATTTTAAATTTTAGTTAGCATTTGTAGCTAATTAAACTACAATAAGTTTCATATATGGTCCTTAAGGAAATCATCAGAGCTTATTTAGACCTTGTACTACTGATCCTAATCATGAGAAATACATTTTTTATACATACTGTGCAGTTTGCATGGCTTTAAGGAGGAAATTGAGCTAAAGAGAAAGGCACAGGTGCACAGCAGTGAATGTCTTTGTAGAGTCAGATCCTTGTGTTGATTGATAGTCTGAAACTTGCATGGGAAAAAGTGGAATTGTAGTTTTGTTGAGACAATACCTTGAACCTTTCCCTTTGCTAGCACTGCCGCTGTACTCTGTTTCGCATCTTCTTTGGCCAACCTGTGCTTTGTAATGCATTGAGCATGTAGAAATTAAGGGGGTTTTGCTCTTAACTTTGGTAGTTCAGAAATGGGGCACAGAGGAAGTTGCTGCTTGGCTGGATCTGCTCAATTTGGGAGAGTACAAAGAAATCTTCATCCGTCATGACATCAGAGGGGCTGAACTCTTGCATCTGGAAAGGCGAGATCTTAAGGTATTTCCTTTGTGCTACTCTTCTGCTCTTAAAATTTTTTCTTGCAAAACAGACTCCTTTCTCCTGTGCTGTTCTGTGCTTATAGCTTGGCTTACGTTATGCAAACGTGCAGTAATCTAATATGCATTGTCCTGTGGTCTGAGTTCCTGGTATGCTTTTGAAACAAGAATGTCAGCAGTATTTTTCTGTCAAATCATTGTCTGACTGTTATAGCTAAAGCTTAGCATGAACTTAGTAAGTTTTCTCTGCATCCATTGGTATGGCTGTTCCTGTGCTAATATTTCCAAATGGATCATATTTCCATCAGCTCATTTTTTTGGATCAACATGAAAGGCGATATTTGTTGCTGAAAATATCTCATAAAAGGTTAACAACTAAAAATTAATTCAAAATACCAGTAATGAAGCCTTTCTAATATATAGAACTAGATGAGAGACTTACAGCAGTGCCTACTTAGAGTCCTATGATTTGGTTGTGTTTCATAATTGAGCTTTCAGAGGTCACATGAACAACTGGACAAATAAATTCAAATTTCCTTTCCACGACTTATTATTAAAATTGTATTCTTCTTAGAAATAAATTTATTATTTTCTTTAGTAAATGAAGTAAAAATTATGCCTTGTTTTTGCTAGAAGGCAGCCCAAAGCCCATTTGTCTTTTATGACAGGGAATGAAAAGTATTAATTCATGGTCTGCAGCAATTCCCTTTTATTCTTTGGGTGGAGACTCAACCATAGAAATGGCCAAAGAAGTATATTCTGTCCCAGGGTTAGAAGTAGGATTTTGTAATGTTATATTTTCTTACCCCACGCTGCCATTTAAAAATTCCAAGATTGATTCATAAGCAAGTGACAAAGCCTTCAACATTTGTTGGATTGATTCCTTTCCTGTAGACCAGGTTCTAAAATGCGTAGAATTATGAGACAGTAAATTCCTAATAAATTCATGAACGGTTGTGCCTTTATCTACAAATACGTTAGTAGAGATGTTTGACCCCATCATGGGTAACCTAAAGTATAGATTTTTATAAAGCAGAGTCATAAAGTTTTAGCACATCAAAAGTAGACACCACTTATACCTAAACATTTTTAGCCAGAATAATAATAAAATAATAGATTAACTAATTATCTTAGTTGAGAGTCCCAAATCTGGAACATAGCAAAATATATAGTGTTACAGTTCATAAAGTAAAAATTGACTTCAACACTTGAATACACCAAAAAATAAATGTAGAGGATCATTGCATGCAACATATTTGTGTAGCTTCTGATATCCTTGGAAGGCAGCAATATTTATTGAATAGCTACTGATTAATATATTATGCCAGCTTCTCTAGCTGGCATCTGCCCTCTAGAAGCTTGCATTCCATTTGCCATGAATAATCGTATGTTCAAGGAGAAGACTGTGTGTGTATATAAATAGATATGTATATGTTACATATATGTACATACAAACATATATAAACATACACACACAGTGAGTGAAGCAGTTATTTGCAGAATGAAAAAACAAAGCTCTCACAGAAAAGTCAAAGTTAGACTGATAGGACCTGGCTGGAAAAAAAATAAGAGTACAAAGGAGCTGCTGATTAAGAATTACGTGAGTAAAATTTCTATTTAGTTTTTCATGAGACTCTTTTGTTGTTGTTGTTTTATGCAAATTACATTCTTTCCCTTAAAACTTTTCTTTTAGAAGTTTTATTGACATAATCCATTTTAACTCTTTTGGTTCTAAAACAGGGTGTGGGGCAATGGGAAAGGAAAGTAATTTTACAGAAAGAGCCTTCAGTGGAACAAAACCGAGCTAGAGAACGAGCTCTCCTCGTACTCTGTGGTTATAGCTGTAAGGGGGAGCAGACCCTTCAGAGGAAAGTCTCTTCATGTTGGTGAAGGGTTACCTACTCCCTAGGTAATCTGGTCCATTCCCATTGCTTCGAATACTGTCTATGAATGTATCAGTGGTTCACAAGGTTGTGACCTCATTTGTAAACTTTAGGATGATATCACCAACTCTACTTGCTACTTGGCCATCACACAGGATGTCAATCTTAACGTGTCCACACCAAACTTCTACTCTCCTGTCCTACTCCCATTCTGCCCCTTCGCCAGTGCTCTACATCTTAGCAGCTCAGGGATGTGAGCTAGAGAAACCCAAGGTCATATTTAGCACCTTCCTCTTCCTTATCCTTTCCCCCCTAACTCATTAAACCCATCACATAGTTTGACTTCAGTCTCCATACATTTCTCTTTCTCCTTTCCACAGTCCTTCCTCTTGCCTGTGTAAGGTCAGTAGCTTCCTAACTGGTCCTCGCATTGCCTCTCTTGCCCTCTCTCGTCCATTATCCACATTGCACAGTGACATTTTAACATCAGGTGTATCACTTTTCCGCTTAAAACCTTTTAGTGGCTTCCCATTTCAGTTAGAATAAAGACTCGCATCTATGGGAGGCCTACAAGGTCTGCCTATATATTCAACCTGCTATGGAATACTGGCCCTTGCTGGGCTATGCCCTTCCACCCTGGCCCTATTTCATTTGTTTAAAAATACTGACCTTGGGCTTCCCTGGTGGCGCAGTGGTTGAGAGTCTGCCTGCCGATGCAGGGGACACAGGTTCGAGCCCTGGTCTGGGAGGATCCCACATGCCACCGAGCGGCTGGGCCCGTGAGCCATGGCCGCCGAGCCTGCGCGTCCGGGGCCTGTGCTCCGCAACGGGAGAGGCCACAACAGTGAGAGGCCCGCGTACCGCCAAAAAAAAAAAAAAAAAAATACTGACCTCTCTCACCTTAAGGGTGTCCCCTCCTATGGTATGCTTCTCCCCCTCCCCGTCACCTGGCTAACTCCTGACCAGATCTTGGCTCAGGTGTTACTTCCTTATCATCAAAACAACTAGAGATAGCAATGTGACAGTGTAAAGGTGGGAAAGGGAAAATATTGCTAATGTCTTTTAACAGAAAAATAAACTGATTGCATTATTTTACCTCCTAGAAGGCAGTAGGAAAAAGTGAGGGATAACAAAGAAAATGGTAAAGGCACAGGGGTTTTGTTTGGTTGTTTTTTTGTTTTCTCCATTTGGAAAGTTGTATATGTGTGCGTAGAAGGATAACAATATCTACAAAACGTGCCTCTGCAAAGTTAAAGCTATTCATCCAAAGAAAGAAAAAGTCAACACTAAAGACTATGATAAAAATAAATATATAACAAACATCATGGCATAACTTTATCACAGCCTGACTCCTAGAAGATGTGAATGTATTGAACTCAAACTAAAGAAAATATAGCTAAGAAGTTAGTGCAACTCTAGGGAAAACATTCATCTCGAGACACCAAAATAATAATTCTGGGTAGAGTCTGCATCTCTCAAAGAAGTTTTTATTCTTGAGAATACAGTGTGCACATGGCCTAAAATAAAATATTTAATATTAAATATATTTCTTAATCAGATAACTATGTTATCACAAAGTATAAAGAATATTAAAATATTCCACTCAAATCAAAGAATCTAAATGCCTCTGTAAATGCATCTACATTTCTATCTTCCTGTAGGGTTTGGCCTTGCTTTTAAGTTTGCTGTTTTAGCACACACTCAGGAAATGTATAGTTGCCTTAAGACTAACTGCGGATGACCTGGTATCATATGAGCAAATATTTTTCAGGGTCAGTTAAATATTGTAAAAATGTTACCCTGAAATTATCTCAAGCTCAAAAAGAGCACCGACTGTGGAAGGAGTATTTTCCAGAAGGATTCAGAATCATCAGTAGCATTGCTGCCTTAGAATTCAAGGAGATCATAAAGTATATGGGGGAGAGAGAGCGCGCGCATGTGTGTGTGTATCTTCTCAGACAAATAATCTTGTGGTACCTTATATTTTCTAGGCTGCTTTGAAAGTCATCTTTTTCCTAATTTTCAAATATTTCACACTCTTTGTTTTGTGAAGAAGTTATTTGACTTCACACAAATTGATTATGCCCATTGCGCTTAAAGAAGCTATAGGGGGGCCTTCACCAACTCTTAGTTTTTCAGGCAGCGAATACTATGGCTATCTTGGATGGGTCTCATTTATCACTGCGACACGTATTTGTTTGCCAAGCTCCTGCTCTGTGCTGCACACTCTACAGTCACCATTCATTTCTGAAAACTAAATATTGGCTTCTTGGTTCTTTTTTAGGAAGATAGTCCTTTAAGAAACAAGAATTCTGAGGGGAAGGAGTCAAAAGTGTTTTGAGGAAAAGCATCAACACACAGATGCCAATGTTTATGTAATTGTTTATACTTATACATTACAAAGTATAAGGAATATTTAATATTTCACTCAAATCAGAGGCTCTAAATGCAAGTTCAAATGCATTTGGATTCCACATTTAGGTCATGGGCACTGGAGTCTTCCTTGAGAATCAGGCCTCACTTGAAAGTTTAATATTTTAGCAAGGAAATGTATAGTTGTTTTAAGACTAATTGTGGATACCCTGGTGTCACATGTCACTTCTTTCAGAGATCACAAAAGGACCTGTGTGTTTTAAAACAAAAAAAGAAGAAGAAGAAAAAAGAGGAAGTAATTTTGACTCTTAAAGAATTGCCCTTGTGTATAACTTATGAGAATGTTACATTTAAGAGTTTGTGTACGATGTGATTTTTTTACTGGTCGGTAATTTTTTAATGTCAGGGTTTTTTTGGTTTTATAAACTTACTTTTCTAACTTTTACTTCCTAATCATTGAATGTAGACTAAAATGAATGAGCTGAATGCTAGCTGTGTTATTAGCTAGTTAAATATTTAATCCTCAGTTTTTCTCTTGTCAGTAAACTTCTTCCTCTTTCTTTTTTCTTTCTTTCTACTTTTTTTCCTTTTTTTTATTTTTAGGACCTGGGGATACCGAAAGTGGGTCATATGAAGCGAATTCTCCAGGGAATTAAAGAGCTGGGAAGGAGCACACCCCCAGTCTGAGGTGTAATCATATTGGTGCTATTCCTTGGAAGGAAAGTAATTGCTACTTAATACAAAGTCCTTGGGAGCCATTGGCTGTTCTTGTAGTTTTCTGCCTAGATAAGTAAGCACCACTGAGGCACCTCTACGGCTCGATATGGGTGAAAATTTTGATTTGAGGTATTAGAAAATATTTTGTGCCAAAAAAATACATTCCACAAAGCCATTGTCTTATTGTGCAAACCTGACACATTCAAATATGCTCATATTAGTAAAAAGGTGAGAGGAATCTGAGACAATTGCATTGTCCAAAAGGTGGAATTGCACAATGTTTACTTTCCTTTAACCTGGTCAGATGGAATGTTCTTACCGTGCAACCACATAACAATATGTAGCTGAAACTTCTTGGGTTTCATTATTGGAGGCATTGGCTTCTTACTTAAAATCACTGGCTAGAAGACTAAGATGTAAATTAAGTGGTGTTTTGAATTGGTATCACCTCAGATTCCTAGCTCTCAGTGCTCAAAGAATATGGTTAAAACCCCTCAAATACTATGAATGAGTATTTGCAAATCTTAATGCACGATGTTCCTGCCTGAATTGTCTTTCTGTTTCTTGCATGTCACATTTAATATGTAACACTTAGCTTTAATGTCAGTTTTAATGGAATTTAATTTATTACTACCTAAGTACCTTTTGGTTGGCTAAAGGCACCTTTCTGTTCTTTGATGGGGAATTTTGCATAAATATTCTATATCTAAGAATTTGTGAACATGTGTCCGTGCCCTAATCAACAAATGATAGATATCTTATGCAAGCCAATTTTATACCAACCTATCATAAACAGTAGGTGTGCACATTAAGAAAATTCTCTGGATATTTTCATAAAATTATATGTTCTGTTGCCTAACAAAACTTATTATAGCTCTCCATACCAAAATTCCTACATTCTGTTTTAAATTTTTCATTTCAATTAAGTAATTATTTAATACTCTGTTTGCATCTATCATATAGCAGACTGTTGACATCCAGGAATTTCCCCAACGTCTCAACTGGGATTGGTACACTGATTGGTCACCCAGACTCACCCACTAGCTAAAGGGACTCCTGACACAAACTTCCCAACAAAAGAGATTTAAATTTTTTCTTAAGGGCTTTCCATTATTTATTATTATCTCACTTAATTCTTATATCCTATCAGGTAGATATTATTTTCCTTTTTGTAAACCACTATACTTCAGTCTAGCACATGAGGAGTCAACATTACAATGATCAAAATCTTTGAAAGCCAAAGGCATACATATCAAAAAGTCACAAAAATGTCCTTAAATAAATTTTCTTTAGACATTATATACCAAAAAATTAATTATAATGTTTAAAAATCTTCTATATAAGAGAAGTAAACAGGGTACTGACCCAGTGGTAACAATTTTCATAAAGTAGCCTTCTAGGTAGGTGCTCAAAAGATATACATATATACACATATACATTTATATGTACATTCGCACTTGTGTGCATGTAATCTGAAATATACTCTCATTGATATTTTCTAGACATTTATTTGCCAGATGCTTAAAGAGAAATATCGATGGGAAAACATTTAAAATGAGCTATTGTCTGACATATAATTTAATTATATCAAAAGGGTTTAAATATTTGATGCTTATCCTTATTTATAACTTGAATATTTACTAGTAAAAATCACAAAATTTGGGCATCTTAAAAATAAATGAAACTTGATGGGTTCCTGACCAAGTGTGTCTGACTATATATTTTACCTAAGTTGTGAATAAATGGAAATTTTCCAAAGCGAATTGTATCAGGTAGCTTAAAAGAGCAAAGAGCTACTCACTTAATTTTAATGTTATCCACACCTGTGAAATCAAAGGTCTTCCTTTCCAGTCCCTTTTAGAGTCCCTCACCCTGCAAAGTATCCTGCTCTTTCAAGCACTTACCTGTGAAATCAAAATAGGCAGACCGGGTTCTCAGAACTCTCTGCTGAGATTGTGGATCCCTGTCCACGAAAAAAAAAAAAAAAAAAAAAAAGGAAAGGTGGAGACAAGGAGGCAAGAAATCCGAGAAAAGAATGAATTAATGCAAAAATCATTACCGATTTTCACTCTCCCCAAATTCTCCTTTGCCAATAGGAAAGATTATCTAGTTATCACATGTTCAGAATTTAAGAGTAAGATGTAAATGATTAGATTTTGTATTTGATGTTGCTTTTTCACTCTTGAGTAACATCCCTTACATATGTTGAACCTCGGTTAACAGAATCCTTAGCTAGAATTTTCCAGCAATTGGCTTTTGGATGAGGGAAATTCTTTAAAATGACAATTTTGATCTTTTTGGTTAAATAAGAGCATTTTTCACTGTATGCATTGTCTGTGCATAGCTATGTAGGACCCAAAGGACATCACTCACGCCTGTTTGCCAGGGTGGTGCCCTCAGAGCCTCCAGAGGCCACTGTCAGCCTCGCAGAGGAATCAGCTTCTCATGGTAGATGGGGTTACAACAAAGATAGGAAGAGCTTCTCCACGTGGCCTGATCCCAGCTCTGGGGAGTGCAGGTGGGGCCTCTGTGCCTTGGTCCATGCATAAGCTGAGGTGAGAAGCTCAAGCCTGGGCCTGATTGCCAGCTGTAATTGCCATCTTTCCTCCCCACCAGACTCTCCTGCATGTAGATAATTTGGGAGGGCTGGAGGGGAATCACAGCTAACATCCACTTCCTTTCATTTTCCTTCACGGCTCGTTTTCCTGAGGAACAACTTACTTGTCAAGAAAGGGACAGGGTCAGGCCTAAATAAAATGTCAGAGTACTCAATTTTTCTCTTCCATCTGTGCCTCCACCTCACTTTCTGAGTTTCTTGCTTACTTCCTGGCTTCCCATTTTTCCACGTGCCCAGTAGAGATGGTTGCTCAAATTCTCACTGCCATGTACTACCCTTTCCTCATCAACTGTCCCACTACAAACTGACTCCTTTTATCTTGCCCCACCTTAGCACCCACTGTGGGTCATCTAGCCAAGTGTTAGGAAGAAAACAATTTAAAGAAACTGATTTTACAGTTTGCATTTTATCAAAGGAAACTTACTAATCTAAATGAATTGATGGATTAGATCATTTGAGGACCATCACATATATTGCTCTGGCTTAGAAGAGGTGATCCCTGAAGGTCTAAGATCTGTGCTGTCCTACCTTGTAGCCACTAGCTCCATGTGGCTGTTTAAAGTTAATTTAATTAGAAATTTAGTTTCTCAGTTGCACTAGCAACATTTCAATCACTCAGTAACCATAGTAGACAATACAGATGTTGACTAGTTCCATCACTGCAAAAATTCTACTGGATAGCACTGCTCTGCATCATTGCTACTCAAAATGTGGTCTATGGACCAGCAGCATCCATATCACCTGGGAGCTTATAGAAATGCAGAATCTCAGTCCATTCCAGCCCTGTTGAGTCAAAACCTTCCTTTTAATAAGATTTGTTGGGTGATTAGCCCTGGCCTAGATGCGTTTTTAGCTCTCCTAGCTAGGAGGGATCTGAGGTCTTCGAAGGTTCTCAGAATAGCTTGCTGTCCAACCCACTGTTAACTATCCCTTCTCCAACTAGTCCCAGAAGTGAGCTGAAACTCATTCATCACCCAGCTGAGTTTTCTTCTCAATCCTTATTCCTAATCCAGGTTCTAGATGAGCCCTACCTACCCAGTATATATTTTGGTTATATTTTGGTAGATAAGGTGGCACACAGGAGATTGGCCAACACAACTGGCCTCTCTCCAGCCCCTCACCCCATGTCTAAGTCACTAACAGTCTGCATTTGCTCATGTGACATTCTCATTTGTTCACAACTTAAGTCACAGGGAACATTTCAGAAGAATATGTACTGAGATAAGTAAAGACCGGGTTGATCTCCAACAACTTGTACTTTTCACTTTTATCAGTAGATTATCTTACTGACATAGTTCCTGCTTGAGGACACATAGCAGCATACACACATTAAATGAATCATTAGGTGCGCAAAAAAAAAAAAAAAAAAAAAAAAAAAGAGAGAGACCCAAAATGATTACAAGTAAAGTGAATGTGTCATTAAGACCCTAAAAGAAGGCATGTTTTGCTAGACTAAAATCTGGCTTTCTTATTATGCTAACTTATCCTGATTTTCAGATAGTTAATAATTCCTTAAAATAGTGCCTGAAAAATAGTATATTCTTGACCCTCAAAATACAAATTATTTAATTCTATAATAAGATCTGTCCCAGTGTGACATATGGTCAGTAAGCCTTTACTTAATTTTTACATAGTGATATAACTGACCAAAACATTATTGCCTAGAGATTCTTTAGCTAATTTTAATGAACAAAGAGACCACTACTTTAATCTCCATAGAAGTTATTTGTAACAGGAATTGAGGAAGGAAATACCCATGCCAAACTATGACTTAGAATATTAGAGTGGAAACGTCTCTACATCATTTCTAAAGTAAATTACCTATTATCTCCCACTGGGTTGACAACATAGTGGACTTTTCTGTTGTATAGATGTGAATTCTTTAAAGATACCGCTTTTCATTAAGCTGTAAAAACATTACATCTTTCAACCTTGACATCTAGGATCTCTCCTGCTCCCTCCTTCCAAAATGAACTTATCTCGCATTTTTCAAATGCAAGTTGGATGAAACAATGGGTTTAGAGATTGATGATATAAGTGACAGTTCTTTAAATCAGCTGAAGTAAGTAAGAAGTGAAGATTCCTCAATATTATTGGTCAATGGAATAGCTTCCCAAGTAGTTTCCAGAGCTTGACTGCCATGCCTCTGCTTTCACTGCCCCACGCCAAGTGCCATGGGGCCTGGGGCTTGTTTCTCTCTGCTATGGCATCTCCCCAGTGACTCTTATATAGCAATCTCTGTGTCAGCTGGGTCATATGTTGCCTTTGCAATAGGATGCCTTCTAAAGAAACAAGCAAAACTTTAAAGAGACAATGATCATTGATTTTTATAATACACAAAGCATTAATTTTTATTGTTATTATTGTTTCCTCTTTATTTCCTCCAAGTTTTGTTGAGAGACATCTCCTTTAGAATAAAAAACTGTAAAGGTTTATCGTGACAGAGAACCGAGAGATAAAAGACAGCTGGACTGTACCTATTTGTATACTTCTTTCTGTTATTTTCAGGAAAAGAAGTTTAACAGAGTAACGGAGGCTGCCTCAAACTCAGTAACGATGTTTAAGAAAAACCCCATATTACTAATATAGATGAACAGGTTAATTCCCTTTATGTAATTAAGATTCTATTTACATATATTTATATCCTCTCCCTCTTAATTTGTATGCACTTCCAAGTTTTAGTTGGAAAAATAGAAACCAAGCCACTACTTAAACGTTATAAAAACTCCACATAAAATATTTCATTTTAGCTACAAGTTATTCATTGTATAGGAATTCATGAATAGTCTGGATATTTCATAGAACTGCATTTCAAGAGCAAGTTAATCAAACCTAAAGGAACATAGGGTTACTTTCTAAATGGATTAACATAAGTTTCATACTCGGTTGATAATGCCACTGAAGTAGGATAATGCAGTTAGATATACAAGCTAAAAAGGAAAACAAATATATTTTGTTGTCCTTACTGTTTGCACTATTGTTTGCCACTGCTTAGCCATATCTGTTTCTATATTCTAAGTATTAAGCTGATATGTAGCTAAAGATTTCTTACAGTTCTGGTAACTGGTAGCTAGTCCTGTGAAAGGTTTTGGCGTTGTAACATTCCCAGTTTTGTGAGTTATATATTGTATATTGAAGATGACTAATAAATTGGAGTAATATATTTATCTAGAGCTGGGAAAATATAATTATTTTCAAATATTCAAGTAAGTTGTATCGAATTTTTTCTTCCTCTTAAGTGAAATGAAAGTCTCAGTTTTACATTAAAATGTCTATTTATACAACAGGTTTCTCCTTTTACTGGTTTTATTAATTTTCATATTAAAATTTTTCTTATCTTTTTATACCAAAAAACTGGTCACGCTGGTGTTTCAAACTGCCAAGATGTATTTTAGTTTGTAGGACTTCTGGCAGACAAAGTATTTAATAACAAACCAGTTTTGTATATTTTGTGGCTTTGGGGGCAAGTATTTTACCTTTGAATCTCTATGCGAGGCAGTGCTGATATCAGCAAAGTCAGTAATAGACAGTATTACTCATAATCATCAGTAGAAGGTTTTTACAAGTTGTATAAATCAGTGCATTTATTTATTATGTTGTGAAATTTAATCTTTATACAAAATGCATATTCTAGATCTTTTCTTTGTTACTGCTGTTGCTTAGAGTGTAACAGCTCTGTTAATGATTTACTTACGTACTTGAAGTACTCATTTCTGTCAAACAGATGCCCAGTTTTTTTCCGTGTAAAAATCTGATTCTTTACCATCGTAGATACCTGAAAAGTAATAGGGAGTTTGTTAAGAAAGAAAATTTTCATGTTTAAAATAAATATGGAAAAAGGCATAAAGCCAAAAATGAAATCACCAATATTAAGTATTTACTGTAACCAAGGGATTCATCATGCTATATTTTGCCAATATATATTTTATCTTCAAGTCAGGACTGCTTTTCTGTAGTAAATTTTCCATTTTTGTTGTAAAAGAGATCTCAGTGTTTATACTGCCAATATATCATTTGAATGAACATTAAAAATCTTGAACCCTCCAAATTTCACATACCTCCAGCTCTAGGTTTCAGGGTGTATATTTTTAAAGGGTTTGCATTTGACTCTGGGCTGCTTTAGTCAGAGTACCTATGAGGAATAATGGTGTTTGTCTGTTTCTGTCAATTAAGTCGATGGGATTTTAATTGAGTTTTGAATTATTTCTGTTTTAAAATATTCTCTATTCAACTTTTAAAAAACTAAAAATGTTAAACATAATAGCACAACATACCACACAGAATAAAATCACGTTTTCAAGGAAGAAAAATAACTGTTCTGATTTACCATGAGGCTGTGTCATATACCAAAGAAATCACTTTAATAAGCCCTAAATTCAACTGTTTTATTGTTTTACAGTGTAAGCAGTAGATGAATTGTAAACTATTTAAGAACTATAGTAGAAGATTAAGAATTAATTTACTAGAATTTAAAAGACATAGAGTTTTATATTAATTTTATTGTTGCACAAGTAATTATTGAAGGCAGGAAAAAAGAAAATATATGAGAAACATTATATGGAAATTAAAGGAAAAAGGAGCTTGGTAATTTGTGAAAGTTTTGGAAATCAAGAGTTTGAACATATGTATCTTTCAGTTTATATTATAAAAATGCAAAACGTGTGAGATGTATGGTGCGCACAAAACCACAAAAAACAAAAAAATGTCACACTGGTGAAGTCTGGTATTGTATCTGTATCTTTTCAAAATAACCAGTGAGTTTAGGGAGCCCATTCTACTGTTGAAATTTGGAAGTCAGTTAAGCAGGTAGTTTGGATAACCTGATCATTTGTGTTTATTACATGAGGCACATGTCTGTATTTTCTCAACTTAGTAAATGATGTAGGGAGAACTAGTCCGAAGGACTCAGCAACTTCCCAAGGAAGAACTCTGGTAAATGTGGGTCAGACCAGAGCATACAGAGTAAAGAGATTGATTTTCATGAACCTTTCAAGGCTTAGAGCCTTGAAATTTGTTAGCAAGGATGGATTTTCCTTTCATTTGACACAATAAAAAAGTATTCAAATTTACAATATTATAAATAGCTAAATTCTGTGATTCTGGAGATGGGAATATGGTTTAGGTTTATTGGGTTCCTCAACTGACTTTGGCACTGGCTCACTGTGTCCTTTCTACGAGCTAGGTGTTTTGGTGCCTTGGTTTCCCTAATTAGAAATGGCACACAATATTATCAATTATAAGTACTTGTTAATTTTTCTTTTACAAAAGGAACTAGGTAAGTGTGAATTATACTTAAATTTACTACTTCTTTCCCACTATCGTTTTAGATGTATAGAAAAGCTTCCCAGACTTGATCCCATCACATGAAGATTAAAAGCCCAAATTAATATCCCTTTCTGTTCATTTTAAAAATGAGTGAAGTTACATTAGTACTATCAGCACCAGAGAAGGTTATGGGTATGTTCATCTGTGTACTACAGGTTCATATTATTCATTTTAGTATAGGCTAAAAACTCACTTCTAAAATCTTCAGAAATTTAGAGTAAATTAATTTTTTTACACTCACCCCAGACAATAATTTTATATATATATATATATATATATTTTTTTTTTTTTTTTTTTTTTAGCTAAGACT
>NC_041226.1:25317908-25342557 GCF_002837175.3 Physeter macrocephalus | reverse complement strand
ATATATATATATATTTTTTTTTTTTTTTTTTTTTAGCTAAGACTTTCACATCTTTTCTTAGATTAACTCCCCAAAGAGGAAAATGTCTCTTTAAATCAGCGTTTTTAAAAAAGGAATACCGGACTCCCTTACCTTGTTTTACTCTGTGACGTCACTTACTTTCTATACTAAGTGAATTCTAAATGGTTTCCTTGCTGTTTGATCTGAAACATGCATCACTGTCTACCTTCTTTGGCCATGGAATGGTACTCTCTCATGCAAAGTACCTTCAAAACTTCCTGTAAAGAAACTAAGCTAGAGATTGTCTTAATTACTACCATAATGGAAATCTAAGTACAATTAAGGGGAAAAAATTAGAACAACCTAGTTAAAATTATTAAATATAGATAAGGGTAAATGAATATTGACTTTATTTTTCCCTGACATTTGAATTCAGTCACTGTCTGATCCTTGACTTAAAGATTTCCTTGCTAAATCTGGTATTTATTTACGACATTGGCGCTCCTGCTACATCACCCTCCCCTAAAAATGCTGGAATTTTAAGAGGGTGTAAGTTGCATGACACAAGGGAAAAGACTGAATCAGAGCTCATTCACATGTATTTTGATCTGTCTTAATGGCACAACTTAGTTTTCATAATAACAGATCTCTAAATGATGATTCCAGAATGATTTGGTACAGTGATGGGAAAAAATTATTTTTCTGGGAATTTGCTTCCCACAATGACCTGATATACAGTTGACCTTAGTATAATTAAAATTAATTATCATTTTAATTAGAACCTACCCTGTTTACAGATTTCCATTGTGCAGCAATTTTTAAATATACATAATCATGAGCATGAAAGAATTGCAAACTTGAGCAGTTCTTTTGTGTCCTTGCCTCCTTTTACTTGAAAAGCTTTCAGAAATCTTTTGAGAGATGACACAGTTCTCATAGCAACATTATGTGATTATGTTTTGCTGCCAAGACACTCATAAGCTAAAATATGGAACAAAACACAGGCTTAACTTAATCTTGCTTTGGAATTGTATAAGCCAAAGCCTTTTCTATATCAAAGTTTCTTTTAGTATTTATACAGTTGCATATTTTACTTTTTGTCCATCTCAAAAATTGAATTGACATTTTATGTTGTATTTCTAATTAGTTGCAGTAAAGCAAAGTGCTAATGCCTTGGTTCAGACTTTTATCAGTACAAACCTTTACCATTTTTCTCTCCTATGCTTTTAATTTTTTTTAAAATTTATTTATTTTATTTATTTTTGGCTGTGTTGAGTCTTTGCTGTGCGCGGGTTTTCTCTAGTCGTGGCGAGAGGGGCCTACTCTTCATTGCAGTGCGCGGGCCTCTCATTGCGGTTGCTTCTCTTGTTGTGGAGCTTGGACTCTAGGCGTGTGGGCTTCAGTAGTTGCAGCATGCAGGCTCAGTAGTTGCGGCAGGCGGGCTTCAGTAGTTGTGGCTTGCGGGCTCTAGAACGCAGGCTCAGTAGTTGTGGCGCACGGGCTTAGTTGCTCCACCGCATGTGGGATTATTCGGGACCAGGGCTCGAACCCATGTGCCCTGCATTGGCAGGCGGATTCTTAACCATTGCACCACCAGGGAAGCCCCTCTCCTATGCTTTTGCCATAGTTTTTCAGCGACCAGTTTTCCTACCTTCATTCTCCCCTACCTCTAGTCCATCTTCCACATGGTTAACAGATTGGTCTTTTTAAAACACAGATTTGTTTTGTCATGCCTCTGCTAAAAATTCTTAACTAGACTCTCCCTCCTTTACAGCATGGCAACCTAACTCCTTAGCGTGATGGATAAGGGTCTCCATGACCTTGCTTCTCCCCACAGCATCGTCACCCACCATTTCCTCTAGAGACCTTTTGTAACCCAGGAGTCTGGAAAGTCTCACAGTTCAGTGCTTTGGCATAATCACATGCTGTAGATCAACTCATTCAAGACTCAGTTCAAATTTTACCTTCTGTGACACTCTACCTGACTTCCCAGGCAGGTTAAGTATTTCATCCATGCTCCATAGTCTCTTGAAACTTCTTCTATTAAAATAACATCGCATTTCAATAATTCAATATATATATATCACATTTCAGTAATTCTATATATATATATATATCTGCTTGCCCACAACTGGATTTCTCTTTGTAGTCTCAGTGTCTAGCTAGCACATAATAGGACTTTAATACATGTTGAGTGAATGAAGGTAATATAGCGCCCAAACTTCTTTGTGTTTTTATACTTTCACAAATGAACGCTTAGACTTCCCTGAGAGTCCACATGAGGGGGATGTGTATTCAGAAGCACACACGGACTCTGGGAGAACCGACAGAAGAGAAACAGCAGGCAAGAGCAGTTGCTTTGTGAAGGATAATCATTTGTTAGCTGTTCACGAGAAATATTTACCAAATCTGAATTCTTGTTTCTAAAATTGAAGCTTAGAAAATTTTCACATAACTGCCGACTTCTTCTTATTCATAATCCATACATATGCCCTAAAGATGATGTCTCTCTTTGGCAGATATTCAGTGTATACAATCTACATAAATACATACACTAATTACCTACACAAAATAATGAGACTTGAGAAAGAATTTTTTAAAAGGTAATGAAGGTGTAATTTTCTGAAAAATAGTTTTCAACCAGAGATAGAGACTGAATTTGTGCAATATCAGGTCATCTATAGTTCATGATTATTTCATTTTTTATTATGCAAATCTAAGAAGGCTTGTTTGCCACTGTTATCACCCCATATAGAACATAAAGACTAAAAACTATTACCTAAGGGTCTGTTTTTTCTTTTGTGATTCTATAAAGGCTTTCTACCGTGTCTCCAAATTATGATAAAGGTTAACATAAAAAGCCCTTTATCGGAATTCCCTGGCAGTCCAGTGGTTAGGACTCTGCGTTTCCACTGCACGGGGCATGGGTTCGATCCCTGGTCAGGGAACTAAGATCCTGCATGCCACCTGGCATGGCCCCCCCCTAAAAAAAACCCAGCCCTTTAAAGTCAATAATTTTAAAAATTAAATAAATCCAAAATTTGCATGTAATTAAATTAAATGGCCTCTTACTTCACTCACTTAATAGATGTTTTTCTACCTGCTCTACACTTGACATTTCATTAATGCTGGGGATACAAAGAAAATAAGACATAGCTCTTGTCTGATAGAGTTCAAGTTCGTTTTCATGATTATTCTTCTACAGTTTGTTTAAGAAATTGGGAGGACAGGTTTTTAAATCAAGTATTATTTCTCAGATTTTTTTCAGGGAAGTGGTCACCTTCCACCCAAAAAACTAAATTCTGTGTCATAAATAAGTAATCCCATTTTTATGTCCACAGTTTTTGTATTTTCAGGTCAACCACAAATAATTTTTGACCATCACTTGTCAAGTACAGCTTTCATCAATCCTATAGAACCCCGTTTCCACAACCATAGGTGCTATGTGTGATCCAAGTGACTAATGAGTTTGTAGGACACAAGTTCAATTTTAAGTCCATTTTAGGAAAGCATATATCCTCATTAATGACACACACACCAAAATGTATGAAGTATACATTGGGAACCCACAGTAGAGGGAAAAAGTAAATAGTGCTTTCTGGTACACTTCAAAGGCTCCACTTGAAGTTATGGGTTGATGTTTCCACCTCAGTTATTTTTAATGGGGAGTAGGGAGTAATAATATTTAACAGGTAGCATACTTATCTAAGCATATAGTAAATCTACTACTGGTATTTTCGTGCCACAATGCACTGATATATAGATGAAACAAAACAAAAATATGTGAGTTATAAAAAATTAACTTCTCTGAATATTTATTGATGGTCAAGCAATTGGGTTCCTTTATGAGAAGGAAAAAACTATTGTCAATAAGTATGGAAAAAACCTTACTTGTATGTACATTTACATTTTGATAGGCATATTTGGAAGTCACCGTTTTCCATCAGTATAAAGTATCAACCATTTCTATGTTCTCTAGCAAAAGGAAATTCTTAGTTTGATAGAGCTTTACTCTATGTTCGATGTAAAAGGACCACAAAAGAAAGAGGCTCAGAAGGCTGGACACTTGACCGTCATATTCAGCATATTCATTCTACCTTTCAATAAAGATAATCAGTCATGGGACTTCCCTGGTGGCACAGTGGTTAAGACTCCGAGCTCCCAATGCAGGGGGCCCAGGTTCCATCCCTGGTCAGAGAACTAGATCCCACACTCATGCTGTAACTAAGAGTTCACATGCCATAACTAAGGAGCCCGCGTGCTGCAACTAACACCCGTCGCGACCACATAAATAAATAAATGTTTTTTAAAAAGATAATCAGTCATGATTTACCTCCTATTTATCATCACGTTGAAAACCTAATAATATTGTTCCTTTTGTCCCTTGCATTGCAGAAGATAGTTGGGATCTAGCCTTTGCCATATTATTTATAGATAAGAATTTACTACATTTTGGTAGTCTGTTTTGAAACTTGTATCTGAAAGATGGAGATCCTATCTATTTATTACACAGTGGGCTCTGTTTGCAGCAGAAAAGAGTGAAACTTTAAACTGCTTAGTACACTTGCCAGTGAAATATACCTGACAGAGCAGAGGTTATAACTTTAGCTCTAATGACTTTTAATAATGGTCAAGAAAACGTGAGTTTTGTTTGTTTACATGCTGTTTACAATGGCATAATTTTTAAAATATATACAATGGAGATATTTATTGCATACTATTTTAAAGATGTTTTATGTGTTTTCACCTTTGGAATATATTGTTACAGTTCCTTATACTGATAATTTGGGTGGCTTTGTTAATGTAGCTAGTAATTTTTATGACTACTAAGTGACCAGGTTTCTGTGCCTTTTATTGTGGGATGCATGATTATGTATTTATTGTATGGAAGTCACTGATGCGTGTATTTTTGTACTTTGCCGAGAGTAATGGTTGATCTCGATGTAAACGATGATGAGAGATGCCTTTTCCAAAGGGCACTGCCTTGAGATCGTCCTTCTCAAATAAAAAGAATGCATTTGGACAATGTGTGAAGTCTCCATTCTTTTTGGTTGGAATCTCTCTTTTTTTTTAATTAAACCTTTTATTTTGAGATAATTGTAGATTCACATATAGTTGTAAAAAAATAACAGAGAGAGAGAGAGAGAGATCCTGTGTACCCTTTACCCATTTCTCCCTGGTGATGACATCTTGCAAACCTATATATAGTACAATATTGCAACCAGGATATTGACACTGACATAGTCAAGATGCTGAACATTTTCTCATCACATGGACCCATAACAAAGATCCCTCGTGTTGCCCTTTTATGACCACACCTACTTCCCTCCCACCTCCACCCTCCCCTTAACCCTGGGACAGAGGACTCAGGACAGGAATGAAGATCAGCTGGAGGTCTAAGAAACAGATAATGAGGGACTTCTTTAGGGCAGTTTTAGTGGAACTGCAAAGGAGGGAACAGATCTGAGAAATACTGAGATGAAAATGGCCTGCGCTTGGAGACTGGCAGTGGATGAACAAGAAGGAAAGAAGAATTCCAGGTTTCTACCAACTGAAAAAGAAAGTACCTTGGTCAAATTCATATTCAGGCATCATGGGTTTAAGACGACTGTAGGATGTCCTTAAGATACATGACAATGTTGGAGAGAGGCATGGGAAAGAAATACAGATCTGGGAGCCTCATCTGGTGGCTTGAAGCCATTAGAGAAGACGAAGTTACGGGAATTCCCTGGCCGTCTAGTGGTTAGGACTCGGTGCTTCCGCTGCAGGGAACACAGGTTCTATCCCTGGTCGGGGAACTGCTAAGATCCCGCAAGCTGCGCAGAGGCCACAAGAAAAAAAAAAAAAAAGATGAAGTTGTCCTGAAAGACCCCCAGGGACTCAGAAAAGGGGCTCCACAGATCTAGGACTCATACCTTGGAGGAGGGGTTGCTTTCCAGATGGTGCTTCTGGGAGATGGGTGTGATGAAGCTGGTTCTAGGCTGGAGAATGGGACCCACTGACCTTCCAGGGTGAGAACTGGTGCCCAGGCGACGCTGGCAGCAACAGTGAACAAAACAGGAAGAGTAAGCCTTTTCCCCTCCCACTTTCCAATTTCCCTCTTGTGTAGCCCATTGGCAGAGCAGGCGGAAAACCAGCTGGCAGGGAGCAATGCCATTTGTATTGCAAGAGCCTTAACCCCAGCATCACAGAGCAGACGATCAAAATGTGTACTGGGAGCCGAGAGGTAACAGTTCCTTAAGTGGCCACTTAGTCTAATAAGGCACTCTTCTTTAAGAACAGCAATCTTTATTACATTCAGTGGAAAGTGGGGCAAGGCACTGCCCCAGGAGGATTAGTTGAGGGACTGGAGGATTCTTAGCTTGAAAAAGAGAAACTTTAGGGTTGGGGAAAGGGGGTAGAGATGGGAGGAGATGAGGTTGGACGTAGAATTGATTTAAGTATTTGAGGGACCGTTGCGGGGAGTTGGACTTGCATTAGTTCTTTTTAAATTTTTTATATTTTTATACAATTTTTAAAGGTTACGCTCCATTTACAGCTATTACAAAATATTGGTTGTTAGTGTGTTCTGTAAGATGTAGGTATGTCGATTGCTTATCCTTATTTTTGAGATTAAAAAAGAATTATCTTTTAAAGTTTTATACAATGTTTAAAGGTTCCGCTCCATTTACAGTTACTACAAAATACTGGCTATATCCCCATGTTTTACAGTACATCCTTGTAGCCGATTACAATACATCCTTGTAGTTTGTACCTCCCACTCCCCCCACCCCTATATTGCCCCTTCCTTCTCCCCACTGGTAACCACTAGGTTGTTCTCTGTATCTGTGAGTCTGCTTCTTTTTTGTCATATTCACTAGTTTGTTGTATTTTTTAGATTTCACATATGAGTGATATCAAAGCGTATTTGTCTTTCTCTGTCTGGCTTATTTCACTTTAGCATAATGACCTCCAAGTCCCATGCATGTTTCTGCAAATGGCAAAATTTCATTCTCCCTTATGGCTGAGTAGTATTCCATTTGTGTGTGTGTGTGTGTGTGTGTGTGTGTGTGTGTGTGTATACACACACATACTATTAATACATCTTCTCTATCCATTCATCTATTGATGGATACTTTTAAATGAGACAAGCAAGTGAAATTGACAGGAAAAACTATGATGTCCAAAGATGCCCTGGGCTGTCTCGTTGAATGAGTTCCCCTTTGAGAGAAGGGTTCAAACAGAGGCTGAGAGAATGTGAACTCCGTGTAGGGAAGAAAATTTTTTCACTACTGTATCCCAGTTTATGGACCAGTTTTGAACATGGTGTGTGCACAATATCTATTTGATGACTAACTCGGAAGTACTTCAAGCATCAGATCATAGGACCAGAACATCTCGGGGTTCCCCTTCAATTCTGCAGTTGACTATATATAAAGGAAAAATATGCAGAATCCTAACCAAATTAGGAAACAAATGAATCAGAGTTTGAACTCCAAAAAAAGCTTGTTATACAGCTTCCTTTTAAAAACAAGTCACTAGTAACCAAAACTTTTATGCATCTCCATGGTGACCCTGAGACACTGCCTGATTCTGAAGGGCTTTCTGAATCATTGTATTAAATTACTTATACTTTAAAAGGCAAATTATATGTTATTCTGTAATAATTCTTTAATAGCCATAATAATTCTTATATAGCCATAATTCTTGATTAATCAGAAGGTCAGTTCCCTAATCTTGGCAGCTAACAGTTTATAGTCTGTCTTTGTCCATTCGGGCTGCTGTAACAGAATACCATAGACTACGTGGATTTTAAACAACAGAAATTTATTTCTTACAGTTCTGGATGTTGAGACGTCCAAGATCAAGGTATTGGGAAATTCTGTGTCTGGTGAGAGCCCGTTTTCTGGTTCACAGAGGACCATCTTCTCCCTCTGTCCTCATATGTTGGAAGAGGCTAGGAAGCTCTCTGGAGTCTCTTTTATACGAGGCAAGCACTAATCCCACTGATGAGGGCATAGCCCTCATGACCTAGTCACCTCCAAAAGGCCCCACCGCCTAATATCACCTTGGCGGGGTTAGGATTTCAACAAACATTCAGACCGTGGAATAGTGCTAGGAAATTAAATTTTCCCTGGGAAATCTAAACACAGTAGATTTCTCTGCATTATTATTATTATTATTATTTAATTTTTATTATTATTTTAGAAATAAGAATTGTCACAGTAGTCCAAGAATCTGACTCCGTCTTTCCTTCCCTAGCTCTAGCCTCGATATTTGTCTCCCTCAGTCCTTGTGCCACCGTGGGTACATTCACAAAATGTGACAATCAGTGCTATGGTTGGTGACATCCTGGAACTTGTCTATGGCTGGGGTGTGGATTCCAACCTCAAGAATGAGAGGCTACAGATGAAAACTTGTAGCGTCCTGGCATTGTATAGCACTTCTTAGTTTGAGACACTATATGTACATTTAATCCTCATCACAACCCTGTAAGTTTAGTATTAGTCCCATTTGAAATGTCCTCACACCCTCACACGACTCAGGTTGGTCCTACTTCTGGCAATGACATTATGGATAAATATGGGCATTGAGCACTACCTTTCCTTAAAGGAGAGACACTGACTTGCTAAGTAGGAAGTAGCCCCCAGCAGCATGGTGTCACTAAAGCACGTTCTCTGCATATCTCCTCTCCCACCTAGACCTCCCTCCCACCCCAATCCAAGCTGCCATAGCACCCTAGCAACTGAGAGAAAGTCCACAAAGGGAAGGGACCAAAGATCTTACCGTTTAGGTTTTTTTAAGCTTTTTTGACTGCTACTCACAGTGAGAGATACGTTTTTTTCCCAGTATATACAAATATATACATATGTGTGTGTGCATATATATGTCTAAGCATACATGTTTACATATTAACAAGTTTAACAAAGCAGCACTTATGCACATGCAATGTGCTTTAATATTTTCTTTTCTATTTTGTTTTTTTAAATACCGATTGCAACCTATTAAAGTGATTTTATAACCTGCTAATGAAAGGGTCAGCAAACTTTTCCTGTAAAAAGCCAGGTAGTAAATATTTGGGGCTTTGTGGGCCATGTGGGCTTTTCCAGTTCTACTCAATGCTGCCACTGCAGCAGGGAAACAGCCACAGACAACATGTAAATAATGGACACGACTGTGTTCTAATAGAACGTTATTTACAAAAACAGACGGCAGCCCAACCACTGCACTAACAGGTCACAGCCCATAGTTCTACAGTTTTAAAAATGCAGCCTTGGTTCAACAGTTTCCAGGGCTCAGCTGACTTCCCAAGAATCATCTGAAAAGCATGTTAAAAAGTGTCCAGGACCTATGGAAGTAGAATCTCTGGGGAAGGGGTCAGGGCGCCATTTTGATCACCCTCCCTGGATGATTCTTACTTTTGACCAAGGTTAGGAATCACTGATCTGATCTAACCTCTCCACTCAGCCTCTAGTTTACAGAAAATAAACTAGAGCTTGAAAGGCTGATTTCTGGGCTTCAAGCAATTGTCAACAAACTTAAAGAACCCAGGTCATACAAACTAGGGACTCAACCACAGTGCAGTTAAGTTGGAAATTAATAATAAGAAATCTGCAACAGAGCATAAAACTTACCTCTTATAATTTGTTCAATCCATATCCCTGCAGAAATTCAGCAAAAGTGACAACCAATTAAAGGACAGAAGCCAATGCCCATTGAGCTGACAATAAGAATACTAAACATCTCAAGACTACTATAAAAAATTGTTCAGCCCAAAGGCATGAATGTCTAAAAGCTCATTTTTCCATGATGACAATTTTTTGACCATCAAGAAACACTAATATGTAATACTGTAATTAGCTTAATTATGATTTGATGAACTATACAATTTAAACTGGAAATTGAATTATTAAAGCATTTCAGCTGATCTGAAAATGATTATAGAATCCTGGAAATATATGTTTTACATTTTTTGTCCAGAAGTAATTTTTAAATTTAAAGGTAAAATTCAGTCTCTATTTTCATCAAGATAGAAATTATCTTAACATAGGGACTTCAGTATATTGAAACAATAAAATGAGTAAAAATAGGAACAAGCAAAAATTGGAAGTTAGAAACTAAGTTTAGTGAATTAATTCATTGTAAACTCTGAAATTAAATATTAATTTACATTCATTTTTATATGTACTCATACTTATTCTGCATTCTCTGATAACTTTAATTAGAGTATTTTAGGTATTAACTAAAGTCACTTATTTCCCTTGTATATTGACACTAAATAAAAGGAAAGCTTGCAAGCCCTCCTCTGAATTGGTGTTTCTTCTCATCCGTGTCTGCATCACTTCCCCTGCCCCCACGTGCAACACGTACCACATACACACACACACAAACACACACACAGTACCCTAAATTACATCCCTACTCTCCTCCCCACCTCGACTACCTACACCACCTCTTCTCTAGATGTCAAGCTCCTGCTTATCCATGGAGTCTCAGCTCAAGGGATCTCCCAATGAGACCTTCTAAAATTCAAGGCAAACTTAGACTTTCTGGTCTCTGTTCCCATTACACTTTGTTCCCATTACATACCTTGACTAGAACAAGTGTGTTGCATCATAATTATTAATGCAGCTCTCTTCCCACTAAATTCGCTGTTTCTTAAGAACAGCAATCATATAATACTCATCTTGTCCCCATCACATTGCACAAAGCTTGACTCCTAGCTCTTCGAAAAATGTCTATTGAATGAGTGGAGAGAATAACTTACTTGCAATATTTTGTTTAAAACTCTTACATCTAGACTTCCCTGGCGGTCCAGTGGTTAAGACTCCATGCTTCCAATGCAGGGGGTGAGGGTTCGATCCCTGGTCGAGGAACTAAGATCTCACACGCTGCGCAGCCAAAAAAAAAAAACCTCTTACATCTATGTTCATAAGTGACGTTTCACTGCTCTTGTTTAGTTTTGGAGTCAAGGTTACAGTAGCTCATAAAATGGGTTGAGGGAGCATTTCTTATTTTTTATTCTGTGAAAGAATTTGGGTAAGTATAGAGTTGCCTGTTCTTTGCACATATGGTGGAGTTACCTGTAAAACTCTTTAGTCATGGCTTTATTTCCTCCTATTTTCTTTGGGTTGGTTCTCTTTTAGTTTTCTACTTCTTGGGTTGGATGTTTAGTATATTCTCTTTATTAATAAAAGCATAAAAATTATCAATTTTCCTTTAAGTACTACTTTAGCTGCATCCCACAAGGATTTTTCTTTTTCTTTATTTAGAGGCCATGTATGGGTCCAAGATAGTCATCTGCCTGTCTAGGACTTCAAGGACAAGTTCAATCACTTAAGGGAGGTCTGTGGGCTAAGATTCAGGACAAGTCTCTAACCTCAGTTAGGAAACAGGCAGAATCCCAATCAGACAACCAACCCAGCATGGTGGAAGCAGGAGAGAGCTGGAGTTCAGTGAAAAAATTCAGTGGGTGTTCAGACTTGAGAGCAAGTCCTCCAGACAATAGACCTACAACTTCACACTAACTCCATGTGAAAAGCTTCCCGATGGGCAGAGGCCTGTGCCCTGTTCAGGACTGACCTGGCAAGGCCAAGCCTACTGCTGGGAAGGTATTGTGCATCCCCCAACTTTGAACATTCAGCTTCATTATTATCCAATTTAAACATATAATAATTTACTTTATGATTTTTTTTTCTTTGATTCAAAAAATTCTAATACATGTATTAATGGCAGCTTTCCATCCTGGAGGTGGCCTAGTCATAGCCCATGGGATGGATTAATTTCTAACTCACCTGAATGAGACTGAAGCAGCTGCCTTTTGGTGTTTTAGCTTAATGGGGGAGGGGGAATTTCCTGTTAGACACCCCAGCTAGGGTGGTTCCCTGTTTGACTGTCTTTCTCCTGAGATCCTGAGATCCATGAAAATAGCAGTTCATTTAGCCATTTTGGCAAATGCCCTCAGAAGAATCTGATTCAAGTGATAAACTTAACTCTCTAGATTTTTGCCTTCATTTAGATTTTATCCAGCATTTTTAGTTATTTACAAAGGGAAAACTGGTCCAAATCTGCACTGTCCAATACGGTAGCCACTAGCTACATGTGGCTGTTGAATACTTGAAATGAGGTTAGTCTGAATTCAGATATACATATCAAAGTTTGCTACTTAGGATGAAAAAAAGAATGTGAAATGCCTCAATAATATTTCTTATATTGCCCAAATGTTGAAATGATAATATTTTGGATATATTGGGTTAAATAACATATATTATGGAATTAGTTATTCATGTTTCTCCTTACGTTTTTTATGTGGCTACTAGAAAAATTTTAAATTATTATGCATGACTTGCATTAGATTTCTTTTAGACTGTGCTGGTTTAAATAATCTAGTCTTTCATATTATGTAGGAGATGTATCTGTTTTTAATCACAATATTATATTAGTCTTTAGCACTTTATGGATGCTGAATATACATTGTTAGAATACTTATTAGTTTGTTTATATTTTATGAGCACGAATGGATATGTTATTTTTTAAATTGGATAAGAATTTTTAAAAACTAACACGGAGGGGAGAATTTGAGTTCTAGTTATTTTCTAGAATTTTTATTCTAAAAGAGAGCATATAATAAACACTTGATTTGCTGTCAATGTCATTTCTCAGAAGCGACAAGATTTTTGGCTTGTGGAATGTCATGTTATTTTAGAGGACAAAATATGAATGTGGAATAAAGCAGCATCAAGCATGTTTCTTAGATTTTAAGAAAGAAAGTTGATGGTTAAAACTAAGAGGAAAAAAAAGCTGTTCAGTAAATGGTGCTGGAATTATTAGATATCCATAAGGAAAAAGAAAAAAATTAGATCCCTTCCTTACATCATAGTAAAAATTAATTCTAATAAATAAAAGACATAAATGTAAAAAGCAAAACTTCACACTTCTTAAAAGAAAATATGGGCACTCCTCCTGTTGAAGATGCTGAGGAGGTTGTGAACAAAGAGCTGGCTGCTGCCAAGAAGGTCCTGCTACAGCTTCTGAGTTTACCACTACCTAATCTGAGGTCACAGCTGGTCTGAAGGTGGCAGGTGCCCTCTGTGCCTTTTCAGTGGTTCCCTTCTAAGACTGGAGCCCTCAGCCAGCCCTGAAGACGGGTCTGCACTTCCACTGCTCAGGCCTCTGATATCCGTGTGACTGACAGGGTCTTGGTGCTCCAGCCGGGTGTCAGGCCTGAGCCTCTGAGGTGGGAGAGACGAGTTCAGGACATTGGACCACTAGAGTCCTCCCGGCCCCACGTAATATCAATCAGCGCGAGCTCTCCCGGAGATCTACATCTAAATGCTAAGACCCAGCTCCACTCAATGACCACGAAGCTCCAGTGCTGGACACCCCATGCCAAACAACTAGCAGGACAGGAACACAACCCCACCCATTAGCAGAGAGGCTGCCTAAAATCATAATAAGGTCACAGACACCTCAAAACACACCACCAGATGCAGTCCTGCCCACCAGAAAGAGAAGATCCAGCCTCATCTACCAGAACACAGGCACCAGTCCCCTCCACCAGGAAACCTACTCAACCCACTGAACAAACCTTACCAACTGGGGGCGGACACTAAAAACAACAGGAACTACGAACCTGCAGCCTATGAAAAGGAGAGCCCAAACACAGTAAGTTAAGCAAAATGGGAAGACAGAGAAATACACAGCAGATGAAGGAGCACAGAAAATACCCACCAGACCAAACAAATGAAGAGGAAATAGGCAGTCTACCTGAAAAAGAATTCAGAGTAATGACAGTAAAGATGATCCAAAATCTTGGAAATAAAATGGAGAAAATACAAGAAATGTTTAACAAGGACCTAGAAGAACTAAAGAGCAAACAAACAATGATGAACAACACAATAAATAAAACTAAAAATTCTCTAGAAGGAATCAATAGCAGAATAACTGAGGTAGAAGAATGGAAAAATGACCTGGAAGATAAAATAGTGGAAATAACTACCACAGAGCAGAATAAAGAAAAAAGAATGAAAAGAATCGAGGACAGTCTCAGAGACCTCTGGGACATTAAATGCAACAACATTCAAATTATAGGGGTCCCAGAAGAAGAAGCGAAAAAGGACTGAGAAAATAATTGAAGAGATTATAGCTGAAAACTTCCCTAATATGGGAAAGGAAATAGTCAATCAAGTCCAGGAAGCGCAGAGAGTCCCATACAGGATAAATCCAAGGAGAAACACACCAAGACACATATTAATCAAGCTACCGAAAATTAAATACAAAGAAAAAATATTGAAAGCAGCAAGGGAAAAGCAACAAATAACATACAAGGAAATCCCCTACTTTAAATGTAAATGGATTAAATGCTCCCACCAAAAGACACAGACTGGCAGAATGGATACAAAAACAAGACCACTATATATGCTGTCTACAAGAGACCCACTTCAGACCTAGGGACACATACAGACTGAAAGTGAGGAGATGGAAAAAGATATTCCATGCAAATGGAAATCAAAAGAAAGCTGGAGTAGCAATTCTCATATCAGACAAAACAGACTTTAAAACAAAGACTATTACAAGCGACAAAGAAGTACACTACATAATGATCAAGTGATCAATCCAAGAAGAAGATATAAGAATTGTAGATATTTATGCACCCAACATAGGAGCACCTCAACACATAAGGCAAATGCTAACAGCCATAAAAGGGGAAATTGACAGTAAGAAAATCACAGTAGGGGACTTTAACACCTCACTTTCACCAATGAACAGATCACCCAAAATGAAAATAAGTAAGGAAACACATGCTTTAAATAAGACATTAAACAAGATGGACTTAATTGATATTTATAGGACATTCCATCCAAAAACAACAGAATACACTTTCTTCTCAAGTGCTCATGGAACATTCTCCAGGATAGATCATATCTTGGGTCACAAATGAAGCCCAGGTAAATTTAAGAAAATTGAAATCATATCATGTATCACTAAATCGTATCTTTTCTGACCACAACACTATGAGACTAGATATCAATTACAGGAAGAAAACCATAAAAAAACCCAAACACATGGAGGCTAAACAGTATGCTACTAAATAACCAAGATCACTGAAGAAATCAAAGAGGAAATTAAAAAATACCTAGAAACAAATGACAATGAAAACACGACGACCCAAAACCTATGGGACGCAGCAAGAGCAGTTCTAAGATGGAAGTTTATAGCAATACAATCCTACCCTAAGAAACAAGAAACATCTCAAATAAACAACCTAAACTTACACTTAAAGCAATTATAGAAAGAAGAACCAAAAAAACCCCCAAAGTTAGCAGAGGAAAGAAATCATAAAAATCAGATCAGATATAAAGGAAAAAGAAATGAAGGAAACAATAGCAAAGATCAATAAAAGTAAAAGCTGGTTCTTTGAGAAGATAAACAAAATTGATAACCCATTAGCCAGAATCATCAAGAAGAAAAGGGGAAAGACTCAAATCAACAGATTTAGAAATGAAAAAGAAGTAGCAACTGACACTGCAGAAATACAAAAGATCATGAGAGATTAATACAAGCAACTATATGTCAATAAAATGGACAACCTGGAAGAAATGGACAAGTTCTTAGAAAAGCACAACCTTCCCAGACTGAACCAGGAAGAAATAGAAAATATAAACAGACAAATCACAAGCACTGAAATTTAGACTGTGACTAAAAATCTTCCAACAAACAAAAGCCTAGGACGAGATGGCTTCACAGGTGAATTCTATCAAACATTTAGAGAAGAGCTAACACCTAGCCTTCTCAAACTCTTCCAAAATATAGCAGAGGGAGAATACTCCCAAAGTCATTCTACGAGGCCACCATCACCCTGATACCAAAACCAGACAAAGATGTCACAAAAAAAGAAAACTACAGGCCAATATCACTGATGAACATAGATGCAAAAATCCTTAACAAAATACTAGCAAACAGAATCCAACAGCTCATTGAAAGGATCATACACCATGATCAAGTGGGGCTTATCCCAGGAATGCAAGCATTCTTGAATATATGCAAATCAATCCATGTGATACACCATATTAACAAACTGAAGGAGAAAAACCATATGATCACCTCAATAGATGCAGAAAAAGCTTTTGACAAAATTCAACACCCATATATGATAAAAACCCTCCAGAAAGTAGGCATACAGGGAACTTACCTCAACATAATAAAGGTCATATATGACAAACTCACAGCCAACATCATTCTCAATGGTGAAAAACTGAAACCATTTCCACTAAGATCAGGAACAAGACAAGGCTGCCCACTCTCACCACTGTTATTCAACACAGTTTTGGAAGTTTTAGCCACAGCAATCTGAGAAGACAAAGAAATCAAAGGAATCCAAATCAGAAAAGAAGAAGTAAAACTGTCACTGTTTGCAGATGACATGGTACTATACATAGAGAATCCTAAAGATGTTACCAGAAAACTACTAGAGGTAATCACTGAATCTGGTAAAGTAGCAGGATACAAAATTAATGCACAGAAATCTCTTGTATTCCTATAGACTAATGACGGAAAATCTGAAAGAGAAATTAAGGAAACATTCCCATTTACCACTGCAAAAACAAAAAGAATAAAATACCTAGGAATAAACCTAACTAAGGCGACAAAAGACCTGTATGCAGAAAACTATAAGACACTGATGAAAGAAATTAAAGATGATACAAATAGATGGAGAGATATACCATGTTCTGGGATTGGAGGAATCAATATTGTGAAAATGACTATGCTACCCAAATCAAGCTACATATTCAGTGCCATCCCTATCAAACTACCAATGGCATTTTTCACAGAACTAGAACAAAAAATTTTGCAATTTGTATGGAAACACAAAAGACCCTGAATAGCCAAAGCAATCTTGAGAAAGAAAAACGGAGCTGGAGGAATCAGGATCCCAGACTTCAGACTATACTACAAAGCTACAGTAATCAAGACAGTATGGTACTGGCACAAAAAACATAAATATAGATCAATGGAACAGGATAGAATGCCCGGAGATAAACCCATGCACATATGGTCACCTTATTTTTGATAAAGGAGGCAAGAATATACAATGGAGAAAAGACAGCCTCTTCAGTAAGTGGTGTGGGAAAACTGGACAGTTATATGTAAAAGAGTGAAATTAGAACCCTCCCTAACACCCTACACAAAAATAAACTCAAAATGGATTAAAGACCTAAATGTAAGGCCAGACACTATAAAACTCTTAGAGGAAAACATAGGCAGAACACTCTATGACATAAATCACAGCAAGATCCTTTCTGACCCATCTCCTAGAGAAATGGAAATAAAAACAAAAATAAACAAATGGGACCTAATGAAACTTAAAAGCTTTTGCACAGCAAAGGAAAACATAAACAAGACGAAAAGACAACCCTCAGAATGGGAGAAAATAGTTGCAAATGAAGCAACCGATAAAGGTTTAACCAGCAAAATTTATAAGCAGCTCATGCAGCTCAATAACAAAAAAACAAACAACCCAATCCAAAAATGGGCAGAAGAACTAAATAGACATTTCTCCAAAGAAGATATACAGATCGCCAACAAACACATGAAAGAATGCTCAACATCATTAATCATTAGAGAAATGCAAATCAAAACGACAATGAGATCATCATCAAAAAATCTACACACAATAAATGCTGGAGAGAGTGTGGAGAAAAGGGAACCCTCTTGCACTGTTGGTGGGAATGTAAATTGATACAGCCACTATGGAGAACAATATAGAGGTTCCTTAAAAAACTAAAAATAGAACTACCATACGACCCAGCAATCCCACTACTGGGCATATACCCTGAGAAAACCATAATTCAAAAAGAGTCATTTACCACAATGTTCATTGCAGCACTATTTACAATAGCCAGGACATGGAAGCAACCTAAGTGTCCATTGACAGATGAATGGATGAAGACACATGGCACATATATACAATGGAATATTACTCAGCCATAAAAATAAACGATATTGAGTTATTTGTAGTGAGGATGGACCTAGAGTCTGTCATACAGAGTGAAGTAAGTCAGAAAGAGAAAAACAAATACCGTATGCTAACACATATATATGGAATCTAAAAAAAAAAAATGTTTCTGAAGAACCTAGGGGCAGGACAGGAATAAAGATGCAGACAAGAGAATGGACTTGAGGACACGGGGAGGGGGAAGGGTAAGCTGGGATGAAGTGAGAGAGTGGCATGGACATATATACACTACCAAATGTAAAATAGATAGGTAGTGGGAAGCAAGCACATAGCACAGGGAGATCAGCTCCGTGCTTGGTGACCACCTATAGGGGTGGGATAAGGAGGGTGGGAGGGAGGTGCAAGAGGGACAGGTTATGGGGATATATGTATACTTACAGCTGATTCACTTTGTTATACAGCAGAAATTAACACAACATTGTAAAGCGATTATACTCCAATAAAGATGTTACAAAAAAAAAGGAAAATATAAGAGAATATTTTGTCTTGTTGGGCTGTGGAAGGATTATTTTAAGTAAGGCATAAAAAGCATTGCCCGTTTTTTAAAAAGGATTCAAAATCTCACTGAATAAAGATGTTAAGTTTCTGTTCAATAGTAAACAACATACAAAAGTTAAAAGACCACAGACTGGAAAAAATACTTTCCAACATAAAAACTACCATGGATTAGTATCTATTATATATATATATATATATATATACACACACATATGTATATATGATATATAATCACATATCATACATGTATATATAATATATATACACATATATCCTATAAATCACTTATTTTATTTTTAAGTCAGGTTTATTGAGGTTTTGAATTTTATTTATTTTTTTATACAGCAGGTTCTTATTGGTTATCCATTTTAAACATATTAGTGTATATATGTCAAACAGTCAGGTTTATTGAGATATAATTTTCAAACAGGAAAACTCATCCTATTCCGTACAGTCCTATGAATCTTGACAAATGTGTATAGTTGTGCAATCAGCTCTATTATTAAAGTAGAGAATATTTATTTCATCTGTAAAAAAGTTCTGTAAGGCCTGTTTCCAGTCAACCCATCCCCCCTCCCACAGCTTGTGGCAATCATTGATCTATATTTCTCTGTATATTTTTGCCTTTTCCAAAATGTCATTTAAATAGAATCATATGTATATAGCTTTCAGAGTCTGGCTTCCTTCATTTAGCATAGAAAATATTTTGAGATCATCCATCTCATTGCTTATGTCAGTAGTTTTTCCTTTTTATTGCTGAGTAGGATTCCACTCTATGGGTTTACCAGTTTGTTTATCCATTCACCTGTTGAAGAAAATTGGGATGTTGCCAGGTTGGGGTGATTATGAATACAATGACCATAAAAAATTGTGTACAGGTTTTATATGAACATGTATCTTCCTTTCCTTCAGGTAAACACCATAGGATTGCTGGGTCATATGGTAGATATATGCCTCTATATCTACTTTATAGTAAACCGCCAAACTGTTTTCCAAATTGCTGTGCCATTTTCAATACCACCATTGATGAATGAGTATTTGTACCTGTTGCTCCCGTCCTTATCATACTTGGTATTGTCAGTTTTTAAGGCGGTTCTAATAGGTAAGTTCTAGTAGGTGAGGTTATCTCATTGTGACTTTACTCTGCATTTATTTAATGACTAATGATCTTTTCATATGATTCTTTGACTTCTGTAAAAATTCACATAAAATGATTTTCAGAAAGCAAACAATCCATTAGAAAAATGGGCAAATTGTATGAACAGGCAATTTCCATCAAAGGAATTCAGAATAAGCAATATCAACCAACATCTAAAAATATGCTCAATAATACCGTAGTCAGAAAAATGCAGGGAAATGAGGTATCATTTTAGACCCCTCAGGTTGGCAAAACTGTGTGATAGCACAGGTTTTGGCAAGGATAAAAGAAAATGGGAATTCATACACCCTGCAAATGGAAATGTAAATCAGTACAACCACTTGCAGACCTATTTGGTAGTACCTTATTAGTTGAAGATACCTCTGGTCTATGACCAAACGATTCCACTCCTAGGTATGTACATATGGGCACAAAGAGGTATGTACAAGTATGTATATCGCAAGATTGTATTAATGAAAAATAGAGACATTTAATAAAAGGAGAATGCATAAATAAAGTTGTCTATTAATACAAATCAATGAATCATATAAACATGCATCAATCAGTATGTTGGATTTTTTAGTGTTGAGTGAAAGAATAAGCAGATTGCCAAATATGTACACACCACATGATACCGTTTATGTAAAAATTTAAACACTCAAATAGCAAATATTGTTTATGAATTCATATAGTAAAAGTATAAAAACATTTGTGGTAGTGATATGCATCAATTTCAGGATGGTGGTTTCCTATGGAAAGGAAGGAGAAAGCATAGTGAGAATAAAGCTTTAACTGTACCTGGAACATTTTACTTAAAAAAAAATCTGTTATATTACCTTTAGTTTATTTTATTATTTTAAATGTTTCATAATTTAAAACTATAGTTCCCATCATCTACCTCCATATTCTCCTGGCAAAACAACCTGAACCAGGTTCTAGGATTTATCCTAACTTCAAAACTTCTGTTCGATCTGATCTTATGTCTCCGTTTAATAACTTGGTTGCTGATTCATACGATTGATTCCTCTCTTTTCATTGAACCTGAGTTCCTTGGTAACTAAGGAGTTGATCCAGGAATGTAAGCTTCCCTTGTTTGGGCCATTTCTCTTCCTCAGCTGATGTCCTACTTCTGCACCCATATGGATAGAGATTATTTTATTTGTTGATACACATTCTTAGTTCCTGCCAGCTGTCAGCCTGGACTTCTGAGTATCTCGAGAGCCTAGGTTCCCTGAGCTTGGATTTGTCCGCTTTTTGGATCACCTCTTATACTTGTTGTTAGAGCCTTTGACACCTGCTGCATTCATGAACTATTTTGGGGATATGGAACTCGGAGTTCCGGATTGGATTTCCACCCAGCTCTGTTGTCTGAAACCCGTCCCAATCTAATGGATGAGTGTAATAGATAGCCCAGCTAAGAGTGATGAAAATTCACGGCTCTCAGTACTTGCTAAGCTTTCAGACTTCCTTCCTAACCTGTGTCAGACCGATCAAATTAAATGCTCTTGAGATCCAGGCCTTCAAAATAAAAACCGCTTATTAGGACACAGCTGTCTCTCTTAACCTTCCCTCACTCCTTAGACCTAAAGGTCTATAATATGTCTATATTTCTTAGAAATATAATGCTGTCTTAGAGATGCCTGGGGCATCATGAGTCCTTTAAGCGTACACCCAGGATGGCATGCTTCCAAGCTACTTGCCTTGTGAAATACAACATGTCAGCGACCCTTTGCCTTAGATCTCCTGAATAGCCCTGCCTTTGAACAGTGTGGGCTTTTCTGCTCTCTGGAGATTCCTCTTTGGCTCTACCTAGGTTTCTTCTTCTAAGACCTCTCTGTTTATTGCACTTTTAGAGACTACTACAGCTCATGCCTGACTTAAACTCATTAGCAACTGGATCACCTGCAACCTGAAGCCCCACTATCCTCAAGGCTACTAACTCTGATCCCAGAGCTCCACTTTCTGCTGCCATTCCTCACACCAAGCCTCAAGACCAGCATATGAAAAGAGAGGGCTAAAAGATGTCGTGGAGCAGCAGAGATGAGTCTGCTGCCCAAACGACGCCTATTGCCTAATTCTGTGACAGGGGAAGAATCAATTATAAACAACACACAGTCCCTGCCTGCCTTCAAGCAGCACAGCTGTCAAGTAGGTTGCATAGAGGCAAAGATAATGGGTGAAGCAGGAGCTAGGCAGAGTCAGCGTGGAGAAAAATTTATCCCATGGCGGCTTCCTGCCAAACGCCTTTGCAGGAGTTCTCAGGGGGAGTCAGACCCCTGGGGATAGGAGGTGATGCCCCTTCCTCCAAGTGGACTAATTAGTTTTCTAGACACCAGATGGCAGTAGACATCTCAGCATTATGGGATTCTGCATCCTCTGTGTAGGGCAGTGGCCCAAGACTCCAAATGACAAGCAGAGATGAGATGGTAGGCTCTCAGCTCTGGTCTTCTGCTTGTATACCATTTATTGAAGTACTGGACTTTTTTCCAGGGCATCCAAGAATCTGGTATGACATGAACTATGTATCCTGAAATATCTTTTATTAGTGTGAAGGATGGGACTTGAATTTGGCAGGATAAAGGAGAGGCTGTTAGATTTGAGAGCTGTAGAATTTGAGAGCATTTAGGAGCTGTAGTTGTAGGCCACCAATATGATAGGCTTAATGCTGAGAAGATGAGAAGGGTGCCAGGCAGCTTTGTGAAAGGTTGTCAGGAGAGAAATTACCAGCATGTTATTGAGATTAGTAACATGCCAATAGGGTTGCCCCTGGGTACCATTGCTGGCATAACATTTGGAGGTCACAACGGCTTCCCTGAGAAAGCTTGTCAGTTACCCTTTGTGGCTTAGAATTCCTCAACATATTCTACAGCCAGAAACACTGACAAAGAGAAATAAATCCAAGAAGTACCTTGGTTAGAAAATGTAGTTCATGTATATTTGATATTCTGAGGTAAGGCTGGATGACATTTAAATAAACAATTTAGATGGTGGGAAGGAGAAATGACCAATTAGTTACCTTGGTAGTGGGAAGAGTGGAGCTGAAGATATAGCTTTAGGGTCTGGCTGGTTATTTCTGTCTGGCTAGCAGTCTGGGGTGGTGTCCGGGACAGGTCCATTTTGACCTGGCAGGTAAAAAAGGGTCTGTCTAAGGCAGGATATAGATAGGATGTCCTTATAATTTAGTTTACAAACGGATTTTTTTTGAGAAAGAAAAGAGGCATTAATAACAGCAAAAACTGTGGTTATACCAGGATTGTGTATGATTGTACCAGGCAAAAAGAGGATGTAAAGTGACCCTGAATATAAATACTGGGGCCTGGGGGGAGGGAGGGAGTGGTCCTCAGACCGGAGCAATTTTGTTGATGCCTTTATAGAGGTAAAACATGACCAACATGAGTATGCCAGTGGCTCCTGGCATAGGTGGAAGTGAGCCACTTGTTACTGGAACAGCCATGAAGTTGGTGTTATACCACTGAGAGGCAGGGTGTTTAATGAGGAAATCCATCATGAAGGTGGCCCAGGGAAACTGAATGCTTGGCAGGGGGCACAGAAAGCCTTTGGCTTCTCCCAGAAGGTGTTTGTTCTTATGTATATCTTGTACATCATTACATCCCGTAACTTTCACTTTTTGACCTGAAGGTATCAGAAGTCATGAGTCAAGGAAGGTAGAACCCAAGTTGGCCGAGGTGAACAAATGAACAGAGGGCAGGGTTCATGATAATCTTCTATGGCTTGCAGGTAATTTGAGAGAGACTTCTCCCTGAGGGCAGGTGGAGGATTTGCTTGGTCTCTTCCTATATTATTGCCATTTCAGGAGGAGGGACAGGAGGTGGAATACAGGCTGGATCAGAGGACGGAACATTGTGGTGTCACGAAACCCTGTCCCCAGGGGAGGTGGTGAATCAGATTGTTAAAAACAAGGAGAGGAAGCATTTGCCGCATCCTGGCAGAAGGGACTGGGGTACAGATTCCGAATGGTATCTAAGAATCAATTATTTCTGCAGAAAGAGCTATCTGTTTGCAAAATGGCATTGTCCGGTCGTGTTTTAATGAAGGGATGCTGTAGCAGAAAGCTGGCTTGACTTTTTCGGTAGAGACCAGGTAGAAATGCAGGCACTTCAGAGGAGGCTGGTGTGGAGAGGTAATAATGATCCAGAATCGGATAGGATAATGTACATTTCAGCAGACATCAGCTGAGGACATTTGTTCCTCTTGGAACTTAGCTGAATTCTTAGAATCACATAAAGAGTAAAGTGAGCAAGAAATGTTCGTGATAATTAAGAACAGTTATAAAAAATTCAGACTAATATTGAAGTTGGCAGGGCACAGGGTTTGACACGAAAGCCCAAGTAGTACCTTGTAAAATGTTCACTTCCCTTTCCCATAAAAGAACGACCTTTCCTCAAGCCATACACAAAAGGTGGTGGGGTATTCTATCATATTTTATTTATTGCACACCTTATTTTCATCAAGAGTTTATACAGGAATTTCAGAATAGCTACTGACCATCTGAAAAAGAGAGCAAGAATTACAAGTGGTTAAAGTGTAAAACAGGAGCTCCGTAGGAATCTTGTTACACCCGTCATGCCCTGCCTTTAGGCATGAAGTTTCAAGATAACAAGATCTTTGTACGAATCTTATTACAGCAACTGATAAGGATAGCAACCTGTACAATCAAATGTGAGATAAGGACAGGCTTTAAAAAGGAAGAACTTTTAAATCAATTTAGAAATAAGAGCAAAATATGACAAAGTCAGAGATCAGGCCCTTACCAATTTGGGTTCTAAAAAGCGTATCTTAAAAATAGATTGCATGAGCATGATGAAGTGAAGCTCAATGTGAGTCCTTGGTCCAAAAAAGAAAAAAAAAGAATACAAAAAAACAAGATATAGGGCTTCCCTGGTGGCGCAGTGGTTGAGAATCCGCCTGCCGATGCAGCGGACACGGGTTCGTGCCCCGGTCCGGGAAGATCCCACGTGCCGCGGAGCGGCTGGGCCCGTGAGCCATGGCCGCTGAGC